>NC_089802.1:16183186-16783186 GCF_029633855.1 Hoplias malabaricus
ACACACTCTATCAGATTAGAGAGAAAAAGAGAGAAAAGGTCAGAGACAGAAACAAAAAAGAGAGAGAGAGAGAGAAACAGAGCAAATGAGGAACACAGAAAGCCACTGAGAGAGAGAGAGAGAGAGAGAGAGAGAGAGAGAGAGAGAGAGAGAGAGAGAGAGAGAGAGAAACAGAAAGGGAGAGAACAGAAGATGTGTGATGGGCTGCTTGGGTTTTAAGAAGCTCCTGTTTGTGAGCTGGTTCTCTCTCAGTAAAGCGCTCTAATTGCTCAGAAAATTACAGCCAATGCTGATTGCAGTTGACATGCTCTGACATTACTGTGATGTTATGATGCTTCATCTCCTCCTCCCCTCCTTTCTATCTTTCCCTCCCTACCCCTCTCCCTCCCTCTCCCGTCTACAATACTGTGCCATCCCTGTGTGACCGCAGTCATGCCCCTGGTGACCGCCCGCTGCCCTCTGCTTGTTTAAGCTGTCGAGTGGAGAGATGTCCCAAAGTTCAATCTTGTCATGCTCCGGCATCGCTTTCTGCCACCCCCCATCCATCAGCCGAGCTGTTTGTGAATCATCATGATGGTGTGTGCGAGCGTGTGTGTGTGTGTGTGTGTCTGTGTGTGTGTGTGTTTGAAGAATGCATGTAGGTGTGTGAATGCTGTGTTCATTCTCCCGGTCCCCACCTGGAAACACATGACATTTGTTTCTGTGAATATTGGGGACATTACATAGATTTCCATTAGATTCATGGAGATATACCACCACTACTAGCCTAAACCTAACCCTGACTCTTACCCTTCCTTTTACCCTGACCCTAACCCTAGTCTTAAATTCACCATAACTTTAAAAACCATGCCTTCACCCTAAAATGTTACGATACACACTATGGGAAGATGGATTTTGTCCCCATAATGAATACACAATCAAAGGTAAGCTAATTTTTTGGCAGCCAAAACAATACATATATCTTAACCACACACACACACACACATACACACACACACACAATAAATCCCACGGGTGCTTCCCCTATCTTAAAACACAGCAGTGACATTCACTCTAGAAATCAGTGCTGCTAACGTACATCGAGTTGTTCCATGATACTGAAATAAGTTCAACAGCACTACAGCATCCCATTTAATTTCATGCTGTTCTATCAAGATTATACAAGCTTTGCGTTCACATGTATATCCATTCAGGGTGCACCTCAGCTAAACTGATATTTGTAAGATGAGCCTATAAACTGAAGATATGTTGAGGTCATATATTTGGCTACAGCAATTAATGTTGTAATAGTGAATACCTCAATAACTGTTACATTGTTGTTTATAATGTTATTATCATGTTATTATACAGTCAGAGTTGACAGAGTGGGATAGAGCAGTGTCTTCATCCAGGTATTGATTATTGATTATTTATTTATTTTACAGCAGTGATGCTATGAGTATATTTCCTGCATGTGTGTGCATGTCTCTGTGGAGCTCTGACCATGTCTATGTGCATGTGTATGTGTGTGAACAATGCACTCATGCATGTGTGTAAATATGCTCTGGCCCCTCCGGGCTGGGATGTGTCACCCCTTTGTCTCGTCATGGCTAATAGGAGCTTGAGCAGTCAGGCGTGGTGGCTGTGACAGATCAGACACATAAGCCCAGAAACCCCCCACCCTTCCTTTCCTCTCATCCACATCACCTAAGGGGTTTTTAATCTTAAATTAATTTTAGGTCAGAACCTACTGATCTTTGGCGCAGGGCTACGATACCTCACCACTCACACGCCTGCCTACTGGGCAGCAGCAGCAAGGGCCAGTGTGTGTGAGGTGGGGGTGACCACTGGTGTAACTTAGACCTTATAAGGTCCTAGTGCAAATTAAAAAAATAAATAAAATAAATAAATAGTAGTAGATAGTAGATACCTTACACAAAATATGAATTAAAATAATATACAGTGAAATTAAATTATTTAAACATACAGCTATATCTCAGCCAATCTGTGTTTGCTAAAGTTTGAAGTGTAATACAGAGGAAGATGTTTATGTTTAATTAATCAATGATATCCAAAATATGTTCTTTAGAAAAGATTGATGTGAAATGTTTAGTTCCTGAGAAAATTTTGAAGTCAGTGAATGTGATAAGAAGCACATATATGAAGGGTTTAATAGCTCTAAAACTTACCTTTCAGAAAGCTTTTACATACCTACTTGTGGATGTAAAATGGAAAATTTAACAATAGAAAAGTTGTGATAAGCGATGTGATGTGAAGTGGGCCTCCCCATCGTACCTCATTGTAGTTACCTTAGGCGTACAACACTTGGGGATCACCATGGCAGTATGATGAGATAAGCAGGCAACAGAGGTACTTTTCAACACATGGAGTCATGTTCTCATTAAACACACACTGTGATATTCTAGTGTTTGAGTTGTGGCACATGTTACATTTTGATTGATGGGTAAACCTGGGAAATGACGCGTGTAACACTGTCAACTAATGCAACACATCAACCACCTTAACACCTTGACTCCCAGTGCAGTAGAGTCAGCAAGTCGGGGTAGAAGATTGTATTGTACATGTTTCCCTCTTGACCTTTCCACCGAAGATGTAAGAGCTGTGTCCAGAGCAAGAGCAGGTTGTGTGCTCTGGAGCCATTCTTTTTTCAGGACTCACAAACTCAAACCAAGGTCAGGGTATGAATCATTGTACTACACTCTGTCTTTTCCACACTTCACACTTTCAAGCACAATACACTATTTGAAAGCACAAGGGCTTTTAAATTCTATCATTTGTCTTTCCCATTTTTTCATTTTTATCATTTTTTCTTTCAGTACAATTTTATTTGTATTATTTTAAATAGAAAAACACAATAAAATGTTCAAACAATATAAGGACATTCTAAATGTTTGTTCACCTTCCAGTACTGAAATTTCTTTAAAATATTTGTGATTTTTTTCCTGCCAAGTATCTTGAGAGTAAGCATCATCTTTTCATTGATACTTCTTTTCCTATACTTGCTGGACTCATACAACCCCATAATAAAACATGACTATTAAAACAGCCCACCCCATGTTTCACAGTTGACACTTTGCAGTGACTGGTAGTGTTGGCGTGCTCCAAACAAAATATGCTGAACCTCATGGAATCCAGAACTGTTATTCTGTACTTTCTGCAAAATCAATAGCGCTGATGTCTCCAATTTGCCTAGAAACAGAAATGAGCAAATGAGTATGGTTTATCACTTACAGATTTAACCACAGACATTTCTTAGTTTATGTGAATATATAACATGTCAAAATGATCTGCTTGATAAGACCATGTATTTCTTTTAATGCTAATGTTCATATATATATATATGTAATGAGAATATGTATGTACATATGTTATGTATATGATTCTGTGTGTGTGTGTGTGTGTGTGTGTGTATTTGTGGTGGATATAGCACTGATGCGTTGTGACAGCGGGTGCCCTGGCTGGCAGCGTGCACCACCATATTGCCTGGCTCCCCAGGGAAAGAGGATCAGCATGCCAGCCTTGCCAGGAAGTGATAATAGGCGCAACACGTCTTGCTTTCGCACATTAAGGCGAGTGAAGGGTGACAGATCGGAACTGTGATACTGCCGTGTGGAAAAAAAGGGCCGCGCCACCCGTTTGCCACACGTTTGTCTCAGCTAATGATGAGCACTCCTGCCAAACTACAGCAACCACTGCTCTGATGTGTGCAGAGACAACTCTATACTTTAAGGAGATTCTGTAAGAATCTATAAAATGTCCTTGCTCTCAGCTTTAAGTCTTGAAGGTTCCCCTTTACGTCTTCAGCTAGTGATAAGCAAGAGTAAATGTGTTTGATTCTAGAACACATTAAAAATTACTTTCATTATTTTTTAATGCTTTTTCATGATATACATTTGGTTCCAACTCTCAGTATGCTGCCTCATTTCTCACTCAACATTATAAATATGCATTGCAACCGACATCCAGCCTTATGAGAGGCTTTTGAGATGCTCTAGCTAAACAGAAATGATGTTTCCACACTTTACACGACCTGAGTTTACTTATGTCAACACATAGTCACCTCAGAGTTTATACCTCTCAGCTCACCTCAGCCTTATGTGCATGGATCCTTCTTTTGCATTATTATAAGTATTTTATTCATATTTGCTCTGGAGAGAAATAGAAATTGACAGGAGTCTGGATGTGCTGTGGTCAGATGCTGAGAAAAGAAGAAAGTTCAAGGGCTCCTTATCAGTATTAATTTATGCTTTCTATAAGATAAAATGTCATCTAAAGACTGATGGGCAATATGACAATAAAAAGTTACAGCCATTTTTAGAATTAAAGCTACTAGCAGCTGAGGAAATTCAATTCTTGATTAAATTGATGTCCTAATAATAAGGTAATAGGCAGGATACTCTACCTGTGACAATCAGTTTTTAGGGAATGCAAATATGATGACATAAAATGCTTCCTATTTAGAGAGTTCACTAGGAATTGGGACACCCCCCAATTTTGGGAGGTGGGCTTTGCATATTCTTTATTTTTAACATACAAATTCTTTATTAGGCTTAATAAGCCCTTTATTACATAAATACATTTTCTTACACATCTTTCTTTTGAAAACCATGGGTGCTATATCTAGAACCGTAATGTGTGTCACAAACCCTTTTAAAAGCTACAGTGACTTTAGCAAATGTAGCCCTTTTGTGGGGTTGATGGAACAGCCAGCCCTATCTGGGCAACAAGAGAACTCCAAAACCACAGTGACATTACAGGGGCAGGCAGGTCCTAATATTTATCGCCAATATTATTAACATATGCACTGTGAATTTGGTTGGGATTTTTCTCCCTCTGCTTTGTGTGCTTTTGTAATTCATTTACACATTTGCGTGTCATCAAGTGCCTGTTGTACACTAAAAAGAGCATCCCTACGTGACATTGTAAAGACTTTTAACATAAATATATAATATATTTAAAATAGATCAATAAATAAGAGTAAAACAAGCACAGTATGGTTAAGCCCTAAATCAGTTCTGTTTAGTGTTTAGTGTCATTTTTGTGGGATTCCAACAAATACCAGAAATGAAGGAAAAAAAATCTACATTAGCAATATTTTAATGACTGAAATCAGAAGTGACATAACCACGCCTGGAGAAAGTGAGTCACTAAAGACAATAACAATCCTTTTTTCTATCATTTTGCAAGGTTGCACCAAACAGGGCCAAACCAACACTTTTTGGGCAAAACTAGACCACATTCAGACTTTCTCTGTATGTTTCAGTTTTTATCTGACTGACTGGGGCCAAAGAGCAAGAAATCGATCCGTTTCCTTGAATAAAGAGATGTGGAAATAGGTAAAGATGCTTGAAAGTTTTAAGACAACAGATGTTCAGCTGAAATCTGTGATAACTGCAATGAACTATAAGGGTAGAACCTAGGCTGCCAGCAGTTTTGCACTTTCAGGTTAGGGCAGGATCTCAACACTGAGCATATTCACTTCACTCTCTCAGTAAATTTGACCTCAAGGCACAGTCTGTTGTTTGTTTTCTGATGCTCCCTCACACTTCTGCCGTCCTCTGTAATTATTCTGGTGAAAAAATCTCACCAAATAATCCCTGCTCCAACTCTGCACTTTACTCGCCACGGCTGGCGCTTTTCTTCCTGATACCTTATGCCCCCCCATTCACTTCTCTCTCTCTCTCTCTCTCTCTCTCTCTCTCTCTCTCTCTCTCTCTCTCTCTCTCTCTCCTCTGCCCTTCCCACTCTTCTGGCCTTGGGCCATGAGGTGCTTGGTGAAGCACTGTGAGAGTGTGTCTGCGTGTGTGTGTATGTATGTGCGTGTGTGTGTGTGTGTGTCAAAGAGACAGAGAGAGAGAGAGAGAGAGAGAGAGAGAGAGAGGGAGCGCATGTCCCACCATCAACAGGGGTGAGTTACACAGATCATAGGTTCAAACGTAGGTCACAGTTCCACGCTCTGTGATTGGCCTGTGATGTGGCTCATGTCTGTTTCCAGAGTGGATCCTTCGATCCGTGCTCAGCTCTCTCAACCTCATTGTACTCAACATGCAGCAAACACCGGCAGGGCACGAGGCAAATCCAATACCCCATCACCCAGAGGGCCACACTGTTTTTCATGTTTTTTCCCATTTTAAGGGCCATACATGAGCACTGTGGTTATAGTACAGAAATATATTTATACTGCTCTTTTGGTTGCTACTACCAACCCTAAGACAGTATTGTTGCAACAGCTTTTCAAAAGAAAGTTTAAATGTTTTGCATCACAAATGTCAGCAAGATCCTTGTTTTCATCAACCCAGATCATTTAACTCTAATTCCCATCTTACAAATCAGTAAATAGTCATGAATTTTCTCTTATGAAGTATAAATTCCTTGGGTATGGACAGTTTATAATTGAGGCCCATGCCCCTAATTTTTCCAAGTCTTTATATATTTCTGTATTTTTGAGGCCATACAGGAACTCTCTGGTTATGATACAGATGTGTATTAATACTGCTCTTTTGGTTGCTACTCCTGCTGCTACCAACACTAGGTCAATATGGCTGCTATGGTGCTGGGACTATATGTATTTCTGAACTCTTCAAAAAGAGTTTCCTTAAAGTTATGCCTACTGATTTTGATCACCAGAGACTCAGTTCCTCTTTAGCTTATTTTTTTTCTCCTAATGTTTCTTCCTCTTGCCCCAACCATAGGTCTAGGGCCTCATTTATAAAGTGTACTTGAATTATATCCTGAAATTGGTAAAAAAAATACATTTCTAAAAAGGCTAATTTGCAAGAGACCGAATTAACTTTCTTTACTTCTAGTGTTAGTTAAAGACGTTTTATTCCAAGTCATTTTGGAACATTTCCATTGGTCAGGTAACCCCCCCACCCCCCCACAACACACACACACTATAACATACAATGCAATACAAAACAAGCTGTAAGTGAACAGAATCTCTTTAAATCATGGGAAATATTAAGTGGTAGAAAAAACTTAACTTATTTACAAATGTGGCACTTAACAGTTCCGTTCACTAAAAGGTGGTTGAGAAACTGATGCAGTGCCTCTGTGATATTGCACCAATGACTTTTTGCGCCGCATTTATTTTTTAATATACTGGCTCACCATTATAATTAGTAACATTAATAATAACTATACGAAACCAATGTTTGTGAGAGTGCTTTAGCTTAACAGCATTTTTACCCACTAAAGGAACAAAATTTTTCTTCCGTTTCCCCTCAAAAAACATAATAGAAATAGAACCTTAAAAGCTTTAAAACTATAATTGTTCTCACACACAACCCTTTTTTTTATTTTTTATTTTTGGAGGAAACCATAGCACCTGGATTAAAACCACGCAGAGACATGGGAACACCATAACTCCTCACAGACAGTGACCTGAAAACCCTGGAGCTGTGTGGCATCGACACTACTTGTTGTGGCACTGTGCTGTCTATGGTGTTTATCACTCATTGCAATTTAGTTTTAGAAGTATTTGAAGGATAGTGACTGGTTGGCAAAATAATAGAGCAGTTCCATAACAGTATGTAGAGTACATAGTGCATTTGGTTTCATACTGTAGGCTTTTCAATTGACAGTCCTCTAAATTATAATTTCAGTAAAACAGATTTGTCTGAGTGTAAAAACTATTGTTTTTAAGCTTAGAGACAACCCTCATATTGTAATGTTTTAGGACATTTTTCAATTAGTGCAGAACTTTATAAAGCTTTAAAATCAGCTTTAAAAAATAAAAAACTTTCTTCATAGTACTTTTAATGTGTGTTGCCATGCTTAGTGCTCAATGACTCCAAGCAAGCTCTGGACCCACCTTGAGCCTGAAGAGCAAGAAGATATATTAATAAATGAATGATATACCCCAAAAGCCACAATATTAAAACCACTAACAACGGAAGTAAAAAATATTGATTATCTCCTTACAGTAGAACATCTTAAGGTATGTGATAAATTATGCAGCAGGTGAACAGTTTGTGACACTAATGTGGTGGAAGCCAGAAAAACATGTAAGAATAAAGATCTGTGTGATTTCGACAAGAGTCATATAGGAAATCACCTCATGTGTGTTACAAGCGAGCTTCATGACGTGTTTCACATCTATAAAGTGTCACAATACACTCACATTTTACAGGAGCGAGTCTCCAAATCAACCATCCATTAAAGTGTTTGAAAACTACAATAACACTGCACCTGTTTTAATATCTTCATTTTTTTGAGTATGGGGCCTGCAAAAGTACAAACTAATAGTTACATTATTTAAGTAATACACTGTACTGGTAGTTTGAATGCATTCCAATTAAACAGGGATTGAATCTGGACCCTGCACATATGTGTCACAGCAACATTTCCAGTGCAGCAGTGCCACCCATAATCATATACATATATTCTCTAATCTTAACTGAGAACAAACAACGTAAATGTTTCATTAACTTAAACCATATGATTAGATTTTATTATCTAATGTAGTTTGACTTAATTGTTCTGTTTTTGTTTTTGTTTTTTTTTTTCAGTGTTAATCTATATTCCATGTCCTGTTACTGTGATGTTAGTGCAGTGAAGTGTGGGAGAAATCATACTCCACTTGTTTTGTTTGGGAGGAAATTATCATTGTGTTCTTCAGTATGAGGGGAGACAAATCCATTAAATATTTTCTGCTGGTCTGGCTGGCCATCTAGTGGAATGCTTTGGATATACAGGGATAATGAAACGGAGGGAAAACACTGATGTAGTAATATGCAGATGGGAAAACTGGACTAATATCAAGTCCTTTCCAACTGCTAGAACATAGAAGGTACAGCCTTTCAATTACTAATTGATTTTGCTTTACATATGTTTGTTCAGTTTACAAATCCAATTTACAGAAAAGTGGGGACATTGTGCAAAATATTAATAACTGTAAATTAAAAATTGTGCAAGTCAAGCCTATTTTTGCATGAAAATATTTGAAACAGCAATAGTTCATTGCTTATTATTATTTGCATCACCTCTTCTTTTAATGACATTATAAATCTTTCGGACCGGAGGAGACCAATAGCTGTAGTTTTGAAAGTATTTTTTTTACTTGCATGTTATAAGATTTAAACTGCTCAACAGCTTCAGTCTTTTACTAAGGAGCCAGTGTTTTGTAATATACGCAGAATGTGAACTGGCATTGCTTTACTAAAAAAGCAAGGCCTTCCAAGAAAAAGATACTGACTGGATGGCAACGTGTTACTTCAAAACCTGTATATATCAGTCAGCATTACCGATACCTTCACAGATGTGCAATTCATCCATGCCATGTGCACTAATGCTCCCACACACCACAGATGCTGGCTTTTGAACTGTGTGCTTATATGAATTCAGGTGGCCTCTCTCCTCTTTAGCCCAGAGAACAAAGCATACATGAGTTCCAAAAAAGTTTCTAATTTTGATTCATTGGACCACAGTATATTTTCCACTTCACCTCAGTCCATCTTAACTGAGCTCAGGCCCAGAGAAGGCTGTTGCAGTTTTGGATCCTCTCTGTATATGGTTTCCTCTTTGCATTTGTAAGTTGTAACTTGCATTTACAGTGACACATTTTGCTCACAGGAAAATAAGTTTTGGGAAGTGTTTTTGATCCCATGCAGTGATTTCCACCACTGAAACATTTCTGTTTTGAATTCACTGCCACCTGAGGACCTGAATGTCACAGACAGCCAATAGTAGTTTTGGGCCTTGTGAATTTTACATAGAGATTTCTCTAAATTCTCTACATTTTTAATGATTATTTATACTGTGGATGATGAAATTTTTGAGAAATGTTTTACTTGAACTGTTTCAAGTTTGTTTGATTTATTTATTTATTTATTTATATTTGAGCATTACACTTTATTTGTGACAAAAAAAATTAAAATGTTCTGATGGCATCAAATTCAAAATGGTCAAATATTTCAATAAATAAATAAATAAATAAAAACATTTTCTCAGTTTCAACATTTGAAATATTGTCTTTGTACAACTATCATTTAAATATAAGGGTTAAATGATTTGCTGCTCATCACATTCTGGTTTATTTAAATTTTGCACAGCATCCCAACTTTTCTGGAAATTAAGGTTGTATTTATTAAAGTTGAATAAACATATTTAAACTGGTTAATACTATTTTAGTATATTTTTTAAATCCTTCTTTACAGTGTAGCGACAAGTTCTATTTCTTTGGAAATCCTTAGAATCCCTATAAAAATCTCTGAAGGTCTACAAAGCACCCAGTGTATCTGTTCTCCCCAGGAAGCCTTTTTTGGTTAGCCTAGTACTGAATAATTCCCCTGCAGAGGTGTGAAATTGTAAAAGAACAATCTGAGTGGAACAGGCTTTCCCTGCAGCTCATGGTGTGACTTTCACTGAGACTTCAACTCAGCATCCTGTACTTTACTGAACTCAGAACATAAATCATCCACACAGGAACTCCACAGACTGTACTTTTACCTAATTTTTGCTAATTAGACAACATTGTTAACAAACAGACGATATCTACTTCTCTATTGGCCTTCATCCCTCACAAAAGGTCTAAAGGCCTACATGGGTTATTAAGTACCACAAACACTACAAATATATTTAATTGTGAATTGCATTTCTGTTTATTGCTTTCAAGTGGTATGAATAAATGTGTGAAGCTGAAAACCACAACACTACTAAGAAAGATGGTGTTAACCTCTGACACAGCAACAGCATTAAATTTTGCCTTCTTTTTCTCGGAATATATACTTAGATTTAAGGGCAGTCCCACATACAGCCAATCACAAGGTTCCAATTTCAGTTTTGGGCACATAATCCAAATCATACTTTGTCATTTCCAATGCATGTAGGTCTTTTTCTTTGTGTTAAATATTTGATGATAACCTTCCCCTAGTGAGGCTGATGTGTTGGAATTTGCATTCATCTTTTGTAGTGTTGTGCTGGAGTTCATCTGGGAGGGTCCTTTCATTTTTGATTCAGCCTCTTGAATGTTTATGAATGATATGATATGCTCTATGATATGTCATGACTGTGGAGTTGAGTGTGTGTGCCCCAATTTTAGAGCATTTTGATTTGATGCACACTGATTTAATTCACTTGATGTTTACTTACGTATGCTGATGTATTAGTGTTATATAAATTGCTGAAGAAAATCCCAAGCCAGAAAACTGGGCTTAAATAAAATTCTGCTATATACCAAATGATTTGGCCTTCCATGTGTTTCAGCACATAAATGAAGGAGAAAATAACAAAAAAGCACCCTCCTTATGTTTTTTATTTTATTATTATTATTTTTTTTCATATTTCTCTGTATTTAAAAGCACCTAGCTGGCTGCTATGAAAACTTAATTTCCTTCCAGGGATTCATAAAAACTAGCTAGCAACCTGATGGTAATGAGTTATTAATTAGGCAAGTGCAGTTACATGACGTGATCAAAAACAATATAAGTAGTAGTGACCGACAAAGCAACTCGAGCTCGTATCAAAGAAAAACACAGCGTCTGTGGATTGGATGTTCTGTGTTTTGACTATAATTGACACTGAACACTGTTTCAGCGACCAAAGCAAAATCACACACCAAATATAAACAGTGCTCAGGAAACAAGAGAAGAACAAGCTCCCAGCGACATTAGAAAAAATATCCCATATTTAATACTGGAGCATATCTACAGTACAAGCCTCGTCACTGAACTATGAGGGTCAAAAATACAAAAATAAAATAATACTTTATTAATCGTAAATTGTGGTAAAATGTACAATTAAACGTGATAATGGTTTGCGCTCATATCGCCCAGCACTAGGGGTTGGTGATATGGCCTTCAAATAATATTGCAGTATACTGGGATATGTTTGCGATAACGATATGTATATACCAGTGGCGGATGCTGGTCTTTCAAGGAGGGGAAGCTCAATTTCAGCCTACATCATAAAATGTGTCGGTTTATTTATACGTAAATTCTACCCTCCGTTCCTTTTCAAGAAAATGATCTGTGACCCTGTTGTACCAACAAAGCGTCTTTTCCAGGGACTTGACTAGTGTCCTCTCAATGGCGTGAAGTGTGTCCGCCTGTGAGTGCTTTGTGACGGTGGAAGGGCTCAGCAGCACCCGCTGGACAGAAACTGCAATAGAAGTCAGAAAGAGTGATAGAAGTCAGTCTCCAAACACAAGCAGCTACAAAAACCCACCAGAAATAGAAGCTCGATTGGTCGCTAGTCGTTTTTAACAAAGAAAATGCCGCTAAGAGGTTTAAGAAAGTCTGGTTCAACTCAGAACAGAATGAAAATGTAATGCTCCCTCGGATCTTTACACCAAAGGGTCGCTGATTCGCTCATTTCGCTGTCAATCAAAAAGGGATCCAGCCTCAGACAGATCATCCAATCATCATGCAGAAGCTGAGCGTCCAGGCCAGCCGAGGCCAGCCCACTGCCCCATAGACCCCCAGAGACGCTGATCGTCCGATGGGCAGGACAAAGCCCAGCATTTATCCAATGACTCGTCTCGTTTCCCGGCACTTCGCTGCTTCTCCATTGAACTCTGTGTTTAAATCACTGTGAAGCTGCGGGAATGATTGAGAGGAAAGCCGCGTCTTTATCAGTGATAAGAAGCTGATTCTGAACAAAAGTTGAGCGCGTTGTAGTGCATATTTATTCAATGACATGTACACACAACAGTATATATTCGATCACTTATTTTTTGACATTTTAGAGGAAGCTGAGCTTCCCTTGCAGTCTTAGAGCAATCGCCACTGGTATATACATTCATTATATATTTATATAAAAAAAACTTCTTAAAAATTAATTTAGAAACACTTTTTAAAATTTTGCCAAAAGACAGTCCTCAAATATGTGATACAAATTAGGGCTGGGTGATATGAACAAAAAAACTCATATCTCGATATGCCTAAAATGAATGACGAGATATGGTACACAATTATGAAAACCATAACAAAATATAATGTCAAAGTATTAATGTTTATTTTTAACACAAAAAACATGCTGCATTATCTAACTGTATGCCTAAGAAATAGTAACGGCCTGATTTTTATTTTATTTTATTTTATTTTATTTATTTATTTTTTGCCCCGATTTGAATCTTTTAATATTGAGTATGGGCGGCACGGTGGCGCAGCAGGTAGTGTCGCAGTCACACAGCTCCAGGGGCCTGGAGGTTGTGGGTTGCACCGGGTGACTGTCTGTGAGGAGTTGGTGTGTTCTCTCCGTGTCCGCGTGGGTTTCCTCCGGGTGCTCCGGTTTCCTCACACAGTCCAAAAACACACGTTGGTAGGTGGATTGGCGACTCAAAAGTGTCCGTAGGTGTGAGTGTGTGTTGCCCTGTGAAGGAATGGCGCCCCCTCCAGGGTGTGTTCCTGCCTTGTGCCCAATGATTCCAGGTAAGCTCTGGTACCCATCGCGAACCTGAGCTGGATGAGCGCTTACAGATAATGAATGAATATCCTAATGCACAGCTAATGCACCTAATCTTTAATGTACCTAAATCTTCAGTGTGGCCTGTGCAAATATGAAACCCTAATAGAGTCAAAATTGAATAACACTCCTTTTGGCAGAAATCACAGCTTGCATCACTTTTTGGTAGATAGCTAAACGTCTTTCAGTTAAGCACTAATTTTCTTATTGGTGCTAAATTAATTTTAAAGGACACTTTATTGGAACAGTGTCTGGGAAGAGCTGTGAGCAATATGGCAAGTTTCGTAAGAAATCTTTGGGAACTTTGAACATAGTCTTTAATTTGGCTGTAAACTGATATGTTGACATCTTTTGGCCATAATATAATTAGTCATTTATTTTATTCTGTGGGACATAGTCAGTGTTGTCAAGTATTGCCTTGCCCAAATTTTTGGAATTCAAACTCTATTGACCATTGACCAAATTTGTCCATTGTCTGATCTTGAGCATTGGATTTTGATGTCAAGCCAATTTTCATTTTTAAACACAATCTGACATCTGACCAACATTATAGTCCAGAGTCTTCCTGACATTAGGTCAATACCAGGTGACTGCTGGGAATAGACGGTACCCTGTACTAAAGACCTGAAGGTAGAGAAGTGGCTTAAACAGAGAGTTCATAAAAATACTAACAAACAATAGGGTAGAGTTAAGCATGTTAATGTGTCCATGAATGACTGGATGAGTGATTCAGCAGCTTGATGGACTTTTGAACACTGTGTTATCACGACCATCATCTTTTGCACCAAATACTCTGCACTCAATAATATGCATGAATACATATATCAATTCTATGCAGCTAAAGGAAAATATGCATTATCAGTGTTGATGATAATGCATACAACAGTCACTGCTGCTTTAGAACTGCATCTACTCTACTTCCTTATGATCTTATCACATCTTGTGCCTGGTGCTTAAAATTGTTAATAGGTACAAAATACTTGCATTGTCTGTTTCTCTTTATTTGTGCTTTTTTATGTCTGATGCACTGTTGTCTGCTGTCTCTTCTCTGTAAAATGGAGCTCTCTCTGCCCTGGAGGACCTATGTTTTGTTTCTCACTCAAACAATATGCTGAGAATGGATAGCAATACATTTCACATGCTAATTACTGAAGAGTGCCAACAGCATTAATTTTACTGACTAGACTTGGGGGTACACTTTATTGGATAAACTGGTGTTCTATTTAAGGTGTGCTCCTGCTTTGCACACTGTAATTCTGGATGGGCTCCTGACCAAACTCAACCCTGAACTGGATGAAGTGGTTTAGCTGCAGGAAATCTTACATTTTTTTCAAGCATGAAAAACAACCAGATAAATTAAAATCCCATTTCATCTTTTTTTTTTTAATTTTTCAGCACGTTCTGACACAGTCTTTTAATTTTTTTTAACTCTGTCTCTTTTTAAATCGAGTATGTTTCCATAAGCACATTTGTGACTTCCTTGCAAGAATTTGGCAGTTCTGTTTAAAGCGCTTTAAAGTTTGTCATTAAGTCATTCAGGTTATTGGGTGGAGAACAATGTAGGTTCTGTGTTTCCAGCATTCTTTGAAAGTAAATACTTTTCATCTTATGTTTGAGCTTGTGTTTTGATCTTTGAATGACTGCTAGGTTTGGGTGTGTGCTCAGTCTGTAGTGTGTATATATATATATATGAGAGAGAGAGAATATAGAAGTAGACTTGTGGTTTTTTTTTTTTTTTTGCAGGATGGGCGGGTCATCCTGTGAGTAGCGTATAACTTTTTGTGTTTGTGTGTGTGACAGAAATGCAGAGAGGAAAGATGAAAGTTCAGCAGGGGGAACAGTGGGTGTGGGGATTTTTAAGGAACGTCAGTGTAGTTGTTTAGTAAATAAAGCATATGTCACTTTGCTAGCTGATTAATACACAAATTACTCTATTAATAATTCAATCAATTCAACTGAATTAAATGAAAATAATGCTGTTATATCTGAAGTGTTAAATTAATGAAATGATGAGTTAGTTGATAATAGATATAATGCATATTTGACAAAGAAATGCATTAATAAACTAGCAAATCAACATATTTTATAATGAAGGTCAAATATTAAATGGATATACAATCCAATGCTAAAATTTGGGTGTCTTTGGCAAAATCAGAAATAGTAAACAGAGCATATATATGTTACATAATAATGGGCGGCAACGTGGTGCAGCAGGTAGTGTCACAGTTCCAGGGGCCTGGAGGTTGTGGGTTTGAGTCCTTCTCTGGGAGACTGTCTGTGAGGAGTTGGTGTGTTCTCCCTGTGTCCATGTGGGTTTCCTCCGGGTGCTCTGGTTTCCTCCCACAGTCCAAAAACACACGCTGGTAGGTGGATTGGCACCTCAAAAGTGTCCGTAGGTGTGAGTGTGTGTGTTGCCCTGTGAAGGAATGGCGCCCCCTCCAGGGTGTGTTCCTGCCTTGTGCCCAATGATTCCAGGTAAGCTCTGGTACCCATCGCGACCCTGAGCTGGATAAGCGCTTACAGATAATGAATGAATATCCTAATGCACAGCTAATGCACCTAATCTTTAATGTACCTAAATCTTCAGTGTGGCCTGTGCAAATACGAAACCCTTATAGAGTCAAAATTGAATAACACTCCTTTTGGCAGAAATCACAGCTTGCATCACTTTTTGGTAGATAGCTAAACGTCTTTCAGTTCAAATTTTCAGGTGTTGGCTAGAGGGTGATGAACTGGAGTGTTGTTTGTAATACAGAAGTACAGCAATATTCTAACATCTACTTCAAAGCCTTCCCAGATGATTAGAGGCTCTTACTGTCGCAAAGGTGGAGGGAGAGATAAAGTCTCCTGGATGTTGGATGAGGTCTGAAGACTGACACAGTGTGTACAACTATAATGAATACAAAGTTAAGCCAAATGAGTGCAAGTTCCATTTTATTTACCATAGTATTTACACAAATTAAATTTTACAGAAAGAAAAAAATAGACACATTATGCATTTATTTGAATCCTATGTATATTTTTCAGCTTTTTTTTTTGATCCCTCATAACTATCACAAAATATTTCTGTGGTTTTTCCCTCATTAGTATTTACTTAGTGTTTGGCGAGTTGTTTGCGCTGTCCCTGTGGATGCCTGAAGAAGTGCACAGTTAAAGGAGCCATATTCACAAAGCTTTATCCCCTGAGTTATTTAAGAATATCACAAGGTAGTCACACACCCAAAGACAGGCTGAAAGAGAAACCACTAGAAGATCCAAAGAGGGCTGACCCTTATTTAGATGTATATTCATTTTATCTTTGTATTATGTTTTCTGAGAAGCAGGATCTGAGGAAGAGAAACATCAGCAATAGCTCTTTAAATAACTCCTGAGTGAACTCTTTGTGAATAGTGGCATGAAAAGTGTTGCTTGGCTTTTTATACTGTAGCACTGTGGGAAAGGTGCCAGACTGAAAAGTACATGTGTTTGTGTGCTCCTGTGTGTGTGTGAGTGTGTGTTTGAGAGAGAGAGAGAGAGAGAGAGAGAGAGAGAGAGAGAGAGATTATACGGTAGAATAACTGCTCTGTACGTCATTGCCACATTATGACCTTTAACGTTTCTACATGAGTATGATATGCCTCATTAGTAATTATAGTTTATTAAAACAGTATTGATCTTTAATAAAGTGGTTTGTGGCAGTTTGCACACCCCTTGTCAAATGTCTTATTTTCTAAATTAAATTAAGCCAACCTATTCGTTTGCACATTTTATACATAAAAATATTGCTGCTGTACTTTGCATTAGACCTCTAAAATGGCACATTTATAGAAGGAAAAAAAACAACAACAACCCTGTATTCTTTAGTAACTGAAGCATTTCTCTCTGTTCACTGTGACCTTTTGGCACAAGTTAAAGAACAGTTGTAGCTTTCAAATTATGTCAAGAAAAAAAAAGTTTTACTCTGCCCAGCATGTGTTACTAAAAATACATTAGACATATCAGCTGTTTAGAAGTTGTACAGTTAACAGATAGCATTTTCAATTAAAAGACACGTCATTTGACAGAGGGGGGGGGGGGTTAACCCTTGCTACAAAGTGTTCTTCGAGTGATGTCATTGAAGAACCACTTTTACTAATACATTTAAATGGTTAAGAACCTTAAGACTGAATGATGGATTTTTAAGCCTTTAAAAGGTTCTTCTCACTCACACATCTCTTAAACAAGCAAGGTTCTTTATGGAACCAAATGTGGTTCTTCTATGGCATTGCTAAAATAACACTTTGTAGCACCTTTATTTTTAGAATGTATGCACATAAAGTATAATATAAATTGTATTTTAAACAGGACTACCATACTATATAATTAGTCCTACTTAAAACAGTTACAAGTATTTAACTTTTCTTTTCCCTGTGTGTATATAGTGTCTCCCCAGCCAGTGTAGAGCATTTATCTGCTCCTAGCTATATTTGGCTTTGCAATATAGCACTTGGGGCATTAATGATGTGATCATTTTGTGCTACTTTCCCTCTTTGGTCGCTAATTAATTGGGTCAGTGTGATATTATGCATCCTGCCCGCTCACGAGGGCCAGAAAACTTGGACAGCCAATATAACTAGTACAGGAGAATACACAATACATTACAGGGCAAACACAAGAAAAGCAGCTGGAAAAAAGTAATTAAAATGTTTCATGTCATTCTTGATGTGTGGCCTCCAGGGTTCATTAGCAGTATGTGAGATATTCCTTTGCAACTCCAGTATTGTTCCTGTTGATCCTTGGTAAACTTTTTGCTCTCTTTTGAGCTTGCAAAAATCTCTATCTATATACATAGTAGTTGTACAAGTGAATACATGTAACGCTTTTAAATACATGTCAGGTAAATGTACAGTAAATACAGTGAAGCATTTTTGCTTGAATGTGTTTCATGAATTTGGTCAGAAGAAGGGATCGTTGTTGTTTCATCAAGAGCATCTCCAACGCATCCATGGTATCTACCCGTAATAGAGAAAACATTTCAAATCTGGTAAATATATCAAATGTTTCTCATTATGTGATTATTAGTAAGTGGTTTTCACCCAATTCCACCCTGCCACATACACTGGGAGGCTTCCTCCAAAACATGTGATGTCAATCACTGCCTCACACTGCCACATAAATGGACAGCCCAAAGTGCTGGAAGACAGCCCTGACTGCCCTAGTCTGTCACATGAGATGCCAGACTCCTGTGCTGGTTGGGAGGAAGGAGCAATCCCAACCAAACAGAGATGTCAATTCTGCTCTCTTGGAATACCTGACAGCTGAGGCATCTCCTGGATTTGAACAGGCAATATCATGATAGGGTCAATATTTTGACCACTGAGCCACTCAGGAGCCCCAAAACCATTCAAAATATTGATTGACTGAATTGCAACTAGCAAAAATTACTATTCATACAACAATCTCATAATGAGATACATAGGATAGACTGAAGATGATTTCACTTGATAAAATATCTTTGTTTTATTTTTTATTTTATTTATTTTTTAATGTTCTGAGTGTTCAGCTTAATAATAGTGTTCAGCTGTTAATGACTATTCCTAAAACGTTTGTGTAGAAAGTGGGCTTTCATGGAGTTCATAGTAATACGCCATCATGGTTCAATTTTGATGTGATAAGCACCCACATAGTTTTATTCATATTTCAAGAGCTTTGACAAATATTATCCCGTAAGGACTATATTTATAGGTGTCATCTTAATTGGTTAAATTTATGTACGGAATATGCTGGTACAATGTCTTTTATTCTTCTTCCAAACTATTTAAAAATGTCTCTCACAGGAAGACAAACAGTGGAGATGCAATTGTGAGGGTACATAGAGTTTCATGTATATGTATAGCTTCATTAAAGGGAAGTTCTACCAAACTAAAGTGTATTTAAGATAGACAGTAGTGAATATTACAAAATAAGGGATATTTGAAAGTTCCTTTTTTGCCTCAATGTTAGTAATACTTGTAAAGGTAAACTGGATATTAAGGGTTTGTATAAAGTGCTGAAATTCAAAGGATATTTATATCCACTTACAAATGCAGCCATTGGCCAGGTACCTCAATTTACCTCCGTTACCATGGCCACTATGCCCCGCCCTGCAGGACACTCTCTGGACTACAATCAGACAGTCTTCAAACAATCATTCAGCAAATAATGTCAATACATGGCTCTTATATGTGCCATTTTCACACAGTAAATCCAAATGTTTATATTCTAAACACTTTTCTATAACAATTGTGAAGCTCGAAACAGTGTTGAGCAGATGTTAACTCACAGGTGGATTGGATAGCCTAAAGCCATATTCAATTATAAATATTGTTACTCCATGAAAAATATTTAATGGAATTGGAGACTGACAGACGGACTCCACAAGGGGTGCTATTCATTATTTTACATTAACCTCATATACAACTGCACCTAGTTATTATGTAAGACTGGTTATTCCCTAATACTAGTATGACCAGGCGTCCTCTTTTTGCTGGGCATGTCCTCATTTCTGGACCTAAAACATGCGTCCGTTCGGGATTCCTAATTCGGCAAAAAATAACCAGGATTTTGCCCTATTCCAATTCCTGCAATAAGCCTTAATAACTTCTTTGAAGTGTGCACTTCGATGACGTTGTTGTGTGTGAGCAAACGGGGCGCGAGGGGTCAAGTGTTCAAGGGGTCAAAGTTGAGAGCAGAGATAGGACGCACTTTGCTGCGCGCGCCTTCTTGTACATCACTACGGTTAAAACGCATTTTTCAGCCGAGCTACGCTTAACATCAGTGTTTTACTGGAGCCTCGAACAGAAATATGTTGAAAGTTGTTAAAATACTTTAGTCTCTTCGTATTTGAAAGTGTTTCTGTGTCACAGGAGCCTATCACTTTCTACTCTATATTTTACAAATCTAAGTCATCTCTTCTGTTACTTTAACGACACGAATAGACGGACACACCTGACCGTTACTGACTTTCTGCGTTACATCTGCGCTGCTTTTCTGTTTAATATTAACTTTACACGAAAACAGGCCAAATCTCTGGATTATTAACACTGAAATATATCACACAGCACGTTTATCAGCCAGACCTTATACAATATGTAATATAAGTATGTTTACATAAACGTCTGCTATGTTATCTCTGGTTGATAAAGTATGGTGCTTGCTTTTAGTAAAATTTAAAAAGCACATTTAAAAGGTAAACGTCAGTTTCTGTCATGATTATGAGTTTTCTGGTGTAGACAAGTCGCTTTAATAAAGGGCTTCAGTTTTGTAGTTCGGAATGAACAGAAATTAACTTTCAATGATAATCAACTCTCAAGAAATGACAAAAATATTAGTTTATTATTTTTGTTAGGGCCAAATGTTGAACGAAAAGGAATCTGTTCAAAAAGGCATTTGTTATTTATCTTGTTAAAGAATATCTTACATATTAAAGTTCAGTAGCATAGTTGCATGGTTATGGAAGCATTTGTGCACCTTTTGGGCTCTGGTAAGTGCTTCCAACCTGCCCCATGTGTCCTCTTTTTTGAAAACTAAAATATCGTCACCCTACCTTATTCCAGAAAAGATGGAGGAGAGCTTGACTACAAAATCCATTAAACACTAGATTGAAAAGGACAATTATGTTGAAAAATAAATATTTAATGTTTTATTTGAATCATATGAAGCAGTCAAGCTTTCCCAAGTTTTATCACACAGAGAATATTATTCAATTTTATATGTATTTAAGCATTTGGCAGATGCTGTTATCCAAATTAACTTACAATTTCAATCATATCTAGGTTTGCTGAAGGAATTTAAGTGGTGTAGAATGTTGTGCTTGGTAGAGTAGGGCATAGATCAGCCACATGAAGAGGTGCACTGTTATCCACTATGCTGTACAGCCACATCTAAATTTTAAATTTTGGTGTGTGGTGAGTGGAGTGCTTGGACAGAACAACGTCCAGTCTGTCAGGGAGAGGGCAGTAGTATTATCCAGTATACTACAACAAGAAATCCACCATGTTTGAAAAAGTGCTACAGAAAGTGTTTAGAACCTCAATATTTGGATATACACTGCAGTGTAAGTAATGCAGGAGGATGGGAGCTGTTTATATGGGTTATGAATGTTCTATTGGCTCCAAGGACATCATGTCCCTAACAGAATGCCTGTGTCACAGTAGATGTGTCACTGAAAAAGAAAAAGGAAAAAAAAAAAAAAAAACATACTACCATTAAAATAAATAATCAGATTGAGAATACATTATGCTTGGAAGGAGCCTTGAAACCATTTTTTCCCATCTCTCAGTGGCACTCATGACACTATACCACACACATCTACATACATCTGCCCTGATATTGCAACATCACAACAATCCTCCAATTTTTCTCAGCATGCCTACACTGCCCCGTGCCTGCTCGCCTGTCACTTTTAAGACATCCAGCTAAGCTTCTAAGAGCTGTTAATGAGTCTTCGTGTGGGTTTAGAGGAAAGTAGAGGGGCTGTGGCGATGGCCGGGGTGTTAGATCTTGCTGTTCTCCAGGTGCGAGTCGATGTGCTTGATCAGGGCGTCGTCAGGGTAACCGACAGGGAAGATCACTTGGCACAGCGGGCAACTCCTGACGTCACTCTCTTCTTCTGTCTCCATCCACAGCTAAACACACAATCCACACACACAGAGTTACAACTGTGGTACACACTCCACTGCCCTAAATAGAGTACAGCTCAGCCTCTGTACTTAACAGCTATTAATCTCATTGTTATATATTTTTTCAATAGAACAGTGTATTTTTTTTAACTAACTACATAATGGTTTAGTAATTGAACATGCATGGGCAGTTAAAGAGGGGTTCTTTTGGATCTTATGTCCTGCTGTCATATTTATGTGGGCCATTACCCCTGTGTTATTACAGTTCCTCATTGATTATTCCTGTACATAATCTTGGTTCTGATTGGCTTACATGTAGAGAATCTGGTTCACAAAGCAGTCAGGGATGACAAGAAAATGTTACAATATACTTTAGAAAGTCATTTTTAATGGAACCTTTAGACTGAATTAAAAGGGACATATTATGATAAACTAGCTATTTCAGTGCATGTGCACATTAATTTGGAGATTTAGAGCACCTACCCACCGCCCACCACCCACAAACTGTGAAACAATATAACCCAGTCAGTTCTTAGTGAGTTCAGAAAACATAAAACAAGCTTTAATTTTATGCTGCTTCTTATGTAAAGTGCAGAGACTTCAGAATTTTCCATTCTCTTGGTCTGAGTATCTCCATTCACAGCACTGTACCCACGTTTATGTGAGAGGTTCAACATAGTTTTACCACAAACACAACTAGTTCTGAGAAATATGTTTACTGATAAAATATGGCCAAAACAAGCATAGATAAAAAAGAGAACCAAGTGAAAAAACACAGTTGAGCACCACAGCATTCAAAATGCACTTTAATCTCTACTAACTCACGAGTTCACAAATCTTTTCTGTTCTAATGGATAAACGAACCCGTGAAAACATTGGAAGTTTCCACAGGTTCAAAGAACTCTAATTTGATTGGCTGATGCAAAATGTACAACTTCTTCCTCACTCTAGTGCTCTTGTGCTGAACTCATCTCTGTGTGGCTTATTCCCATTGAAAAGAACAGGTACTGTGGTGTTTGCTCTTTGTGGTATTTTCAGCAAAGCATGTGAAAATCGTGACATCATGGCCACAGTAAATTCAAAAACAGACTGTTATCCTAAATGGATTGTATGGACAGGGAAGTGATGTTATGTTTTGAAATCTTAACTTTTTTTTAAATATTGCATCATCTAAAAAACCTACAGAAACCAGATTTTCATTCACATGTAGCATTGTTTGTTTACTCACATTAATGGAAGGCCAGGACTGGGCATGCTCTGCGTGCAGGTATCCAGGTGGGTGGCAGCTTAGAGTGTTGGGGCGCGGAGGGATGGGAAACGCAGAACAGGAGGCAGGGCCTCTCATGCTGGAAGCAGGGCCAGAGGCACCCAATGTACGCGGGGGACTGATGGGGTGGGGGCAGGTCCACTCCTCCTCGTCCTCTGAGGAGTGGGGTGGCTGTGGGGCTGGGTGGAGAGGTGCTGGGCTTGGCGGGGTCTCATAATGCAGGTGGGACAATTCCGGGTGTTGGAAAGAGAGCTCCCTGGAGTGTCTCTGGGATTCTGCAAGACCTCCTTCACCTCCCACGGCCTGGAGACCGGGCTGTGAGCCTCGTCTCTGGGCAAGAATATGTGGATTGCTTCCGTGTTGTTGCTGCTGCTGTTGTGGCTGTTGCTGAGACTGCTGTTTGTGGTAGCTGTCCACGTAGGGCCTTGGTTTGGGCAGTGTTGAGACGGGATCCAGGGTAAAGCGAGGAGGCCGCTGGTAGGCTGAAGGGTCAGCCACCTCAGAGTAGCTACGGCGCCCTTGGAAGCTGGCCCTCAGGTGGTGGCTTGTTGGTCTGCAGGAGTAAGAGGCTGGTCCGTCACTGATCTCAGGCAGAGGAGAGCGGCGGTGCATGTCAGGAGAGAGACGCTGCAGCACAGGAGAGCGTCTCTGGGGCACGGGAGAGTGGCGCTGCTGGATAGGAGAGTGCCTCTGTTGGATGGGAGAATGACGCTGAGGAACTGGAGAATGCCTCTGGTGAGGCACTGGAGAATGATGCTGAACTAAACACAGAACACAAAGCAAAAAATGTTCACCCAAACAATTTGTCTTATATTAGCTTTGCACTATGGGAAAATGCATATTCATAAAGGTATTACAGACCACTAGTGCTGGGCAATATGAGCGCAAATCTATATCACGATTAACTGTCCATTTTACCACGATTATGGTTAATGAATGATTATTTTGTTTTTGTATTTTTGACTCTCATAGTTCAGTGGCAAGGCTTGTACTGTAGATTTGCTCCAGTATTAAATATGGGATATTTTCTCTAATGTTGCTGGGAGCTTGTTCCTCTCCTGTTTTCTGAGCACTGTTTATATTTGACGTGTGATTGTGCTTTGGTCGCTGAAACTGTTGTTTCTCAGTGTTTACATTTCACTTCGTTTTGTTCAGTGTTTTCTTAATTAAAGTCAAAGAAACACACATCCAAACCACAGACGCAGTGTGTTTCTTTATGAGCTGCTCGAGTCGCTTGATCAGCCTCTGTCTTTAGGTTGCTTCCATGTGGCAGATAGGGGCAGAATCACATGACTACAGCTTGGTAGCATGGTTTTAAAGGGACAGTACATGAACACACAGTCCTACAGGCCACTCTTTTAAATGTTTCTTTTTCGTCATGGTATACAATGTTAGGAGTTGGTTTTACATATTTAAGAAATATCAGTTCTATATTATTGCAAATGGTGGTAAGCCTTTTTAAAGGCTCTTTTTAAAAGACCTATCCATCCACTGATTACTGAAAGCACCTAATATGGTTAATCTATGACATCGCTTGAAGAAGCACATTCTGACGTCTGTATTTTCCAGAATGTTCTGGAATAAAATGTTTGTTAGAGAAGCTATAAATATGACCTTGCCTGTGGTTGTACAGAGTAGTACATATCCAAAGAAGTACATACAGTGAGCAAACCCAGAGCACTTATATACTGTACATTTCACTACCTAAATCTGGGGATGTTTTAAATGTCAGGCCTGAGGCTTAATAAGAACAAACTTATTTGCAATAAATATAACCTATCATCAGAATGACTCACAGAAAATATACGCCACACTCCACATACCCCAAAGATAAAGTGATGTCTCTAATGACTTCCTCTTTCCTTCTATGTTCCTCTTTTAGTATTAATTGTTTTTTTTTTCCCAGATCGCGTTGGGGTGAACATATGCCCTACATTTCCCTTCTTTCTAAACATTCTAAACGTGAACTTTAACGTGTTTCTTGTGAACTTCAATAAGTAATGTAGCAGCTTATGTCTCTTTTTAAAAAATACATTGGCACAACGTGCAATAAAAATACATTTGTGACCAAAAGGTTACAATTACTACCAAGTCCACCATCTACCAATTCAGAGTGTGAGGCTTCCTGCAAAAGGTGAGATAGCAATCAGCCATTTAGAGAAATCAGCATCTCCATCTATGAATCGGTAGCATTTTTACTCTATCTCTGCTTCTACTTTGGTCTGGTTTCATATATCACAGGGGAAACATCATTTATGGTCATGCGGTTGGGAGCAGAAGTGTTAAGAAGTGTAAAGAGATAAGAGTGGGTTGTTTATACTTATTTACGTTTCAAATAGAGGCTCTTAAAGCAAGAGGAAACCACTGCATGTGAAAGAACTCCTATGGGAATCAAGCACATGAAACTTGAGTTTACGTTTTTATGCATGAATGTAATACAAAGGCTATATTATATAACACATTGAATAGCACATTACAGTGTAAAACATCATTAGAGCTAGCTCTCAGCTGGAGGCTCATTTTTAGTACGTTGTTGATGGAAGCATACTCAGTTGCAATGAGGCACTGTAATGAGTAAATGCATTCATTCATTCTCAGATTTACTAAATGACTGTATATATTGATGCTTATGAATTTTGATGTTTGTTCTATACCTGGACTGGGCTGCTCTTGTGAAGCTTTCCTCAGGATTTCTGTCTGTTTGGCAGTGAGCGCCTGCAGCTTGCCAAGCTCCTCTGTCAGCTCTGTGTAGGCCAAGGCCAGATTCACCCTGAGAGAGAGAGAGAGAGAGAGAAAACTGCTTTCAATTCCATAGGTTCCCTACGCTGTACCTTTGTATCTGTTATTCAATAATCATACAATGTGGACACCAAATGCAATGTGGGCACCAAATGCAATGTTGTATTTGGTGTTGAATCTTTTTGCTCACTATGGTAGGAGACATTAGATGTGTTGCATTATTTTGTTTGTCAACTGAACTTGTTTCTAACTACTAAGAAGCTAAAACTTCACAACTTTCAGTAGACATTGTGTAACTAAATTGAACAATTGGCTGGTATAGGCTAAACAACCCAATACTGCATACTTCCCCTTGTTAGATAGGGAAATTGTATGAGTTAAATTCTTTTTAGGACATTCATTGTTTGCCTGCATGGCACTGTTTGCTGTGCACTGTTTAAAAAAAAAAACATTTTATTAAAAAAAAAAATTATTAAATAGCACTCCCACAGAAAGTCTTGCACTTGCTGCTCTCAAATCTGCCACACAGGCAATGTCTGAACAGCAGGGGCCTAAGCAGTTGACCATTTGAACCTCTTTGTAGTAGATTATTCTAGCCCAAAACTTTTATCCTCATGTAATGGAAAGAAAACAAGGAAGAAAAAAATGTAATCACAATAATTAAAATTCCGGGCTGAGGTGCCCCACTTACCATGCCATATCCTGCTACTGTGAAGAATCATTAACACATGTGAAAGTGCCAATACATATAAGGCATATTAGGTTTTCAAATCACTATCAAGCTGACTCTGCAGTCCGAAACCATAGCAATGACAACACAACACAGTGGATCCAGCATCACCATGTTACAGATATTATACTCCCCATTTAGCCTTTAACATCATGTTGAAGTGAAATATATCTTCTATATAAATAATCATAAATAAATTTGTCTGGATGCCTACCTACAAAGCAAACAAAAAAACCACAAACACACAACAAAATCTTGATCACATGTACATACAGTATGTGTGCCCACCTAGTACAGTGTCCCCTGATGGTGACACAAACCACGGTCTACCACTCACTTCAAGCTTAACCCAAAGATAAACTGAAGATTAGGGCACAGAAGACAGCAAATAATGAAAAAAATGAAGAGCTAAAAGAGGAGATGGGTGCGAAAGGCTGTGGTAGTCTGAAACTCTGTCTGTCATCAGACTGCCTTTATCTGATCACATACACACCAATTTCACACAAACCACCACTGCTTGCCTCTAAAATGGTTCTTCATCACTCATAGCCCTATGATGGTGTCAGATAAGGAGCAGTTGGGAGAATTACTTGGTGCGTAAGCAAGTTCAAGCACGCAAAACAGCAGGCTCTTTTTTTTTTCCCCAACAAACATGCATTTTCATTGGAGGTTAATTAAAGTAGTCTAGAAACTATTCATTATGGCACTGTAACTAGCTGTCAGCATTTTCCTACAGAACGTTCACCTCAATTAGCTTGTGCTTTCTAACGAAACACAGTGAATATTCATGAGAGTTCTCCACGTTCGCCACGTTCAGTAGATGACTGTCACATTCAGAGTATAAAACATCATGTTCACATAAAACCCATCTCATATATATATATATATATATATCAATCATTAGTTCTTTGAACCTTCGATTTACAAAATGACTCAGCAGTGCTCATGAAGTATTTCCTACACTGGCCACATTGGTTTTGAGAACATAACATTATTTTAAAATATAATATATATTTTATAATATGTATTGTTTTATTTTGTTTGATTATATTATATAATATATAAATAATAATACAATATAAAATATATAATAATATAAAGTTCCATCATTGTGTTCTACAGTGACAATATTTTATTTTGCACTTATTTGTCATAGCATTATTCATACATTCCTTATTTATTAAAGTTATTAATTGAATACATTTAATATTTTGTGGGGACTTTCTGGCCACATATGACTAAAATGACCATGATTAAAGTCAAGCATCAGATGTCAAGATCAAATGTATAAAGACCCTCAGAACTGGGCTATGGACCCTGAAGATTTGGATTGGTGATTGTAATCCAGAACCAATTATCCAACTTAAGTATCTGACCACACTTATGCTCTCCTCATATTCCCCTTAGAACTGTTTCACCATCTTTTTGCAGAAGAGTAAAATCTATTACTAAAGCAAGGGGGACAAACTACCTAGAGGCAATGTTGGACAAGCAAGTGACCACAAAATATTTTTGCCATATAATGTCCATGCACACACACAATTTCTGGAGCAAATATATATATATACATATATATATATATATATATATATATATATATATATATATATATATATATATATATATATTAGAAGAAATGTCATGTATAATTTTAAAAAGGAGGCATACAAAATTGGTGGTCACAAAAATGGTCTCACAGCATTGAAGAGGAAGTTCAAAACCACAAAACTGGCCAAATGAGTGAGTCACAGACTTTCATGTCCAAAGCTGAAATGCGAGTGCATGCTCAAGAGAGGAGTGCTTGAATATCACCTATTAAAAAAGCACGAGCCTAGCGTTCTGAGTCAAAAGAAACCTTGTGGCATTAGACCTAGCAGCAAAGCGCAAACACAGACCAAGACAGGTTTGGAACAAACTTTCGAGCACTATGTGTTTGCTTCTGGTCTCCATGAGCTGTAGCATTATATCTTCTTACCATGCTTTTCAGAATGTCCCCTCGGCTGGCTGACCTGGCCATCTGGACATCCCCTCATCAGCCTAAGTGGTCAAGCCAAGTGTGAGTGTTAATGGCCCTCCTCCATGTATCTCCTATCATTACAGGGCCCTAGTCCAGAATGTCCAGCTTCACTACTGCAGACCCACACTCTCTGGATCTCTGGGGATTATTGCTTAATGTTTTAGACAACGTGTGACTTTTCTCTTCACACATCTACACATACTGACTGACTGACACGCATACTGACTGGCACACACACATACACACACACACACACACACACACAAGTTCGCACACACGGCTATACTGACAATCTTCTAAAAGC
Source organism: Hoplias malabaricus (assembly GCF_029633855.1). Taxonomy (NCBI): domain Eukaryota; kingdom Metazoa; phylum Chordata; class Actinopteri; order Characiformes; family Erythrinidae; genus Hoplias; species Hoplias malabaricus. Next base: position 16,212,266 of record NC_089802.1, read on the forward strand.
TTCACATTGAAAGCATCACCTTTAGCTTAGAGCACCTTGAAGTCTCTAAAAGTGTGAAGTCCTTCTGATATAGGTGTAAAATGGTGTGCTGCAGAGGAAGGTGGTATGATGACAGGGTCAGGAGATTTCTCTCTAATTTTCAGTGTGTGTGTGTGCATGCGTGCGTGTGTGTTTGGGTGTGAGACAGATAGAGAGCGATAGATACAGATTTCCTTAATCAAAACATGACAATATTATAGAAAATAAACCATGTTTCTGATATAGTAATAAAAAATCGCTTTAGGGAAAGTTTTTGAATAAGGTTCAAAACACGTTAAACCAATAAAATCAATGCCAGGAGAAAATAAATTGCAATATATGCAGGCTGTGGTAAAAGTACATAAAATTATTCAGTTTTATTTACATTTTATTTTGGCATGTTCTTGGACCCATTAACCATTCACAGACTGCAAAGAGCAGATAAGATTAAATATATTTAAAGTAAAATAAATAGAGTTACAAAGTTTTGTTATGACACAGAGTGAGATATGAGCACAGAGTCAAAATATTACTCAATTAAAATGGAATTTTATGTAAATGTCAAAGGAAATGTCAGGATGTATCTAAATTCAAACAATTGTGAGTTTATTAAGTAGAAAATGAAATATATTAAACATTTTTTTTCTTAAGCTTTCTTATATTGGGTTCTCTGGCTTGTTTTTTTTTTAATGGTTTTTAATTTGTAAAACTGTAAAAACATGCCTGCAGGTCACAACAACCCCGACTGTTCTCAAAGTATAAATTAAATATAAGGAGTTAAATCTATGTTTAAATTAAGTGTGTAAATGTAATTGCGTACAATTACAATAATTGCTCAGAAAGGTACAATGTAATCTTTATTTTCTTATTTTATACTTATTCACCATACCCAGCAAACCAGGTTTTATATGATGTTAAAAAAAATCTGTTTAGAATAATGGTAAATTCGTTAGTAATTTTCTTTAGAATGGTGCATTTCACAGCAAACAGCCCAAAAAGCCTATTTGTAAAGTAAAAATACATTTACAGAAATCCATGGAATTCCCCTTTAAGTCTCAGTATTTTACTGCTTTCCATGTAAATGTTTTTTTCTGTAATCTGTCATTTTTAATGTTTGCATATATCCTTGTATAGCGTATGTGTCTGTGTGCATGTGTATTCAGTATGTGTGTTGTGGAACCTTGAAAGGAATATTGATGACTCTGCAGTGTGTGTATGTGTGTGTGGGAGGGAATATGTGTGGGCTGCATGAGCTGTATCTGACCTTTGCCCATAAACTAGAGTTTAGAATATTTGTTTACTTCAGAACTAACAAATGTTGCCTCACAGGCTGCTCAGCTTCCATCACTGAATAAAACATGACTATAAAATTATTCCAAACAAGCTCAACAGTTAGCACAGCCCACACTCCACACTATACATGCACCACAAGAGCTAGAACATGCAATTATGACAGGTATGTTATTATTATCCAAAACAGAGAGAAAAGACAGACAGAAAGAAAAATGTATTGTTAGATGATAACTGAGCAGTACATGAATAAAATGAATAAAATACAATAGATGGGTAAAATAAAGTCATACAGCCTTCTTTTTAAATTTCAAACCACCAACTTCACTCAGCAGTATACAATAATAAAAATACATCTTTCAGTGAGGGAAGAGTCCAAGACCAACTCTTGCCAGAAAATAATAAAAAACACTATATGCCAAACAACGAAAGTACATTTACAAATCACGCGTTAAAAAAAAAAAATCCAGAACTCATCCAGAAACTTGGGTTATAACACGTAACCTCCTTTACATCACTGATAACTTCTAATCTTCTAGAAAATTTCACCATATTAGAACATTTATTTGTGAATCTGATGTTGGACGATTAGTTTTGGATCACAAACTTTGAATCCAACTCATCTGAACTGAACTGTACGACATCAGATAACAGAAAACACAGCTGCACTGCTCCGTAGACCGGTGACTTACACTCAGCTGTTCCAGGTCACCCTATTTCATTACAGCAATATCTATAAAGATTGTAGAGGAGGCCTGCACAGGTATGAATACAGAAAATATTTACTCCTCATATGGATTTAAATGTATACCTGTAAATAAATTTGAATCAAAATAATTCAGTACATTTTAACTGTAATTTCACATTAGAGACAAAAAAGAAAGTCATAACAGTTTGACATTATAAAGAGCAGCATTTTTTAAAAGTTTTATAAGATCTGTAATGATGTACCAAGTGTATCGCTCCTATTGCTCATATATGAGGCAATATTAAGATAAAGATAGAAGTGATCAAAAATGCAGCGTGTCATGTTGTGAAATAAATCACGATGGAAGCTGTTTTTTCTTCTACTTAATCACTTAATCTCTTTCGTGACCTGATAAACATTCACCAGAATTTTAACAGTTGCGTGACTGTGACAGGAAAAGTCTTGATGTTTTGATTTTATTTTTTTTCCCCTTGTCAGAGTCTTCTAGCCGTCAATAAATCAAGGCCAGCGACAGGGCAAATTAGCAGGGATTTTTGCAGTGACATATTTTTGGCCATTTACATTAAATGCCAGCACTTACAAGAACTGGTGCTGCAATTCAGACAGAGAACATGAATAGAGAGAGAAGGGGTGGGGGGTGGGGGGTGTAGTGGGGGACCGCCTGTGAAACTCTTGAGGTGGAAAAGGAGTAGGCTTTGAGGTATGCATCTCCGCTCACAGTGTACTTTCTATTCTCTCATAATTTCTCCATCCTCACTGCTGGTTAGAAGAGGAAGAGGAGTGGAAGGAATGAAGATTGAATGGGGGGAGGGCCTTCAAGGTGTGTCGGAAGGTGGTCTGAGGATGATATGTTGCTGGGGGAACTCAAGGGGGAACTGAGAAGGGGATATTTTCAATAGCGCACGCGTAAAACTCAAGGAAGCGTTGATGTTTTAACCAGTAGCAATACTGCCCTCTGCTGTTCAACTTAGTGTTCATCAGGGCCATTAGATTCTAACTGTAATGCCAGTTTATTGTAAAGGAGCCGATACTCCATATACTCAATAAACTAGTTTCTTAGTAAATATATTTACATAAATAATTTGTGTAAAGCTACAAATTAGCTACACAAAAACTAATTAAAAGAGTAATAAGTGATTCCTGTTCTTCATCAGCTCCACTGGCTACCCGTCTTGCTCTGTATTCATTGTAAAGTTCTGCTCACATACAAAGCACTGCACAGTCTGGCGCCAGCCTACATTTCTGAACATTTGCACCCCTACTGCCCTACAAGGTCACTGAGGTCCTCTGAGAGAGGTGTTTTGTCAGTACCCAAATTCAAATTAATTACCGCTGGTGGTAGATCATTCAGTGTTATGGCACCAATGCTCTGGAATTCTTTAACACAAAGTCTTTGCCTCTGCTCTTCATTTTATGCCTTTAAATCTCAGCTAAAGACCTACCTCTTCTCTCAGTACTTCTGCACTCTGCAGGTATAAGTGTCTTCCATTTTTTCCTTTTTTTTCCTCTTTGTGTAAAGCAACCTTGGGTATTAGAAAGGCACTATATAAATGTAAGTTATTATTATTATTATTATTATTATTACTATTATTATTATTATTATTATTATTATTATCATACGTAGCAGAAAAATAGCAAGTGATATTTAAGAAAATGTTTATTTATAATTTTTACATATACTTTTATGTATGAGGGTTAAATCATATGAGATGAAGGATCTATTTAATTTGTAGCCCATTAATCAGTTTATGCCTCATACAGCAGGTCCTGGAAATGGGAGCAGCCATGTTGGCCAAACGATTTAAAATGGAATATGTGACACATCCTGGCCACAAGGTTTCAGTGTAACGGCTGTTTCCTAACATGAAGAACTGTTGAAAAAAATGACGTACTGTTTCTTTAAGTACTGGGTAATTACAGACTTTCAGTGAAACGTCTTAAAACACGGTATATTTTAGTTTAGCTTTTGATTTTTATCACAAATTAAAATGGCTGCTGTCATTTATATTTTATCCATATTTCATGATGAACTGAGCAATAAGACCAGAATTTAATAAAAATCTTGCTTCATTAATTTCCATTCAAAGCTAAGTTTTTATTCGCTCATTGGAGAGCAGAGGTTCACATCTAATGCTCTGGAATAAGGACTGTATTCACTCACTGTTCATCTCCCACCTTCTTTATCCACTCCACATCACACTGGGCACAGGTGGAGCTCACCTCCTGCTTCAAACACAAAAAAAAAATTAGAAAATGTCTCAGTGTGAGTGATGTATGTGAGTTAAGAAGGAATCACTGCAAGTCCAAGCATCTTAATTATGGTCAAAATAGCTATTTTTCTCATTAAACCACCCTTTTAAGAATACAATGTCACTCTATACAATTTCATATACATTTTAAATAAAAAAACTGTGGTTCAATGATCTTACAAAGTTTATTTATTCTTGTCTTATAAATCAATATCAATCTGACAATCACTTAATGTGAACTATCACCTAATACACATTGGCAAGGTTTATAAGATAAATATACTTAAAATTGAAATAGAGCATTAAACATCACGTAAATAGTGGCAAAAATCAAGGCAGAACAGTAAAATAAAACAAAGCTTTCAACTTTACATGGGCTACACTTGGCTTAAAGGTAAGAGAACAGGCTTGGGACCAAAAGGTTACAGGTTTAATATTCTCAATCAGGTGGAAAATGGGGTCTGGGAGAGTAAAGGAACAGAAATTTCTCTTAAATTTTCCAGCTGAAGTGAGTAATGCGCCTAACTCCTAACTGCTCTCAGGGCATTGTGGCTTGCTGCACACAGCTCAGGCTGTGTGTTTACTGCCCCTAGTGCACTAGTATGTGTGTGTGTGTGTGTGTGTATGTGTGTGTCTGTTTACAAGCCCCAAGTGCACTAGTGTTTGTGCTTACTGCCACAGATTGGTTAAATGAGATTCCTTACAATGTTGTGCAGTTACAATAAAAGCAGAGTTGTGGACAGAATCAGTCATGTAAAAGACAGTAAAGTCTTTATAAGGACTACTGTAATTAGAGAATATTAGAACCATAAACATGTCTCTTTATGTGTGTACTGACCCGTTGCCTCTGGTTATTCTGAAGGTCTCTTAACTCTTCCTGCAGTCTCTCACACTCAGCTTTTAACTCCTCCTCCCTTTGACATGCCCCCTGAGCTTCATGTCGTGCCCCTTCTAGCTCCGCCTCCAACTGCTGCAATTTAAGGTCCGAGAGTGTGTCCAAACTGCGGGAGCTTTGGAGGGTCAGAGCTGGACAGTCCAGTCCTGGAGCAGAAAACAAATGAAACACAACACACACACAAAATCATGCCGTTTTTTTTTTCTCTGCTGTCATAACTGTTATAAATATTTGGACACAACAAAACAGATATTAAAGCCTATAGCCTAGTTTCTCATCAACAGTGACTCAGCATCAGACATGAACATTCTAATTTCACACCAAATGCACCTGGCAAAGAGTAACCCTCACACACACACACACACACGATCCTCAAAGAGGCCGCTGCATGTCAACCTAAAATATCTAAGCCTCAACAATCTTTGAGGTGAATCAGTCTTTGATCCTTTTCAGCTTGGAGCTCTTGTGTTGCTGCCAAAAGCTGACACACTGTGAAAAAAAGATGGGGCTGAAACAACAAGAGCCCCCTTCTGCGTTTAAAAATGAACCCTTAAAGTTGTTTCCATTGAAGGTTTCAACTAAAAATGGAAATGTACAAAATGGTTGGTATTTATTTGTTTTTTTTTTCCATTGAGTGATGAAGAAGCAGATCTCTCTATGGTTTCTCTGACTGTACTCTAGCCTTTCTGCCTCATTGCCACTTTCGCTTGTTCGGTTCCGTTGTCTATTATCTGGTCCCTATTCCAATTCCTCCTTTCTCCAACTTGAAGTGCGCAATTTGGTGACATTGTTGTATCAAGAGTAGAAGCTTTCAAAGCTTGATGCACATTTAAACTATGTGTGCTCACAACCATGAGAGAAACTAAAGTACATGCCTGCAAAATGTTTCTATCCTGACAAAGATAAAAATAATTCCAAATCTACTTGAAAAGTTACTTTATCTTTTAAAGGGATAACAGCATTCATAAAATTGTTTTCTTATATGCAATGGCTAGAAGGGAGCGTTAAGTGCGCCTAGAGGACACTCATGAGGCCATCCACTGTGGAAAATGAAAGAAACCCTACCATCTACCAAACCCTACCAAAGTTTGGATACATCTTCTCATTAGTCATTGGTGGAATAGGGCTATTCACTGTATAGAACTGTGTACCAGCCCCTACCTTTGTACAACCCAAGTTATGGTCTCAAACACATCAAGAAGGTGAGCAGTTCAACAAATTAACTCTTGACGAGGCCACAGTTGTTCACTGAAAAACATTCCAGGTGACGACCACATGAAGCTGATTGAGAGAACGCAGAGAGTGTGTAAAGCTGTCATCAAAGCAAAAGGTAACTACTTAGAAGAATTTAAGGTATAAAACATATTTTGGTTCGTTAACACTTTTTGTTTACTACATAATTCCTTATGTGTTCCTTCGTAGTTTTAATGTCTTCCATATTCATTTACAATGTAGAAAATAATAAAAAACAAAGAAAAACCATTGAATGAGGAGATGTCCTGGTACCATACATTTACAATATGTGGACAATGGCCTAAAACAAAGGAAACCCTCCCTGAGAGGGCGTGTCCAAACATTTGACTGGTACTGTACAGGGGTTAACCAGATGTGTAATATAACATTATTCAATGGAGTTCCCTACGAAATGATTGGAATGAGTTTGGATTAGTTTGTTGTCCAAAACAAATTTTTCAGCATCTGTTTGGGTTGTTGCTGCGAGCAAACTTCCTATTTCTAGTCCACTGCAACTGGCTTGTCATATGGTGCGTATCTATATTGTCTAGAGTAGTCCAGAGTCTAGAGTAAACCTCTGAAGTTATATGGTATGTTTCATTCTGTTATTTTTTATTATTATTATTTTTTAATGAGGCATTATACAGCCAATCTGAATAATGATTTTCTATTATTAAAGCAATCTAAACTTGACAAAACAGGCAGTTTATTTCCAGGCAAAGTGAGGTTGCAAAATGGGCATTTAAAAATGACGTATATAAACCACACACAAACACTGCAAGTGGACCTTGGGGACACATTATCAAAAAGAAAAATTCAGTAAATGGGCCTTTTTAATGTTCTGTGCAATGGGCTTGTCTTCCAGAAATGCACAGTAGCTGCAGTAGAGCCAGAGGCATGTGTGGTGTGGAGAGCAGAAGAGCAGCAAGTCACACTGCCTCCTCATTTCAGCCTGCCAGCAATGACGCCTTGATGATGGAAGATGGGAGACTGCACTTCTCCCCCAGTGTGGGCACTGTGATTCAGCTGCTCATAAAGAAACAGTCCTTGAGCAGGCACCTATTGTGATGGTTCAGCAATAAGCAAGCATGAACTACCATACGCCCACACACCCACACCTACATTCTGCACAGTTTCTCCTCACTCTACACTCCGGTTTATATGCTCATAGCAAAAATCTAATCTCTGGTCTCATACAGAGCCATATTTTTTCCCCTTTTGTTGCATAAACTGATTAAACTGAATTGTAGGTTGCACTGCATGACTCAGCTTTTTGAGCGTGTTCTCTTATACGCTGTAAGGACCAAGGGTCAGAGGTTCTGACCCCACAGAGTCTGCACTGACCTCTGAAGCTCTCTTATCCCTTGTGGCTCATTCTGGACATAGAAAGTGAGTGGGAAGCTCTGCCTCTACAGCAATTAAATAACAACAACAACAACGAACACCACAGAGAGGGAAAGCAATGAGATAGAGACAAGACGTTCCGTTTCTTCAGGGAAGTGATTAGAACTGGCTATTTGTTCCTTCTACAAGGTTGGGAACTTAGACTGGATGATGTCAATTATTGCTGCTGAAAACTGCAAAACAAACAAACAAAAAACAAATGGTCACAATTATACAGCGTTACTTCATTTTCATAGGGAAAAACTGAGAACATTGGAACTGAGAATTGCTTGATAATAAGTTATCTCAGCTCAACTTGTCAAATTCAAAGCAATTATGAACACTTAAATAAGCTTATTCTGGCCAGGGGGGAGGTTATTTCTGTCTCCCTTCTGAGATGTGAGTTTTTTTGTACAGGCTGTACACAGGAGTGAAATACATGTCAAAGGAAGATACAACTCCCACCCTTCATCCTTCCATAAACAATACCAGGGAATTTTAGAAACATGTACTTATGTGTGCTATGTATTCATATATTTTATGCATATTATATGGGTAAAATTTTAATATCAGCATTTCTATATAAGGATTTTAACACACATATACGCATTGAAAAATGTATTTATACAGCAATATGTAAATATATATGAATGTTTTTATTCCATTTCGTTTTATATAATAGTATTCAATGTTTCAGTAAAACAATACATCCATCCATCCATCCATCCATTATCTGTAAGCGCTTATCCAGTTCAGGGTCACGGTGAGTCCAGAGCCTACCTGGAATCATTGGGCGCAAGGCAGGAATACACCCTGGAGGGGGCGCCAGCCCTCACAGGGCAACACACACACATTCACTCACACCTACGGACACTTTTGAGTCGCCAATCCATCTACCAACGTGTGTTTTTGGACCATGGGAGGAAACCGGAGCACCCGGAGGAAACCCACGCGAACACACTAACTCCTTACAGACTGTCACCCGGAGCGGGAATCGAACCCACAATCAACAAACAATATATATATATATATATATATATATATATATATATATATATATACACACACACACACACACACAGGATGTATTGTGGGCGGCATGGTGGCACAGCAGGTAGTATATATATATATATATATATATATATATATATATATATATATATATATATATATATATATATATACACACACACGCCCCCAGGGACACTCGAGTCACCAATCCACGCACCAATGTGTGCTTTTGGACCGTGGGAGGAAACATGAGCACCCGGAGGAAACCCACAAAGACACAGGGAGAACACACCTCCTCACAGACAGTCAACCGGAGCAGGACTTGAACCCATAACCTCCAGGTCCCTGGAGCTGTGTGACTGCAACACTACCTGCTGCACCACCGTGCTCCCAACCAAAGATAAAATACGTTATAAATAGAAAAATATGTGAATTAATTTTAAGTTTAATTAAGGTATTTATTTAATAAAATGTGGTTTGCTCTTTTTGTGATTACTAATAAATCATTGCTATCAGCCTAGTGTAGCTGGACTACCATCAAACACAAACCTTTTAAAGCAGTAATTTCATTTTATAATGTTTAATTGTGATCCTGCATCCTGATTAAAACTCACTATTGTCACTCAAGCAACCCATCCTTTCTCTTCATGCTTCACAAGTTACTCCAATAAGATTAAATCTCACTTTGTATGCAAAACTCATAATTCCCCTGAACCTCCACCCCTGCTCTAAAATCCCCCATAAAGTTTTGCTTTGAGGTGGTTATTTAACACTTGTGAATGTGTCAAAACTCCTAGTTGTAGCCTTTAAATACAGTTTTCTTAAGTCCGTATTTAAGAGAAATCTTTCACATTTATGTTCTAATTATACACAAAACCAACACTACACGTACAGTAACAGAGAAGCAGGACTCACTGTGTGTGTCTGGACTGGCATGTAGCTGCAGGTATTGCATGTCTTTGCTGTGCAGCTGTGTGTTAAGCTTGTGTAGAGAGCTGTCTCGCTGCCTCAGCGCTGCCTCCAGACTGTGGATCCTCTCTACGTGCTTTTCCACCAGAGACGTCTGTAGTTCAAGTTCAGAGAGTGACCACAAACAGACATATTTAAAGGGATATTTAGTGAATTACCAAGACAAAGGAATAGACGGAGAGATAGGAGATTGTTTTTGCACTTTGTGAGAATGCGTGATGATTGCGTGCCAACAGCACAAACAGAAGAATGTGTAAACTCAACAGCTGAGGGCTAGATGAGTGTGTGAGTGTAGCAAGAGGCACAGATGCTCTGACACTTGCATCATGCAATTTACAAAAGCCAGTCTTTTTTGCCACAGCCATTTGCAAGGCATGAATAATACTGACAGTGGAATTCTACAAGATAAATTAAGGAGCTTCAGGTTTCTGAAGCAGCAGTAGGTTAGTCCGAAGGCCTGGCCATATGAGAGCAAAATCATTTGGCATCTCTTGGCCCTGTACCCAATTAGTAGGTATGGATAGTCCAAATTAATCAAATGGACACCTGGCTAGATTAAGGCCCAGAACAGATGCCCAGGGCTACTTGTAACTCCTGCCTGTGGTTTCTGGAGCCAAACTTAGCTCCAAGCTGTCAGAGTAAAAGCCAGATTCCTGTATGAAAGTTTTAGCAAGTTTCAGAGCTCACACTCACCATCTTGTCCAGGTCTCTTTGGAGATTGGTCTTTTCCATGTGGATCTTCTCATAAGCCTGAATGACATCTTCCAGCTGTTCCTCACGCTCCTTGCTTTTCTGCAGCTGAATGGCACAAAAACACAAACACGCTATGATAAAAATAAACTATGGGTCAGAAAGAATGTGTAGCTGTAAGAACTAAGCCTTGTTTCTTTACACATTGGATTTTGAATTTAGAGAAAAAGCAGCTTCATGGAATGAAGGTTTGAAGTCCTTATACATTTCAAATAAAACTAAACACTAAAGACATTCATTATTATTATTATTATTATTATTTTGTTAAATATAAATGTACAATTTTTCCAGAAAGCTAGAAAATAACTTTAATAATAATTTTTGACACAGAAAAATGAAAGGTAGTCTCATAGTACTGTAATTCCAAAAGCAGAATCATTTTAAAATGAGAAGAGAACTTTTATATATGCTGTCTGTTTTAACCTGTAATTTTCCTAAGTGCAATATGTAACTATATGATGAACAATAAATAAATAAATAAATAAAAATTTGAAATGTAATTAGCCCCTGTTGTTGCCTGAACTTTGCTTCAGTACAGACACATAAGCATCCACAGCGATTATCCCATTGTAAAACTCTCAGTACTGATCTGCTGCCCTTCCGGATAATGGTGTTTTTTATCTGGCTCTGCTAAATCACATAAAGACAATTTATGTAAAGTGCACCACCACATGAAGAGCAGAAAACATGAGATTAAAGGAAGCATGACAGAAGAAAGGAGGAAAAAAGAGCTGGTTAAAACAGACATTAAGGAGGCAGGCTTTATATGTATAAGCTGAGGGGTGGGTTAGAGAAAGTGAGAGATAGAGGGACAGAAAGTGAGAAATGAGGGGTGATGCCATGCCGTAATGAACATAAGAGAAAGTGAGTTGGGAGACTTGGAGCATGAGAAAAGTAGATGACATAGAAAGATGGAGAAAGAGAAAGAGCACTGGATCAAACTGGAACAGAGGAGGCAATAGGTGGCTATGGAAACACACTGCTGCCTTCATTAATTAATGACAGGCTTCAGAAGATGTGGAGTTTAGGTGCAGCAATAGAGGAGGCCTGTGATCATCTCATTACATTACAGATACATTGTGCACGCATACATACACACACACACGCACATACAAGAGGGAAAGCTTCAATTTTCTAACAGCTAGCCCAAAGCATGCAAATGTGATTACAGCAGAAAGTATGCTCCACAATTCCTACATCCGTTAATGACAAATGGATAAACAATGATGCTGAATGGTGAGTTGAGCTGAATTTGACTTGTGTTATGTTGTGTAATCCACTCCTCTCACCTCGTGAGTAAGAATGTTGATCCTTTGTTGTAGGTTGCCATTCTCTGATTGGAGCAAGGCTGTATCTTTGGGCTCGAATGAGCAGTATGAGTTCCGGTCTTCGCCAAAGTCACTGATCATGGGAAACTGAGCACATACAAAAACATACACACAATGTTTGGTCACTGCTTCAGGACACTCTTCTTAAAATAATTGTTTGAAAGAAATATGTAACACTAGTTATCTTTCCCAAATTGATTAGCATAGACAAAACTACATTTACAAAAAAATAAAAAAAAATAAAAAATAGAGGGAGAAAGTTCATGAACGAACTTTGATTTTAGCTTGCTAACATTTTGCAACATTAGCTTATATACTGCTTAATAGCTATGAGGTTTATGTTGTAGAACAATAAGTTAATTTACTCTTAAAATACTGGCAGCTTCTAAAAACTGCCAATATATTTTGACCACCACCTTAATAAAAATTCCACATTATAAATACTATTTTATTTAGAGTTTCACATTAAATAAATGGCCACTTCAATTGAACCATAAAACCTTACAAAGACTGCCAATATAATTTGAGAGCCACCTTAAGAGAAATTCCACTTTAAATAAGACTTTTAATTAAACTTCCACATTAAATAAATGAACTCTTCAAATTAAAGACACTTAAAAACATTGCCTCCTTAAAAAACAACTACAGGGGTTGGACAATGAAACTGAAACACCTGGTTTTAGACCACAATAATTTATTAGTATGGTGTAGGGCCTCCTTTTGCGACCAATACAGCGTCAATTCGTCTTGGGAATGACATATACAAGTCCTACACAGTGGTCAGAGGGATTTTAAACCATTCTTCTTGCAGGATAGTGGCCAGGTCACTACATGATGCTGGTGGAGGAAAATGTTTCCTGACTCGCTCCTCCAAAACACCCCAAAGTGGCTCAATAATATTTAGATCTGGTGACTGTGCAGGCCGTGGGAAATGTTCAACTTCACTTTCATGTTCATCAAACCAATCTTTCACCAGTCTTGCTGTGTGTATTGGTGCATTGTCATCCTGATACATGGCACTGCCTTCAGGATACAATGTTTGAACCACATGGTCCTCCAGAATGGTTCAATAGTAGCACAAGTATTAGGCCAAGGGAATGCCATGATATGGCAGCCCAAACCATCACTGATCCACCCCCATGTTTCACTCTGAGCTTGCAACAGTCTGGGTGTTACGCTTCTGGGTGGGATTTCTCCACACCGCAACTCTCCCGAATGTGGGGAAAACGGTAAAGGTGGACTCATCAGAGAACAAAACATTTTTCTCATTGTTCACAGGCCAAGATTTGCACTCCTTGCACCATTAAAACCGACGTTTGGCATTGGCATGAGTGACCAAAGGTTTGGCTATAGCAGCTCGGCCCTGTATACTGACGCTGTGGAGCTCCCGATGGACAGTTCTGGTGGAAACAGGAGAGCTGAGGTGCACATTTAATTCTGCCGTGATTTGGGCAGCTGTGGTTTTATGTTTTTTGGATACAATCCACCCAAACATCCCTTTCAGACAGCTTCCTCTTGCGTCCACAGTTAATCCTGTTGGATGTGTTTCGTCCTTCTTGGTGGTATGCTGATATTACCCTGGATACTGTGGCTCTTGATACAACACAAAGACTTGCTGTCTTGGTCACAGATGCGCCAGCAAGATGTGCACCAACAATTTGTCCTCTTTTGAACTCTGGTATGTCACCCATAATGTTGTGTGCATTGCAATATTTTCAGCAAAACGGTGCTCTTACCCTGCTTATTAAACCTTCACACTCTACTCTTACCGGTGCAATGTGCAATTAATGAAGATTGGCCACCAGGCTGGTCCAAATTAGCCATGAAACCTCCCACACTAAAATGACAGGTGTTTCAGTTTCATTGTCCAACCCCTGTATATTTATACTGTCACATTCAATAAACTGCTGATGTATTTTCATGTTCCACATTAAAAATCCTGCTACATTTATTTGGTGCTTCCTTAAGTTAGTGCCTTATGTTTTATACCTGTATATTAGGCTCTAGGTTTATGAGCCTGTGTGTATGGTGTATGAGTGTCTTTGTTAGAGTTGCAGTTAAATGTGAGTGTTCTTGAAAGATCCACCTTAAAACAAGACAACCTTAATTAACAACTAAGGTTACTCACTGAGCCCAACCCATGAGTACCAAAACCACCCACTGCATCACTAGCCTTTCACAGGGGTCATCAGGTAGGCACCTCCCCATGTCAGTGTTTCACTGATTTAAGCCCATGACACCTCCAGAAGTCTCAACAGTGATGTCTGTCATCTCAGACACAACCCCATCCGAGCTAGATTTACAGTCCTACCTTACCCTTCACCATTAACAACCATAAAATCCACACAGGCCTCTCTGGTCTAAGGCCATACCTAGTCCCACTGGCACTGTTAATGCATGCTCAGTGCCACCAGATCCATATGATCTTTACGGGCTACATCACCAACCACCACAACAGCACCTCTACAGTGTATTTCTTCTCTGAACAACCACTAGACCTTTCAGCTGTTTTTGATAACACCTTCACAGCTACCCTTAGTTTCCGGCCCTTGATGCTGAACTGCACAAGCAGGGATGTGGCAGGCTTGGCTACAAATTCCCTAATACCTATCTCCACCTGTCTTACATGTGCCTGTCACCCACATTCCCTCACCTCAGCTGCCAAGTCCACATACTTCAGCTTCTTCCTTTCGAATGCATCATTTACTGCATCCTCAAAAGGAAATCTTAACTCTATGAATTAAACTATCTGTTTACTTTCAGAGTACAGCACCAAGTCTGACCTCAGTTTATTTAATGCAATGCACTCTGGGACCAGCAGTTTTTTACCTGCGTCCACCAGCAATTTCAGATCGTGTGATTCACCCCATCTACAAATATTTATAGCCTGCACACTTGAACACATTCCCTCTTACACACAAACATAAACTTTTTATTACTACAACCACTCAGCAATGAATTAAGCTCTAGGTGTTTGCTGTCCAATAAACATGCTAATACCCTAAGCACCTGATTATGTCTCCATGTATACCAACCCTGTGACAAACCTTACAAGCTGATAGAAAATGTTTCAGCGTGCCAACCCTTGTACATAATCTACAACTAAGGTCTTCACCTAACCACTGAATTCACCTACACACTAACCAAGATTTTGGTGGCATTGAAAGTACGCCGTAAGTTGCTCCCAGCAAAATCTTAATACGACCTGTTTACTTGCTTCTCTAGATTATCCCATTGAAGCCACTGGCCTTGTTTTACCTGTGACACTGCTGTTGCGCACCATGCCTCCTCTACCTGCTCGCAAATAAAACTAGTCATCATTTGCCTTCTCTCTGGTGATGTGGCCTTACCAATAGCTTTCCAAGCTTGGACTTGGCCAATCACATCCCTTAGCTCTCATGAGCCTCTGGCTACCAGCACCACCATTTGCAGATTCCATTTCTTTCTGTGTTTTTGTGACTGGTACTGCTGCTTTTACTTGTACATCCTTAGATCCTTACAAACACATCTTGTGACTCACCTTTGCACATATAAATTCCTCAAATAAACTTGAGAGTGGTAGCTCCAGTACCCGTCTCTCATGCCACACTACTTAAACAACATGGCACCTCTAGCCAGTTCATTATAGCCTTGTTCATAACCCTTTCGATTCTCTCTACTTCTGTGTTTGAAATGTAAACTATCAATGGTCAAAAATTCTACCATGAAGTGCTTTCAAATTTATAGATGTTAGAAATAGGAAAATTTCCTACCGTGTTCAAATGAGGTTTCTAGATGAAAGCATAATGGTTTTAGAAATAAATCTTTATCCAAAAAAGGCTTATTAAGAAAGAAACATGAGTTAGAGTGGATTATGAAATTACCCATTCTAGCCAACCCCATTCAAATATATGAAGGATACTGAAGGAGGGATAAAATGAGATGGATGTGTGGAATCAGTCTTTGTGTGGCCAGGTCTCACCATGTGAAATTCCATAATTGTAGCTTAAAAGTTGACAGAGTTAGAGCAGGTTGAAACTTTAGCCTATGTATTCCTATGGAAAAAAAATCCCATTTTGGAAGCTTGTATTCCAAAATTCATAAGTTGGATTGCTCCAAAAAGTACAAGCATAAATCTATGCTATATGTTCTATGAGTGTACTCAATTTCATGAATGTAGCTTGAAAACTGTGACCCGTGAAAATGTTTATATAAACACATATAGAATAAAAGCTTAAAGATAATAATAAGAAAAATTTGACAAGCCAAATTAATAATTACGTTAAAAAAAACAAAAAACAATGGAATAAACAATTATAATGGCCTGAAATATAATTTACTGTCCAGCTGAAATACATGCACTTAGAATAAAACCTCCCTTTTGTCATTTTCCATATTTAAATTATCTTCAAACCACTATCTGCCCTTTAGAATGTGTTAAAATTTCACAGTGAATGGACCAGCAAAAAAAGTTGCCATTTTGGACATGAGGTTTTAAAGAAGAGGTTTTTAGAGAAGCATTTCATAGGATGTTACATTTTATGCATTGTGAACCCCTATCTCAAGGGCATTAGACTCTTGAAACTCCCATGTTTTGTAACACTTTCTACTTTGAATTTGAGTACTTTTGCATTTCAGGGTTATTATTGCTGGGAGAGAAATGTGAAATACTTCATAGCAGGGAAGACACTGCCATACTGATTTATATGAACAACAGCAAACCCCTAAGGGGGCAGAACATATTTGATGACAAATATTTGCATTATGAGATGCTTTGCAAGAGATATTTCAGATGGATTTCATGGAAACATGAAGCATGGTTTTACATAAAGAGGTGGGAGGATTTAATATTGTGAAGTCTTATGAAATTGGCTTTTATGGACAGGGTCTGGAAAACTTTGGAAGATTCATTCAGCCACTGTGTACCATATAAGGGCAGAAGGAGTGAAACTTTTCCTATATAGAAATGTATTCTGTTAGTTTAGTTAGGTGTTCCTGCACTGGGATGAACAGGAGAGCTGACAAAGCCACAGTGAAGCTCCTCCATCACACAAAAAGTCATTCAAGCGTAGCTGAGTGTGTCAGGAGAAGTTGTGTCATAACCTGCTACACCTTATATATTTTTCAGTCCCCCACAGTGCTGAGGGAGCTTTGAAGTGGGAGCTGGGTGAATTTGTTCCTCATGTTTAGACTCTGTGCTGAGTCCCGCAGGCAATCTGTAGCCCCACACTCCCCCTCAAAGCACCTGCTGTTCCCAAGCTAGTCTTGCTAGCATGCCTGCATTGATCTGAAACAGACCTGAGTCAAAAAGCATGATATATTTTACATTTTCTGTTACACTACCATTTACAACCTCTCTTATCTCTTAAAAGGAAGCAGGCTGCTGTTGCAACCTGTATTATGTCAGTAACACACTTCACATATCAACCACCGATCAACATTATGACCAACTCACCATAGACCATAGAGGAGTATTGTGTAGTTCTATATTACACTGCTGACAGGACACTGTTTGCTAGTTATTGGTTAATTTTGGCTATTCTCAATCCAGCAGTGCCACTGGGGTTTATAAACTCCAGCAGCACTGCTGTGTCTGATTCATACCAGCACAACACAAAACCATCACATCAGTGCCACTTCAACACTGAGAATGATCTACCAGCTCATCAATACCTGCTCTGTGTTGGGCCCTAAGGGGTATTGACCACTAAAGAATAGGGTGAGAGGGGGCAAACAAAGTATGCAGATCAACAGATGGATTACACTTTGTAACTGTAGAACTATAAAGTTGTCCTGTGTGGACAGTGGAGCTGGAAGAATGGACAGTGAGTTGTGAATCAAGGAGGTGGCTATAATCTTATGTTTAATTCACGTATATAGCAAATCCTTTGTGGGCTTTCCTAATGAGTGATTTCAGCTATGTTAAGGTACACTCATTGCTAACACAGATGTTTCTCCCATAGTTTGTATAATTTTCTACTGCAGCAGCCCACATGACAATAAAGTCACCATGCCATAAGCTAAGCGTGGGCTAGAGTGGTATAAGACCCCCTTAAGCAGTTACCTGTTCTGAATGTCTGTCTTTGTGTTTGTCTTTGGGTTTTTGTGTCTTGAATAAAATCTTCAGAAATGCTGGGAAAAATTAAACTTCAAAATTAAGCTCCACTTTCACTTCTCATTGCTCAATAGCAGCTCAACACAGAGTCGCCAGTTACACACAGCCAGCCAAGCTCATCTGGTACATGATTTACAGGGATTCAAATTCTGTTGATTTTTATTCCACTAGGGGGGCAAAAAAAATTACACTGATGACAGAGATTCCTTAACATAGACACTGTAAATAGATTTCTCTCACTTTCTCTGTCAAAATTATCTGTATACCAAAATCAACAGTGGTTTATTAATACCTAAGATGGCTATTACACCTCTTATGAACATTCATGCAGTGACAATAGTGATACACTAAAATTTTTTCATTCCAATTTGTATGTTATTCAACATAAAATGTACAACAATGAAACCAGAGAGCTAAAACTATGTTAATGTAATTTATTTAACTCATGAGGACTTTTGAATGAATAAATACACTGCATTGCATTAGTTTCATTGTGCATTTTTCAGTATTTGGGATTTGCAACAACTGCTGAAGCTGTCATGAGATTCTGGGGGATTTTAGAGGCAGAGCAGATTTAAAGCCCCAGGGACGAGGTTATAGTGGATCATGACCATCCAGCAATGCTGAGGGCAGCAGTCTTACTCAGCCTAACTCCACTACAGAGAGAGAAAGATTAATGATTCAATTACGGACATGGGGAGGGAGAGGCTACATTCTATTGGGTGCACAGGGAGAGGGATATACTGGAGGGATGCCCACATATGTTATGCGCGTGTAATTAATGGCTAATGAATAATCGGTCAGTCGAAGAATTGCAGTTGCAGTGTTCTTTGAACTACTAGATTATTGGCCCCTAGTGGTTTGTGTATGCTTGTGTATATATATGCTATCTTTCCTCTATATTATGTGAATGTGTTATTATGAAATTAACAATAGAAATACTCTAAAATAACCTGGAATAGGATCACATTACAATGTTGTATATTTAAGTATAGATCCATTTTCTCCACAGCATAGAATGTTACTATTTCACAGATACAATATTTTGTTTGGTGAGTGACAATATACGTTATTTGGCCAAAGGTTTTTAGACACCTGCTCATCCAGAATGTCTTCTGACATCAAGGGTATTAAAACAGTCCTGTTGTGAGGATTTGATTGCTGTCTTGCTTTGTTCTTGTCCTGTGTTTTGCTGAGTTCCTGTCATGTGTTCATCTCTATTTCTATCATGTGCACTACATTGCTATACAGCAATGTGCTTGTATTTTGGTTCTGTGTTCTTTAGCCACTCCTGCACAAGCTTCTCTGTGACTTATATTCATCTTCCTAAGTTCACCCACGTCACTTCACACTCTCTTCACTGGCTTCCTGTAGCTACACACATCTGGTTTAAAACTCTCATGCTTGCCTACAAAGAAGAAAGAACCAGCCACTTCCTACCTCATGACAATGGTCAAGAGTCGGGCTGCACCTCAAGCCCTTCAAGCTTCAAGTACAGTACATCTTGACTCGCCATCCACCAAGACACATGGAAGACTAGCGTCAAGACTCTTCTCAGTCCTGGTGCCCAAATGGTGGAATGAACTTCCACTGGCTGTGTGAACAGTGGACTCTCTCGTGGTCTTCAAACATGGACTGAAGACCCATTTCTTTATGACCCACTTAAGTGTGCACTATATTAGACTCTACTGCACTTATCCTGCACTTAACTTCTTTCTAGGTGTGAGCACTGACTACATGCTGTGTATTGCACTTGCTATGTTTAGTTCTTCCTAGGTATCAGCACTGGCTCAAGGGGAGATTGGACTCGAACTTATTTGTAGTAGCTAGGATAAATATTATGTCTGAACACTAAGCACTTTTATGAGTTGCTCTGGATAAGAGCGTCTGATAACTGCTGAAAACATAAATATACTTACAGGTGTGCTTTGTTAGCCTGTAGATTTATAAGCCATATCCCTATACTAAACTTGTTGGTCATTATATTTCTGAGTGTGTATGTTCACTTTCATGCCATAGCATGCTTTTCTTAGCATTCTCTTTGTTTTCTACTTCTCTGTGGATCAGATATTTTAATAGGAAATGTGAATCATCAGATCTATATCTAATGCTCACATGACCAATGTATCACTGGACAGTGGTCAGTATGAGTAATTCGTCTGTGGCTACTCAGCCTCATACACAGTAAGCTCTGATGCATTTTGTTCTAACATCTTTCTATCATAACTAACAAACTTTTTCAGCAATTCATGCCTCAAATTTTTTGTGGGATATGACAACACAGGCAGCCTTCACTCCCCAGAAAAGTCAGTGAGCCTTGGGTGCCCATGACATGACACTGAGTGGATTTAATTTAGCTTTGAGTGATTTTAAGTTAGTTGCTAATCAGTGTATACTGTTAATGAAAAAAAAGCTTCAATCAGTCATCATTATATTTCCAAATTCACTGTAATATATTTTCAGTGAATGCCATTTTTGTCGAGTTCACGCTCCTGTAAAATGTAGAGAGGAAGCAGAGTTGTTTATACTCTGTAGACCTCACATGGCAGCTGGGTTATAAATAAAACTCTTTTATACAGCATGGCAGGGCCTAAGGAGTGCTCTTAAAAAGCCCTGCCTGATCCCAGATGTTATTATTAATGCCTCCCATGGAGCTTGGGCTCTCAGTATCAATACGCTCCTTCGTTTATTCAGAGGCTCAAAGTGCTCATTGATCACTGCCATTCTGCTGTGGGAATCTGGAAACGGAGGCCTATAGTTTCTCAATTCTGAGGCCTGTCTTAGTGAGAGAAAGACTCACATCCATTGAAAAAGCACATCATTTTTAAAGCATTTTTAAGCTTTACCTTTATCTCGTAGATTTTAAGCTTCCTCTTGATGTCAGTGTTCTCTCTCTCCAGGCCGGCCAGCCGGGTCTTGATATCCTGGTAGGCGCTGATGAGGGCAAAGTGGGAGGCTGAGTACATGTCCTCTGGTGAGGGAGATCCGGCCCAGCCCACTCCACAGCCATCTTCCTTCAGACCTTCGCTGCCTCCCAGCAAGCCCAGTTCCCCCCCAAACAGAGACTCCATCACTCACTTCCCTTCCTCAAGAAAGAGAAAGAATAGTGATATTTAGGTTCAGGATCGAATGTATGGCTTCAAGTTTTATATATATCTAACGTACAATGTCATTATAAGGATTTTATTCCAAATAACTTTGGAGTATTTCTATTGATCCATTCCTTATGACATTTTCACACAATGTGAAGGACAGCTGCTGGGTTCCCATGATATAGTAAACTAAAAATTGACAAAAAATTAAAATACTTGTTTTTCATTGGACAGCAATGATATTTAGTCAATGTTTTATGGGCTGTTCCTGATGGTCCTTTATGTGTTATGAATAATAATGAAAACAATAAATTATAAAATATTTTTGCATGTGGTTCATAATGCCACCTATAAAAAAATGGACAAAAATGCTGACAAATCATAGGCTTAAGAAAACTGTTAATACTGCTTTTAACTATGTAATGTCATTCATCAGTTCATTTTTGTAATCGCTTCTTCCTGATCAGGGTGAACCAGAATATTTGGGCAAAATGCAGGAACACACCCTGGACATGGCACCACTCCAACATCACACAACCACCCAGTGACCAATACACTCACACATGTGGATATTTTTTACACATTGTCCACCGTACCAACATATAGTTTTGTATTTTGAGAGGAAACTTGAGCACCCAGAGGCAATCTACACAGAGAACACACAAAACTTTTCACAGACAGTGCCCAGTGGTGGGGATTCTCTCTGACCCTCAAGCTGTGTGGCAGTGACACTATATGTTGCACCACTGTGCTGCCTTTTACGTACTTCATGTTCATGCTTCCGAATGCACACATTTTCATGTCTAACATACTTTTATAAATTTCATTTCACCAGTGCTGCTTGGTATGAGCAGCTCCTGCAATTGAAGATAGATTTCACTTGAAGATTTCAATTGAAGATTGTTTTCTGTCTCACACAAGGCTTGAGATATACTTGCTGTTAACTATGCATTTGTGTGCGCATGATGGCTGCCTGGCATATCCTGTTTCTGATTTGGTGCATCGGTGGAGCATTTCCTCAGAAATTAAACACTAGGTGAATGTAAGGTGCAGTACATGTATGAAACAGTAGGGGCAGTGTAGGTGATCAACAGCATCACAAAGGCAGAAAGTTTTGAAGATGTTTCTCTACAAGAACGCATTCCCAAACAGCAAGTATACTCCTCTCTGGCGCTTAGGAGATCTTTCACGGATTTCTTCTATTTTCAGGGTCTTCTGTGAGTGTTGATTGGTTGCTGTAGAGACCCAGTGGACTTTGTGGATTTGAGGTTAGAGCATAAAATATTCAGTAAACACAAAAGCCATGGCTTAGTTAAATTAGATGGGCCACATGTCCTCCCTGAAGTGTATGCAGCTCAAAAATGCAGTTAAGAAAAAATAAATCTTGAATTAAATAAACAGGAGGGACGTTGGCGCAACAGGTAGTGTCGCTTTCACACAACTCTAGGGTTCTGGGCTTGTGGGTTTGAGCCTCACTCTGGGTGGCTGTCTTTAAGGAGTTTCTTCTTTTTTCTCTGTGTCTGCATCAGGGCACCAGTCCATCACGCAGTCACATATTCACTCAGACCTGTGGACACATTTGACTAGCCAATTCACTTACCAATGTTTGATCATGTCCACTTTCATATGAATAACTGATACATAAAATGGTTTGAGGCATGTATGTCAAACATGTTCACAGAATTCAGCATTGTTTATTTGTATTTTGTGTCAGTGGATCATCTGCAATTTTCTACACAATAAAAATGCATAAGAATTATTGTTCATACTAATCAGCTGTGAAAGTGTCAGGCATCACAGGCCACAGAAGGCCAAAATAACCAGAAGATTTTTGGAGAGACATTTGCGCTGGTGACCATAAGTTGCTGAGTTCTGAGTGGATTTGTGAGTCTCTACACTGCTTCTATGCCCTTAAGTAAGTGTGTGAGGCTGTCAGTCAATGACAAATAGCCCCGGCCCTATTCCTAACACCTATTTACTGCCAACACAACTGCCCCAGCCCAGGGCAGGTCTCAGCTAACAAGAGATTAAAAATGATGACAAAGCGATGGCAGTAGAAGCAAGAAATTTATATATATATAAGAGATGGAGATGCATTTAACATCAGGCTATCCATCTGATGTGGTACGGAGGTGTGAGGAGATTTCACAGCACAAAATGAGTCAGTCACTCCTTGCTTACGGAGCTATTTTCATGTGCACCACACTTTCTTTATACGTACAAAAATCCTTGGCCAAGCTCCTCCATCTCTCTCTCTCTCTCTCTCTCTCTCTCTCTCTTTCTCTCTCTCTCTCTCTTTCTCTCTCTTTCTCTCTCTCTCTTGCTCTCTCTTTCAGGGGTAATCCAAAAGAACACCCACACACATATTGATACATTTGCTCAGGCATGGGTTAGCAGCATGGCCATAGAAAGGAGGGAGTGATTGCTGTTCAGATGAGCAGGAATGTGTGGAGGTGGAGGACAGAAAAGTCATTTCTGGGACATCTGAAACCTCGGCTATTAACCTGTGCATGTCCTCAAGCCTGCCTGGAGCTTCTATTTCTGAAAGGGCCAGGTGTGTGTGGTTGACGCTTGGCCTGCTTTTATTATGGTTATCACACATAAAAAGTAAAGGTGATTTGGAACAATGCTGTAGAACAAAAATTTTTTACAATGTTTTCAAAAAGTATACATGAGTTTTAAAAGTATTTACACCACATCAAAAAGGTTCTCTGCAAATCTAGGCCAGTGATGATCTATTGTTCATGTGAATGTGTTATCATTGCTGTGTTTTGTAAAATATTATATGGGGCAGCATGGTGGTGCAGCAGGTCGTGTCGCAGCCACACAGTTCTGCATTCAAGTCCCGCTCCGGTTGGCTATTTGTGAGGATCCAAGGTGTGTAGGTGGATTGGCGACTCAAAAGTGTCCATAGCTGTGAGTGTGTGTTTTATGTATATATAAGAGGTTTATAAAGAGCTAGAAGAGTAGGGAGAGGGACATCTGGAATTCTTTACTTGGATGGCTTCCCCCATGACTCGGATCTGGAGACAATGGTAGACAATGGATGGATGTATAGAGATTTATTAATAATACAGGGGAACCTCTACCTACGAACTTGATCCGTTCTGTGACCCGGTTCGTAAGTGGAAAAGGTCGTTTCTCGAGTAAATTTTCCCCATTTAAAATAATGGAAAAGCAATTAATGCGTTCCAGCCCCCACCCCGAAAGTCACCCGTTTTGAACTGATATATTATTACAAAACCCTCAAATTAGTAAAAAAAATACATGTAGCATTACTAAAAATAATAAAAAAAGAAATACAGTGGTAACAGTAATAAAAAAAGAAATAAAACAAGTTTTAAGTGGTTACATATTGCTACCTTGAAGACGTGACGACTGGCTGGAGGAGTAACACAGGCACTGGCTGTATGACGGGAGGTGGGGGGTGGGTGGAATAACGAAGAGTACGGCTTAACTTAGCACAAATTTCGATGTCTGCTATTTACACTAATGCTAAATTGCTAAAACTACAATTTGCTAATCTTAAAAGCTCACTCAAGTCTGGACGCGCTGGGAGACTCCTCAATTGGGGTCAGTGGCCATTTCCAGCCGCCGGCCTGGCGGAGGCTCGGGTTTGTTTCTAGAGTCATGGTTCGTTGGTGGAGGCAAAAAAAAAATATTCAAATGCCCAGTTTGTATCTTGGAAAGTTCGTTAGTATAGGCATTCGTTAGTAGAGGTTCCACTGTATTTGTTTGCTGAATGGGCATTAATTTCTTACATGACTTTTTGCCAGCTTTACATTATAACTTACAACTTATAACAATCTATTGTTTCCGTGCTTCAAGACTGATGTCCAAATTATGTCTATTCTGTTCTGCTGTGCTGTATAGTGCCTAATGAAAAAGAAAAAAAAAACACTTAATTGTCAATGATCAATTATAAACTGCTGTAAGCTGAATATGATCTCAAAAGAATTAAAAACAGGCTGTTAATATTGAATTACCCTTGCACATATGTTTAGATAGCATATTACATAAAAGCCTTTATTAAAAAAAAATGGAGGAATATTCACTTTTCTATGACAGGTGTATGGTCTTCCCACTACCCACATACAGAGAGTGAATCAGAAAGCTTCATCTATCTCTCCACTGTGGTGGTATCTGAGAGCAACCACACAGGCGTAGGTACAGTGATTAAAATACAGAACTGATATCTTGTCACAGCTCAAAAATGCTGGCAGGATGTGAGGACAGATAGTTGGACAGGAGGCCATCCTTCATACGTCCAATGCCTGGCAACATTTTTTGACAGGCCCCCCTCTCCCCACCCCCCTCTCCACTCATTTATTCTGCTCTCAAGCCCTCTGCACACCCATTAGGAATTCCACCACCTCTTCTCCAGCTTCATTAGAGCAATGACCCCAGGAAATGATCTGTTACCTGTAGGGCTAGAATGGCAGATATGATCATGCACTCACACACAGAAATAAATACACACAAGCTAGAAAAAAAAGTGTTTACACCCTTTATTTGAGTCCTGTCAGGAAATCCAACTAAAGTTAATAAACATGCACTGCGAAATCTTCAGTTGTTGTGTTCACTCTGTTAAAGGTATGGCTCAACAAAAAATCTAAATGTTTTCCAATGTACAATTTGTAGACAGTCAGTAATTAAGAGTTTTAAGTTGTTCCCTGTTTTGTTTTTCATTTAGTACTTCCCCATGTGTTTCTGTCAATGTGCTTTTGCTTTGGTTTTGCCAATTGCTCCTCTCTGCTCCTCCTTTATGCTAACCATATACAAGAGAGCTTTTAAAAGACTAAAGTGCGACACCCTCTCACATCTAAAGACAACCATTTTTTAGTCGCAAACTATGATTTTGCAAAGACTGAGAATCTTGCAGTGTTACTAATTGCAAGACTGCAACTAGATTCCCCTGTCTCTGAAAACCTGTCACTGCGGTGGTGCCCTCAAGGGTATTCAGTACTTTTAGATAGGGAACATAATTATACCATATTCTGTATTAATTGTAGATTTTATAAAATATGTGTTCATTCAATGCCCCATTTCATCTCCAGAGGTTATAATATATTGTTTTATTCTGTACAGTACTATAATGAAAGCTTAAAGATATTCATCTCTCCTCCTGGAGAAGAGGATGTAATGGGCTTTTAGGGAACACAACTACAATTTAAAACCACTGTTGCAACTTTAAAGATTACAACTGTTTGTATCTTTAGTGACAATAATGTACATGTGCAGTAACATTTTTTTCTGACAGTGTAGAGTTTGGATCTCTGCGCAGAGTGACGAACTGGACCACTTCACCCACCACACCACTGCCACTGCTGCTTCATCATCAATTTTATTAGTGACCACCACTTCCACATTCTCATGGCCAACTTGTCAAATATAGCTGGTTGCTAAGTACGGAGTCAAAAAAGGATCAAAAGGATTTATAAATTATTTCTATATTTTACAAATATTTTTTCCACATTTGTGAATGTAAATAATTATTGTTATTGTTGTTGTTTTAAATTTGAGCGTTACAATACATCTGTGGATTTGAATTTATGTAGTTCCTTAAACTCAAATTCTGTTACATCTGTGAGTATTGCTTTACAAGCTCAAGATCTTTTTGACCTTTTTTGGCTCTATAGGTCAGGAGCCTCCACTTCAGGAATTGAGTCGGTGGAGCCACGTTATATTTGGAAGTGCCAAACAATGACTTGCACATTTGGCAAACTGTACCTTACTTAAATAATTTGTCATGCATTAACATAATTAAGTCCAAATATAGGCAGTTTTTGTACATTAAATACAGTACTTTGCCATGTTATTTACAATGTCCACGTCACTATTTGCACGATTAAGGACTAAAGACGTGATAATATTGAACGCAGTTGATTTTAGCAGAACCGAGAGAAAGGCACAGTTCTCCTGACCATCACACACCAAAGGATCAAGATTACAGGAGCCTGCTGCAACTCCAGCAAGACTCACATGATTTATTCCAATTTTGAAAATGTAAGTAATTTGGTGTAAGGCTGGCAACACCCTGCTCTGGTAATTTGTTGCACCTGGGAATGGTTATTAGCAATGGCTACCTATTGGTGTTACTTGTTCCGTGCTTTGTTTAAATGAACTCTTTTATTTACCTTGTACTTTGTATGTAATGGTTGTTCTTGTTATTATTGTGTGGCCTTGTATCTCAGTCTAGGGTTTTAATTTCTCTTTATTTCTCATTTTCTTCTAGTTGTTTGTCCTTGTAATTGTTGTCATGAACCATCTCGATTGTACAAAATGGCTTTCTTGGATGCTCCACTCTTGCAGCAGGTTTGTGTCCTATAACCTGTCCTGACAAATCTGTATGATCTTATTGAATATTTGGATGTGTGCACTAGACTAAATAAACAAAATTTGGACTGCTGATGGGTTACATTTGTGGTAAGCAGGCAAAAGTGCATTTGAATATTTGTTGAATCATTCCTTTGACAGAATGGCTACAGCACTGCAGATTAAAATTCAGTCGTGTCCAACAGGACTTGAATTAACACTTACAGTGTTTTTTTTCACACTGGGGATTTTGCAGTGTGACCACAGCATTAGACTTCTCTTGTGGGAAACTAAAATTGATCCCATTTTAAATGGACAGATAATGAAATTATATTTATAAGACAGTCCAATATCTATTTTTCTCTGATGGAAGCTTTACAGTACTGAAGCAAATTATTGTATTGAATGGCATTAGACTAATTGTCCATGTTTCACACCTTGCCATAGTAAGATATTTTGTTTTAATATAATTCAAATAAATCATGTCTAAGATGCTGCAAAATAGTGGCCTGGCTATATGAGTGATTCTGTTAATTCTGTTGAAGTACGCCTAAACATGGATGTTCCCATATGGGAGACCTACTCCCATATGCTTTGAAGCCTACAAAGCAGTTTGACTCTCTTAATTTGCACTTAATAAAAAAGTGCATAAATTAATTATCACTTTTATAAATAAATTTGCTACTTTTAGTTGGTAAATATGACAGGTTAAATATATACTGTATGGTATTATCTTGCAGAATTTTCTTGTCGACAGCAACATTTCACCAGTGTCATCCAATTTTCCGCAGAAAATTTGCCAATACAATAACAAGACTGCACTACTAATCTGGGAGACTGAAGGTAAACACATACACTCTTCAAATGTGTAGGAAGTGTTTTAAAGTGTAAAACATGTGATAGTCAGCCATTAAAAGATGCTGCTGGGCTTGCAGTGCCACAATAAATAGCTCGTATATCTGTATTCAGTGTATCAGGATTAATTGAAAATTCAGTGTTTGAAAGGAGACATGCCCATTAACATAAGAAGAATTAAATATGTGCTTTTGTCAAATAGAATCAGTGCTGCTAGTGTGATTCATAATTTAAACATTTCTTAAATGTTTTAGCTGTTTTGGGCACTGCACACTGGACTGTACGAGCAGTTGTCTGATAAGATTAATGAACAAAATACATAGATAACTATACTAATTACCAATTCCCCATTGTTCATAACAAAGGCATTAATAACACATAAACAAAGCACACAGCCTTCTCCGTAGATAATAATGTGCAATAGAATGGATTCAATTGAAGAACACAGTGACTTCTGCCACCCTCGCATAGGCCTGTTTATGTGTTCCCTACTAGATCTGCCTCAGTCAACTGTAAGTGCTCTTATTGTGAAAAGGAATTGCTTCATTACAACCATCCACAGAATCCAGTGGCTGAATTGTATATTTATTAGTAATCCTGAGGGTTTCTGGCTGCAATCATATTTTTCCCCTTTGCAAATTGGACAGCTTTTGAATATGATGCTCTGTATTTCTTTTGTGAAAGGTTCACTCAGTGAGAAACAAGTATTTAATATATATTAGTATCAATGGTATCTTTAGTTAATAGTGTCACACAGATTCTGGAGATATAAAGAGGAATAATGGTAATGCAGAAATATTTTTATTCATTTTTCCCTAATTTGTAAACAAACGCTTCCGTTCTATGATGCATGAACCAATAGAAATAGTCTAAATGTATGCAGTAAACAATAGATAATACTTTATATAGACAGTACTAGAGAAATAAAGTATAATTGCTCACAGGTTGTTATAATTACATGGACAACACACTTAACCACAAAAATGTAGGAAAAAAGTTACATTTAAAAATAAATATTTTATAAAGTCTGGTTTCATAACATATTATTTACATCTGTATATAAGCTACTTTGAATGTAATTTATAATGCATTATCAATACCTTATCAATAATATTTTATTTCATTGTGTTTTCTTTTCCCTTTTCCACAAAAGAGAGTATTTTGGAGATGCAAGGTTTGTCCTGACAGCAACATTGTGCCCTTTGAGAGTAAAATATTTGTTTTTTTGGTGTTTTTTTTAACACAAAGGATGCTAAACAATCTCCTAACCTTACCAACATCCATAAAGCTAGGTACGCTGTAATCTGAATTTAAATGAGCAAGCATCTGTCCAAGGCTATTCTCTTCCACCAGGGCTATATCTTTAAACAAGCACACAGAGGGAATGCATTAATAATGATCTCTAGATGCAGACACACTCTAGTATCTTTCACTGTAATCTCTTTAATGTGTCCAAAGCACAACTGTTTCGTTCCATCAGCTTGGATCCTTACAGCTGCTCCCGTCCACAACAGTGTTCAGGGCTCAGTTACAAGCCTGTCTGTGTGTGTGGGACGTGAACTCACCATCATTGAAATTCAACTGCTTGCTTTAAGACAGACATGATCACAAATGCATGCCTACTCATAAATGCACAAAAACACACACACACACACACACACACACACACACACACAAAGATATTTTAAACAATTTTAACATACTATACTGTACTACATTACATTCCATGATCAGAAAAAAATCTAACAGATATAAAAGCATTTATATAAAATCTGCCAGTATTTAAGTCTGATATTTACTTCTGTGCACTCTACCACCCCTTCAGTCTTAAAATCCAACACTTAAAATGATGTCCTCCCCACAAAAGCTGTTCCCAAATGTGTTGGTGACATGTTCTTTTTCAAAGAACTACCAACGAAATTCACAGTCTACTTCCCACACACACCTCAGCTGTCTTACATTCATTTCTCATGTGAAGCTAAAAAGCACTGATGGAGATGATTAAAATGCTGAGGTGTTTTGATGTAAGATGTAACTCAAGTGTAAATCAAATTAGATTCCATAAATTGAATTTATAAAATAATTAAAAGATATACCACACTCTGGCCTCCTAATACCTGTGTAAGAGCTGTTAGACAAGTAGCACTGTCACCGTCAGACAAACAGTGCTTAAAACTTCAAAGGAAGTGTAGCTGAAGAAGCTGTTGCTTAGAAAAGGCAACAGATTACCACAAGTACATTTGCATTAGAACAGTGAAACAGGTTAGAACAGGTTATCTGTGTGGAGTAAATCCTTATGGACTGATAACTCTACCTCTATAAATAATATCACAATACATAATATTTCATTTAGTATAAGTATGAAATAGTAAATGCAACCAATTTTTTAAGACAGAACTTGGGGGAATGTATCTGTGCAGATTTCTTCATAAAAGAAAAAAATGAATGAAAGCTGTAATCAAGGGAACTGATATGCACTAAACACTGGAATATAATATTAAAGGCTAAGCACCAGCTATATGAAAGTGTCAAACAAATAAATACAGTGGAATTGAGTTCCTAACTTGTGTTTATTGATAGTCAGAAAACATGTTATTTCTTACTAATTCAAGGAATAAGGATTAAAAGACCGTTTGTCCACAAAACACACACACTCACACAGCTCCTAAGGCAAGGATGAATGCTAACTGTAGGTTTTAACAGTTGTTTTCAAATAGTCAGAGCTGCACCTGTTCCCTCAGTGGGGCATGTACACAAGTGATAACAGACGCTGTGCTGACCATTAGCAGGGCTGCAGGCAAGGTGTGACATCACAATAAAGTGACCACTATTGTGCCACAGGTAAGTACATTCAATCACACACACACACACACACACACAAACACACAGTCATTTGAACAGCTTATCCAGGTCAATTAGATTGTGACTTCTAGACACCCAGAGCACTATAGACTCGATCTGACCTTAGCCTTTGGACAAGGAATTATATGGCCAAATGTTTGTGAACTGCTCAACCAGAATTTCCCCTGAAATCAAGTGTATTCCTATAGAGCTTGTCCCCCTTGGCTGCAGTATAAGCCTCTACACTTCTGGTAAAATTTGATGTCAGTGATGGAGGAAGCTCCATCTCTCTAGAGAAAGCTGTTCCATTGCTCCACAGCCGAAGGGCATAATTCCCCTCTTTCAAACAAATGAAATTAATTATAAAAACCTTCACCTCTTATTTAGGAATATGTAATTTTACCAGTGTATTTTATATATGTGTACATTCTCTCTCTCACTCTCTCTCTCATGTATATATATATATATATATATATATATATATATATATATATATATATATATATATATATATATATATATATATATATATATATATATATATATACAGAGAGAGAGAGAGAGAGAATTTATTATACTGCACACATTACAAACACACACACACACACACACACACACACCTGTACATGTTCTACTGCAGTTTGCATATAATGTTAACATTATGTAGTTGATTCATTCACATTGATTTCTTTATGTATTGACATTTTGTACTGCCAGGCGAATCCTATAGCACCAAAAGCCTTCAATACCTACAAGACGAAATTAAAATATTTTTACATTTTATGTATTTTTGTAGTGAACTTGATGTATTATTGTAGGTGGTATTTATCTGTTTCTCTTAGAGGTTGAAGTGTGCTGTTACGTAATTGGTTCTCTCTTGCACCACCTAATGTTCTGAAGTGCCACCGCGGGTGGTATCTTATTTCTTTAGTGGTTATAGCTATTGTTATTACATGTAACAGTAATTTAAGTAGTATATCTCTTGCTCCTCCTTTGTGCTCAGGGTTATCACAGTGTGAAACTAGCGTCAGATTTACTTTTGCATTGTAAATTCCTATCAGCGCCGTCTGATGTTTGTGGTCCGCCACTGCAAATTAAATTTGCCTTCCGCACCCTCTGGTGTTTAAAACACGCTATTGCAATTTTGATATTCCCGTCAGCGCCGCCTGATGTTTGAAGTGTGGTTTGCAATTTAAAGTCAACTTCAGCATTCTCTAGTGCTTGAAACTCGCCACTGCCATTTACAATTCACTTTAGTGCCCTCTGGTGGGGGACCCTATTACAGCTTAAATTACTCTGGTATCCCTCATATTTTAAATTGTTAGTGCAAGCTGACTTCTTCACTCCAGCATTAGTACATCTGAGTAACTGTGCTATTATCTTAAGTTACATAAAGCTACCATACAGTTTTATATAACAACAAAAAATTTGGCCTAGACCAAATACTACTCTCTGTAACCAGGTAAATTCCAAAAGTATCAGTAAGGTTAATACTGGTTGAGTCGAACTACATTACAACACAGTTAAATCACTGTTAAACATGGCAAATAAAGCTCAGCCATTGGGTTTCAGGGAAGATATTTTGTCAGATGAAGTGTTTGCAGTACTGACAAGCCTCACCAGTGATGTTACGTCAATTTGCAGCTGCTGCTCAAGAAGCTTCGTAAGCCAGTCGCGAATACATGGCCAAATGACCATTTGACTGATATACTTAAGGGTAAACCTTTAGTCGAGGCACTAAGCCAAACAGCCAGCCTAGTGGTCCTATAGCTTACAGCCAATGAACAAGAGCTAGAGGTGTCACGGTGACACCAGGCAGAGGCTGAAGAGGAATTATGCGAGATTAAGCAAAAATGGAAGCTAAAATCTTACTCTATTTATCTCCTAGTATTCTTCCAGCTGCCACAAGGGTAGGACAGGATCTGCAGGAAAACAAAGATGACCAAGTGTCCTTGAACCTTGAACCTATAACCTACAAAGCTGCTGCAGCAGCCACTCTGCTATCAACCCCCACATCTCATGTAAGCCGTCCTCACATAAACCTTGCTAAAACCAGTGCATTCTAAGTTAATTCCTGGGCTCCACTGCCCCCCCCCCACTCCCAGTGTCCCACCTACAGGGACCTGGATAAAATTGCACATAACATAACCCCTTTTGAGCCCTCGCCAGATGGCCCAATGATATGTTCTCACACCTTAAATATATTGATTTCTATCTACAATGTTTTCACAGGCCTCAGTAGATGATAAAATTTATATAATTAAACTGACCTTCAGTCCAGATGTCAGTAACTTTATTGAACACCAGCCAGAATATGTGAAAGTGCGATATGAAGTGCTAAAGCACTGTCACACAGACAGGACTGTCTGCTGCTTTAAGTATCAAACAACAACATCAGGAATCACCACAACAATATTATAGCAGACTCAGGCAATCATTCCAGACCATGAAATGACTCGGGAATGGAACGATTTAAGCTTTAAATTATTGTTTTTTCAAAACCTCAATCCCAATACTAGCCACCATTTAGGAGTTTCCACTTGTCCACACACTGTCTAGTAGACAGTTATGTGACTTTGTACTTAGGACTTTCCTAAAATCTCAAAATACAAATAAACAGTCTGAAACTTGTCAGGTTCTAAACGGTAATGCTAATTCTTGCCCTTAGAATTAGAGGGAGCCACCCACGCTGATCCACCAAAATCTGCCAAGAGAAGGACTGAGATCGCCCAGACTCAAACCACGTTGCGATCACTACAACCCACAAAGAACGGACAGAAATCACAACACAGATTTCTGGGATCACCGGATCAGGCCTGATTATTGATGAGAGAATTTCCTACCTGAGAACCGAGGCAATGGCTGTAGTAAAAATTCATATTCCCGTAAAGGATATGACAGATCAGCTCGAAACCAGCCACCCAACTCAACTAACGAGAGGAAAGACAAAAACTGGTCCCAAAATAAGAAATTTAGTATGGAAGGCAAAGCCAAAAGCAACAAATCTAACTTCGAAGAGTTAGAGGAGATCAGATGAATGCTGACAATACACTGCAAACAAAAAAGCAAAGACCCTGATGTTCTTTCTATCGCGTTGGTTCATCCAGAACCCGAAACCACCATTTCTAAAACACCAGAAACTTTAGAGAATTGTTCAAATGTGGGGCACAAAGAAACACAGCCTACCCTTTTTCAACGTGATCCTTCTACAACCCAGACTGACACAGAAAACCAAATGGTACAGGGGGGTGATTCACTAACAATCCCGCTCCTTATCAGCAAAGATATCGGCTCCTTATCTGCAAAATTGGGCCCAAGTGCGTGAGCCTCTGCTGTTTCCGCCAAACTGCCAAAAAGCTCAGTGTTGGCATCTCAAGGCTCGTTCCGAATCATTAGGATGTTCACCCGATTACACACCTTTTCCTAGAGGAGGAGGAGGATGAATCCATGGTGGCTGCTCAAGAGGCCGCAGTCTCATCCTGGCCCCCTAGTGCCATACTTGAACAGTGAAATTCGTTTCTGTGCACTTTCACCAACCCTAATGACAGAGACACACACGGACTTCCCATCACCAATGGCATAAAACTCCAAGAGTATCACATCAACAATTCCATCCTGGCCCTTTGGGCTGATAAGTGATAAGAACACTCTTCAATGCACTTCTCATCACTAAGCCGGACATCCCGTTGGTGAAGAGTCCTATCCTCTCAATCCAGTTCAGAGGGTGACATCCCCCACTGATGGCATCTGTGCCTTAACCATTCAGTGGAACAAAAAGTGTACTTACACACACTACTACTTCTTCGTCCCTGACTTACTGAACGATACATACATTGATAGTGACTTACTTGTGCGACCAGATGTCCATGTGGATGCCATTAAAAAATTACTCTGTTCCTTGATTGAAACATTAGTAGACACTGTGTCTCCAGATCTCAGCAACCTAGAATCAGGACAAACAATTACAGAGGTGGTTCCAGGTGGCCAACCGAGGCCCCATAGTGGTGCCAGAAAAACTGCAAACATACCCATCCTCTTCGTCACGCATCCTGGCCAACATCACGCTCATGCACTCTTCCAACCTTCACCTCAATTCTTTGAACTTGGGCTCACCATAGAACACTTGGTAGAAATACGAGCAAGATCAACCTACCTGTTTGTGTGAAATGATTCCACACAATCAACAACAATCCGTCAATACTGCCCTCTGGGTTGGCTAGTCAGTACTAGATTCGACGACTGAGTTACAAATCCCTATTATTGATCAATGCCCATTTCATTAATTCTTGACGACCCAGAACCAAAAGGGGGTCTATTGTAGAGTAGACCTCACCAATGACAAACAAATTACTTTCATGGTTCAGTCCCTAGACTCTTCCAAGGAAGACTCCCCAGATTTTTCTTCCTCCTCTGACTCAAACTAGCCTCCGACTCTGAAGTCATGACTCAGGTCAAACAGGTAGTGACAGAGGCCAACACCCTCCAAAACGAGGAGGAATGTGCTAAACTTTGCGATATGCCTCAAAAGTACACCAAGTTTTCCACAAAGGTTCAATGGACTATGATATTGCTGACCAAGCCAAACACCTCTCTGACATTTGTTCCCACCCTTTGTCCCACCCGACACAAATGTCTTAACTACAACATGTCCTCAAGCTTCAGCAATCATCACACATGATAAAAATAAGTACCATATTTACAGACAGTCCAACCCTCTCAGACGTGCCTGACCCCGCAAAGACTAGGCACATTTCTGGACCGTAGCTCTATATCAAAACCAATAAACTTGTTGCATAACAGGACACCTCTAAAGGTCGTCAAGGGCCAGCCCCTCCATGTCCTTGACTCTCACATCTCACCTGCGTTTGTGGTTCATCAGAGTCACAGGGGGGTAATGCGGATGCATGCTCATCACTCCCTGTAATTAATCCTGAGCATCCCTTCCACTAGGATAGGCTGGCTGCTCATTCGCCTGATCGGTTCCTTAGGGACCACTGTACTTTCAGAAATGGAAGGCCTTAGGACTAAGCTGTGACTGAAACACTGGACCAATCACCAGTGACTCTACCAAATCCTCAAGATCCAACCATGCTGCAGGCTCCTCCTGTGATACACGACTTACAGAAAAAGGCCTGCGCAGAAGGAATCTTCAGTCAGTCAGTTGGAGTCAGAGTCAGAGTTCGAGTCCCACCATAGTTCGAGTCCCCGCCATAGATCAGTCCACAGTTTAGAGATACCACAGATTCTTGGCATTCATCCCGAAGGTGCGCATCGAATAGCCAAAACTGCCGCAGACCAGCCACACTTGCAGAGCCCGAGAGATCGATCTGAGAAGTAATCCTCCGGGTCCCACACATCAGTGAGAGAGCAGACTGCCCGAGACCATCGCTCTCTGGCCGAAGGCCGTGAAAACCACCATTGTGTACAATATGGCTCTCAAACATGCTGTCATGGTGAATGCGAATTCTAATTATTTGATAATTACACCCCTCTTTTAGTTACATCTTAAATCTCAGCCACCACATTTATCAATTCCATCTTATCGTACATCATTGAAGATCATATAAGGGTTTGGGTTTACCAATTAACCCAGTTTATGAAATTTTAATAATTAATTTTGTCACACAAATAAATAACTTCTATGCTACACTAGTGAGTGTGTTTGTGTGGAATTTGCTTAAAATTATGTCACTATTTTTGCAAAAGATACGATAGGGCACAGCCTTACTGCCATGCATTGTCAAATTGTGTGGTTAGTAAGTCATCCCACATTACAGTATAAGTTGTTGGACACCCAAAAACTGGCACTAAATCTACAATTTGACTATGGAAAGGAAACTATCCACTCAGAACTTCTACAGGCTTTCTGAGTGTTAATGATATCGCAGTGATGCATGATTAACCTCTGTTACCTCACTAGACTGGCAAGTGACTCATGGATATGCAGTTGGAGACCAATACTCATTAGGTCTTTGATTTGACCGCAATGGCCCCATTACTCCAGAATCTCTTCACCCGGTTTATTGTAGCATGTGGGTAGGTGGGGGTCTTATAGGCTGAACAAGTAGGGACAGGATGCAGGGTTCACCGCTAAGTGAGTGAGCGAGAGAGAGAGGGTCTGGTGGGCAGAGAAGAGCAGTGGAGATTATTTTTACCACAGAGTGGGAGTGAGCCATGCACTGATACTACAGCTGCCTGCTTACACCATCACAGTTCCACAGTAAACGCTTTCCCACAGCCATATGCATTCTACAGTAAAGGCCATGTCATCAGCGCTGCCAGTGAGCCTGACTAATTTATATGAATACGTACTGTAAGTCCAGGTAGAAGCTTCATAGTATTTATTAAAAAATTTAAGCGTTTAAACATAACCTATGTTACATCAGTTAGGCTACATGTTTGTAGCATCTAAAACTAGCTTTGTTTATTTTAAATTGTTCTGTTTGTTTCAGATGGTGACTTCAAATGCAGCAGTTCCAGAGCACCCTAACTGTTTCATTCTTTTCTATAGATTATACAAGCTGTGCCTGCAGAACTGAACACGTGTGTCCACAATGAATGCAACATAAGCAGCTCTATGTAGCGTTTTTAGCTTAAAATTCCAGCTTCAAAACCATGGGCATGCTCCACTGACCTGTAAAAGTGTGAACACAGCCTCTCTACTTTCATTGCTACTCTGGGTTTGGCATTGCAGCAACTGCACTACATAAGACTCTTAGAGGATGTGTGTTGTTACTAGAAACAAGACAAGAGGGTTTTTCATCGTGAACTCACTCGTTCTGAATCCTACTCACCCAATCACCCATTACTCTACTCTTGCCTGTTTGTTAATATTTTCAAGGACTCGTTTTTAAATTTCACTGCCTCAACTTTCTATCCATCCTTACTTCAATAGCTCCAGACTCACTCTCTCAGCTGGAATTAAAAGTTCAGCATGGTCCCCAAAAGAATTTGGAATTACTATTCTGTTCTAGTTTGACTATTTGAACATTTACATAAGTCATTAATCCGTCTTGTTATTAGAGCCCAGCTCATTGTGTGGCTATGTAGCTCCCTAAAGCCTCCCAACTCACCCAGCAGCATTTAATCAGATTCATTCTACATCTCTATTTCTAACCAGACCACCTCAAAGACCACACAAAAAAATTATTTATATATATAATTTTATATATATATATATATATATTTTTTTTTTCCCTCACTTTTACAAGCAGCCTCCTTTAAAACTCCATTTCATTCCTCTGCAGCCAGTTAAGGTCATAAATTCACAACAGAGAATAAAATGAAGAAAGGGTCCCCAAGCAGGGAACAGTTTCTTGTGATAATATCTTCTTAGATATAATGCTAAACCTCATATGTACCCTTCAGAGACAGGAAGCTTTCAGGTGTTTAAGACACATTTAGAATAAATTATTTTCAATAGACCCTTTTTCAAATTATTTAAACAACAATGTCACAATTGCACTTGCATGCTAACAAGTAAGTAATCTGTTGTTGACTAGAGGTTGCCAATCTGGAAATTCTCTCATGTTATTTGCAATAAAAATGTCCCAACATTGTGTATATAATCCAAAGTGTTTGTTGATTGTGTATATAATCCAAACTGTTTGTTGTCTGCCAATGGCTCTGAAAAGCATGAGATCCAGATGGGATTTGGTAAAAACCCTTGCAAGGCAAATTGTTTTTGACAACTGTATACACAACAAACAACTATTTTCATTGCGAGTAACACCTGGTCTAGAGCTCTCTTTAGTTAACAGCATCCTGCAGTAAAAAACAATCACACGTAAACTTCAAATTTGCCTGAAATATTCATTTTGAAACTGTAGTGTACTTGGTAAAAACAGGGCTTGGCTTAAACAAAATTTACTGCATAAACAACAGTGGCTGTGACACTTACGCATGAACTCCATAGACATTCCTTAGAAAAACTCCCATATTATCCCTTGTACAATAGAATAAATGAAGACATTGAATATGACAGGGATTTTACATTAAACTCTGTTATGTACTTCCTTTCAGATGATTTCATGACTGCATCTGAAAAGTGACTTGAATATCCATGCTTTATATTTCCTCCTTAGAACTCTTTAAGTATGCAATTATCCAGGGCACTGTCACAACTTTTAGTAAAGGTTGCAGATGATGGATTAGATGATCATATAAAGAGTAAATCATCTAATCTTGTGAAAGGAGCAGTATAACAGCCTAACACAAAATAAGAGGGTGAGAATGAGAGAGAGCAAAAGACAGAAAAAGAAAAGGCCACAGCAAAGCAATAAAATATTATTTTTGCATTTTACTATTCTGTATGAATCTGAGAGAAATTTGCCTACTGGTATACTTTTCTTATAAACAGAATCTTCTGGAATATTCTTCACCAAGCCAATAATGCTGTGTTGAATATTAAACCACCTGGATAAATTGTCCTTGGGTAAAGCCCATTGTAAATGGCTCTTAAAAGAGCAACAAAAGTTTTCTGATACTGTTGGGAATCATTTATTAATTAATTTTCCATAACCACCTCATTCTGTTCAGGGCCACTGTGGCTCCAAAGCCTACCCAGAATCACTGGGTGCAAGGCATGAATACACCAGGAATATACAGATATGGTACCAATCCATCACACACTCCATGGACAACAAAGCTCCTTCTTGAACCCACAACTTCAGGATCCTGGAACAATTTATGCAAATTAAGTACAGTGAGGTTACAGACAATCATATTGTTGTTTATATCAACTCGAGTTATCGCTGATTCCACTACTCTCGGAATCACTGTCCTTGTACAATCACTTGTACAAACTTCAAAAGGGTAAAAGAGATATTTTCCACCGATCATTTCCAGACATATTTTCCACCGATCATTTCCAGACATATTTTCCACCGATCATATAAGCGCACTTACAAACTTGTAGTCCACTGTTACTCTACATAATTTGCTTGAATGATGCTAGAGTTTTTAACTGCTAGACACATCTACCTTGATCCACTCATACAACACACATTTACATGCCTCCACCAGGCCAGTTAAACTACAGGACTGACAATGTCCCTTCACCAAAATACTAATTGCCAATTGGTGGTCCTAACCACTAAAAAAGTAGTAGGGAAATGGCTATCTACTGGGGGAAGTAGAAAAGATAAGCACTGATAGTAGTCCTGGTGGAATTTACCAAAAGACTCAAGAGCAAATATGAATGCTTTGCAAACAGTGAGATTCAAACCAAGGCCATTTGGGTGAAACAACAGTGTGAGTACCACTGTACTATGCCGGAGTTGGTGGTGCTTCTGAAAGTAAGCGTTCTAATCCCAGAAGATACAATAAAGATCTTCTAATCCCAGAAGATACAATAAAAGAAGACTCCCAAAAGATACAATAAAAAAATTCTTGAAATGAAATCAAAGGAAGCCTAAAAGGGGACAAAAACTTACAAAGTGGGGAAACAGGACAAAAAGATGTTAAGAAAGAACAAAAACTCAAACCAGAAGAGCAGGATTCGATCACCCACAAGTAGTAGTGATTATGTGACAAGCAGCTGACAAACCCATTGCACCACCAGGGACCTATAGCTGCTGTCAAAACAAAAGGGATAAAGAAAGTAGAGCCCAATAAAGGAGGAAAAGAATAGAAGAGGCACTGAAAGAGAGACGTCCAACAACATTTTTTTTTTTTGGAAGTAAAGGTAAAGGAGAAAGCAAATCAGCAAGACAAAAGTCCCAACAGGAAAAAACTCTCCAGACTCCTGGAGGGCAGAAAGAAAAAGGCTTGTGAGTTGATTTAACTCAAGAGGTTGAAATTACAAAAGAAGCCCGAAAGACTCCTTTTGGAGAGAAATACCAAATTACCGGCATGGTCTCGTTCAGAATAAACTCAAGACTCTTCACTGAGAAAGCTGCACTGAGGGCTTATAAAGTGTCAGCATGATTTCTCACTTGGGTTGATTACTAGGTGGCCTGGAGCATGGTCTCCCTCTGGAGATGGGATGACCACAGCGCAGGCGGTCCCTTATAAAAGTTAAGACTTTACAATGATTATTACACCAATCAGATGTTGTTTATCTTTCGACTGCCCCCTTAAGTGGTCCCCACAATGGACCACAAGCCAGCGATGATCTGTACAACATCTTGGCACAGTTTTTACACTGGATGCCCTTTCTTACAAAACCCCTGTTTATTTGGGGTTGGAAAAAGTGCAATGAAAAATAGGTATCTCCATTTTCGTCCATTTTTAGTTTGCTACATCATTTGAACACAGCAAGCTTTCATTCACAAGATGCTGAATGGACCAACAGAAAAGCTTCCAGATTTACTTAGAATACAATCTTTTTTCATTGATTTCCATTGAAACTTAAGATCTTTTTGCTATTAAGTTGCTATTTGGGAGATACATGTTATTTATTAGACAACTATATGTGAGTGAGTTGCAAGCCAGTTACATGAGGTGCTTTGCATCTAAAATGCATTTTGAGACCAGATGTTTTTTTTTATTTCTCTCTTAAATAAATTATTCCAAACACAGTTCATTCAATTTGTTTCATTTTTCAAGTCATTGGTATCATAGCTCCATGCAATAGTTTGCAGAAACATGTCATAATGTTGGCAGCAACAATAACTAAATTTATAACAACAAGCAGAACATTCACCATCTGCTTGGCGTCATTATTAGATGTGACAAAATTAAAACGCTACTGAAAATAAATAAACCCTCTGCAAATATTCCAAGCAAACCACTTTATGTAATCTAATTAAATTGGGTGCAAAGTGGCATACGCACACACATACACACACACAGACACACAAAACCGATATTTATAGCCCCATACACATGAATCCACTGACGCACACTGGTGCTGCTGGTTGAAAGGAAGAGTGTGTTGTTGAAGATGAAGACTCTGACAGGGTAGCACAGTGGAGTGGTACAAAACTCATCTGTTCAAGCACACACACAAACGCACACACACAGACACACACACACTCACACAGGACATCTTCAACACTCCAGCCTTCTCAACACTACACACTGGATGTGCTGCTTTAGTATTCTGTCACATGGGGCTTTCAGTAAATGGGAATGAGAAAGAATGAGAGAGTGAGACAGAATCAGGAAGGCGGATAAGAACAGAATGAGAAGGCAGAGAGAGAGAAGGAAAGAAAAATACTTGTGAGAGAAAGACAGTATGGAAGATAACGAGAGCAAGAGCGAGAGGGAGAGAGAGAGAGAGAGAAGACAAGAGAAAGAAAGGTATGACAAAGTGAGAGAAATGAGGCATAAAGAGTGAGAGAAAAACAATGTGAGAGAAAAAGAAAGTAAAAATTAGGGACGGGAGAAAGAGAAAGAAGGAACAGAGGGTGAAATGAGACATATGGGGAAAGGGTTTGAGAAAAAAGAGAAAGAAGATGAGACAGAGTGAGAAAGAGGCAGAAAGAAACAAAGGCGTGTGTGAGGGACAGATGGAGAGAATGAGTTAAGGAGAAATGGGTGAGAAAGAACGTGAAGGAGATGGAGAGAATAAGTGTCTGAGGAGAGAGAGAGAGTGAGAGTGAGAGTGAGAGAGAGAAATACACACGTGTTTTGATGCATTGCTCTATTACCCAAATGAATGGTCTGATGTGTCCTTGGCAAGGACATTTAACACTGCCACACTGGGCCAATGTCTCTTGACCCTTAACTATAGAGAGCGAGGGGGGGGGGCATGTTTGATACATGAATGTAAGCCTGTGTAATATATGTCCTTACACACACACACACACACACACACACACACACACACACACACACACACAAACTGTGTGAAATAAACACACTCTTCACTCCTCAAACAATCAGGAGACTGACGTCACTGCACACGCACAAGACTGCACACGCACAAAGAGAGGGGGGGTGCAGAGAGAGAGGGAGAGAGAGACTAAGTAAAGGAGTGATGTGCAGCTGCTAAACGACAGAGGAAAGAAGGGAAAAAGGAGGGGCCTGGAGGGATAGTTCATCACACTCCACACTCTGAAAAACACACACAGAAGAGAGGAGAAGAGAAAACACTTGAATTCAAAGGCAGCACTACTCTCACACACTTTGTCCAGCATTAAGAGATGAGTATCATAACCACAAGAGTTGTCTATTCAAGAACAATCCAGGCTTTATGTGAGCAACACTTCAAGTGGTTATGATATTCTCTTTAATGCATAACAGTTAAACAATATAAGGCTTTTCCATTTAAAGCTGCATTGCTTTAGATAAGAACAGACATATCAACATCTAAACCTCGCCTCTTATTATCCCCCCCCCCCCCCCCATTACCTACACTGTGTATGTATAATGTGAAACTGTTTAATGCAAAATTTAAATTATAATTTCCTCTTACTCACATTCAGCTGAATGTGACTTCTGAATTCTGCACTGCACTGGTGCTCATGTATAATGTGTGGATTAAAATCAGTGAGTTAAAATAATCAGTTAAAAATCTATGTGTAGCAGGACACTTTGTTTGGCCTTTATGAAACTTAGTTAACAAAGCAAAGTTGGTTATAAGAGTTGCAGCTGATTTTCAGGTAAATTAATTATGGGACGTTTATGTAAGGGATGTGGAACCTCCCAGGATCTTCTCTTCACTTAATCGAATATGGCTCATCAGATATTTCCTAGATTTGATTAGCTATTTGTTTGAATTTATGTAGTAGCTACTGGTATTCGAAACTGTTATGACAATAAACTTAGCACATTCAAATCCAATCGGCTGTGTGAACTGTGATTGCAGATTCATCCAATATCTGCATCTCTGGCATCAGCTATGTCTAGTTTACAAAATCACAAAGCAAAGAGCAGTCCGTGATGAGTGTTATGTCTTTGAAATAAAATGGAAAATGGATAACAGATTTCTTGTACACTGCTGTGAAAGGAAAGCTAGCATGCTTAATACCTGGAGAAGCCCTCCACAAAAAATATTGAAAGACATTATGCTACCAAAAATGCAAATAATGCCACTTTACAGGGAACGGTATTAGCAGAGACAATTGAAGTGCTCAAGTATAATTAGACAGCACAGCAAGCTTCTTTGAAGTGACCTAAAAAGGAGATGGACAGCGTGACAGATGCAAGCATGTGGTGAGTGAATTGAATAAAAAAATAATAATAACAAAGGAATAAAAAGGCCCTCCTTCTCCCTTCATCACAAGCACAATGCTGTTAGCTGGCCTTTAAGCATCTAGTGATGCTGGGTTAGAGACAAAGTGTGTCAAAAACAAGTGGTAGTTGGTTTCACAGCTCTCAGAGGAAGCATGTGCTTGCCCTGGTTCTCCCAGCTTGGTAACATTGTGTGTGACTGGGGCTTGTTAGCTAACACATGGAAATGGCAACAACTAAGTTGGGGGTCTTTTTTCAACAAATTATTAAATGAATCATAAAAGTTTACTAATTCATTCATTTTCTGTAACCACTTCATCTGGTGCATGATTGCAGCAGACCTAAAGCCTACACAAGACTGTTCAGCCAGGATATGCCTTGAGCCTTGTGGTATTTGACCACAGACATTTCATTAAAACACAAGAGCTGTGCTATCTTAGGGAAAACAAGGTATAATATGTCCCTTTTAAGATTGTTTAGATATTCACATGAGTTACTACTGTCTATATATAGTTTAGGTCATGAGTTCTCAACCACAGGCCAACTACCGCAACCGTTGCCAACATCTGCATGTGGAAGTAACATTATAACCACTGAAT
Organism: Hoplias malabaricus; assembly: GCF_029633855.1. Taxonomy (NCBI): domain Eukaryota; kingdom Metazoa; phylum Chordata; class Actinopteri; order Characiformes; family Erythrinidae; genus Hoplias; species Hoplias malabaricus. The sequence continues at coordinate 16,257,016 of NC_089802.1, forward strand.
TTCCCTTTTTAAAAATATTACCTTTACTATTTTCAATAGTGTGCTTTGCATAAAATGTTTTTTTGTGTGTGTAAATATAAATATATATAAAGGGTGGAACGGTGGCACAGCATGTAGTATCACGGTCACACAGCTCCAGGGACCTGGAGGGTGTGGGTTCATGTCCCGCGCCAGTTGACTGTCTGTGAGGAGTTGTAAATAAAAATGTATTCATACAGCACTAATTGAACTTCTTTGATAACAATTACATTGGACAAAATTATTAACACACAGCTCCAGGGACCCAAGGTTTTGGGTTCTAGCCCCGTTCCGGGTCTGTGTGGAGTTTGTTGTGTTCTCCCTGTGTCCGTGTGGGTTTCCTCTGGGTGCTCCGGTTTCCTTCCACAGTCCAAAAACACACGTTGGTAGGTGGACTGGCAACTCAAACGTATCCATAGGTCTGAGTGTGTGAGTTAAGGCATGAGTGTTTGATGCCCTGTGAAGGACTGGCTCCTCCTCCAGGGTGTGTTCCTTTCTTAAGTCCAGTGATTCCAGGTAGGCTCTGGAATCTGGTCCCCATTTATATAAAAAAGTTTGAAAACGCTGGTCTAGATCATAGAATTGACATTGTGAGTAAACACAACTAACATGTAGTAAATCACCATATACCATTATCACAAAATACACTGACCTGCATTAACTGTCAGCACTAACGCAGTTTGAAAGCTAAATTCAAATAGCTTGAACAAACAAGAGTGTAAGAGCAGACCAAGAGTTCATCATGGATAATCAGTGGGAATTATTAGAAATTGGACCTTCAGAATTTACAGTACTTCCACAGTTTCACCTGACCATGTGACATTTCCATCTCAGAGATTACATAACCAGTGAATGTCATCAACTATTACAAGGTGTCATAAGGTTGTGCAGGGCCTACTACAGAAACATTCTGTTAGCATGTCATGAATAAAACTGACAAATCTCTTATTAACCGCTTAACCGCTTACTATTCTGCTCTATTTACTAAAGTTTAAGCAACTCACAATGACCCAATACACCTCCAGAGTGGTGAGCAGCCAATCCAGCACCTGAAGAGCAGTTGGGGGTTCCTTGTTCAAGAACACCTCAACCTTGAATGTTGAGGGAGGAGACAGTGCTGCTCCATCACCTGCCCCCCTCCACTAAATGTTCCTGGTGGTCAAGGTGATCGAACCAGTGAGCTTCTAGTCCCACACCCACTTCTCTGACCTTCAGGCCATGGCTGCCCCCCAGTGATAGCAGACACAGTACAATTTAAGGAATACAAGGATTAAACAAGAGTCACTACCACAGAATTATTTTTTAAACTCTCATGAACAGATGTATGCAAAGAAAAGGCTAAGGACAGCATATGCCACCAATGTGCACAATGTTACTGTATCACGTTTATTTTCCTAGCTGGTGCACTGTAAACCCTCTGTGTATAGTGCTGGTATGAAAATCTTCACTTCATTTTAACATCACTATGTCGTTTCTTGTTTTTTCTTGAACTTGAGAGTGTTCACACTGATGTTAGCCAACCAGAGGTCTTCAGGAGAGCAGAGCGTTGCTCCTCTGAAGTATGGCATGCGTCTGGGTAGAAGAGAAATTACCTTTAATTGCGTTTTACCTGAGTATTGCACATCTAAAACCATGTGGCAGAATGACAACACCCTTCATTACATTCTCATGTAGATGTACAGAAATGAATGTCAAATTGTTTTCCACATCTTGTTTCTCCACCACTTCCTGAATAATGCTCTTCAAATCCCTTTCTGAAGCTGAAGACATTATCTGTTTGCGTAGCAACACATGGTGTCATTGGAAGAGACATACTCATGGTCTTCACAGTCAGTTCAGCTTGGTGGTCTCAAGTGTGGACTATGGAAGTGTTCTTCATAATCTCAGGCAATGCTTTTTATTAATGTTGAAGTTTTATTAATTATTTATTATTAATTATTTAGAAAACAAACCATAATATGTGATAGTTTACAGGCTAGGTTGTGGATGAATATCATCAAACCTCCATAGAAACGTTCTGAAATCTAATCATGTGTCTGTGTCAACATTATTATTAGTAACCATTATTATTTAATAACCATATTAATTTCTTATTCATTATAAGAAATTATGTTCCACAAATATATATATACACACACACATATTATATATACCTTGGAGGGGGCACCAGACCTTCACAGCATGACACACACACACGGACAATTTTGAGTTGCCAATCCACCCAACAACATGTCTTTTTGGACCATGGGAGGAAACCGGAGCACCCGGAGGAAACACCAAACTCCTCACAGATATTCACCCGGAGAAAGACTTGAACCCACGGCCTCCAGGTACCAGGAGCAGTATAACGACACTACCTGCTGCGCCACCGTGCCACCCCTATGCATATAGAAGAAATATATAAATTATTTCACAATAATTTATAATATATATCACAATAAATTATTGAATGGTTTTAAATTAGCAGGTGTTTAACAGCATGTAATAAAAATTAATTCTGAGTTGCTAATCAAATTAATTTTGATCTACTCCTCTGGCATAGTTAAAATCATGCTGAGTAGCTACATAAACATTAACACATAAGGATCCAAAAGAGGAAACTCAGTTGTCTTCTCAGTTTTTCTCACTGTTGCATAGAATGAGAAATCAGCAGTACGTTTATTTGACAGTGGACGTCAAGAATCTGGAGAGCTGTTATCGTCCAACCAGTTTGACAGTTGTCAGTTTGTCTGCATGACTTGCAAAGGACATTGTGAGAATTTGTCAGCCATCACAGCCAGGATTGAGGGAGAGTTTTAGCTCTTTTTTATATACACTATACTTCCAAAATGGCTGGAAGTAAAAGGTGGCACAGAAATAAGGGTCGCTGTCACACAGTTCCAGAGTCTCAAGGGTTAACTTGAGATGGATGTTGGATTATTACGTATCCACAAACATTTGGAAATATAATAATGGACATACGCTCATGCACAGCTGCTCCAGAGGGTCAAAGATCACCATGTTAAGTGTCAAGCATCGAACCGAGAGGTACAAGCTCCTTGTTGTGGAGCTGTAGGACTGCATCCCCACCAGTGATGGAGCACTATCCCTAGACAGGATAGATGGATGGATGGATGATTTGCTCTTTGCAATCAAGAGCCACCATCAGCATCCAACAACATAATTCACTGCCATCCAATCCTCACTGAGATTACAACCATTAATCTGAAGCCTTCTCTGAAGAGTAGAAGCTGGAACTGCTGCAAAGGGACACCATCTACTTGTGAATACCATTTACTAAAGGAGAAATCCTGAATGAACGGATATAGCTTTATTAAAAATATACAAAGTGGGAGAAAATATTCTTAATTTTAAATGGGTTTACAGAAATGCCAGTGGTAGCAGTCTCAGGCCGTGTACACTGTATACATGCCCCCAAACACCAGCTCCAACCCACAATGGATTTGACAATCCCTGAAGAACAGGATCGGGTGTGTTGTGTGTGGGGAATACTGTAAATCAACTGGTGCTATTATGCGCAATTGGTTTATTATATGAATAAATGATCAGAAGTGAACTTATATTATTATTTACATCTGTGGACAACTGCTCATCCATCACGTCTTCTGAAATCCAGGATACTTATAGGTAGTTTGCCCCACATTTGCTGCAATATCAGCTTAAACTCTTCTAGGAGTGCTTTGCACTTGATATTGGAACATTGCTGTTGGAATTAAGTTGTGTTTAGCTGCAACAGAATAAGTGAGGTCAGGTACTGATGCGGGATGATTAGCTCTGAATCACAAACACCACTCCAGCTCAGTGCAGAAGCAGTGGATGTTGCTCTATCACTCCAAAATTCCACTGCTAAAGCCAGGGAGCTGTATATCTTTAGCTAAGTAATCGGTGACCTCATGTGTGCCTGCTCCAAAGTGTTCCACTTCAATTCATGCTTTCCTGTGAAGACTATACAAGCTGGGTGTACAACAGTGAAAGTGTTCAAAAGAAGGACACTTTAAATTAGTCAAAATACCTAATTATTTGGGGGTGTCTACAAATGTTTTTGTTACATAATACCAGTATCTTACTGCATGTGAAACTTCAGATGTTTCAAATAATTACTTGAAAAAGACAAGTCAAATCTAGAATGTTGACTCTTAGGATACGTAGTTTAGTGACATTTAGACGAAATTAGGAATAAAAAGCTCTGTAAACCAGTTCTCAGTTTGCAACAGATGGACAGTTGAACAGATGAATGTTTAACAGAATGCAGTTTTTCTACATATCTACAGTGGGACACACAATTGTATTTGGGCTGTTGACTCTGATTATGTTCAAGTTGTTTGCATGTAAATCATCATCTGTGAAATGTCTGTAGCTGTAGCTCAGGCCCAGGCCTTGCATTAATTCATGAATGAGTAAAGGTCAGATGCTGAATAGTGTTGATTTGATTTGTGGTGGAGATTGGTTTGATTATACTCTTAAGAAGTATTCACTGCACTTTCGGTCACAGAACTGTTTTTAAACACCTTTAAACCTGGTAGAATTGATTCTCTGTATTTGCAATAATGGCAGCACAAATATATGATTCTGACCATTTGCCTGTTTTGTTTCTCTCTCTCTCTGCTCTGTGAAAAAAAAAACGATAAAGGACTGATATGCTACATATGCTTTTCTATGTCCTTTTAAATTATTCTGAATAACAATTCATAAAATTATATAAAGTTAAATTAATGCTGAACTAATGACTAATAAAGAAGTAGTTTAGTCTTCAGTTTACTTCAGTCATAGTGCAAATGAAACAGGTCTCATACATCAGCAATAATAAAAGTAGACGGAGCGCTGCATAATCTCCACAAAACTAACAAAGGCGATTCTAGCCTGCTGTACGCTGTGTGCCAAGGCCTAGCATTGCCTTTAACGCTATTATGATGGACTCTTTTTATTAGCGAACTTGACTTTTAAATTACTTACACGTATAGCTGCTTATGTCCACCTTCTTTTTTGCTCCAACCTCACTCGCTTTTGTCACCCACGCTGCACCTGAGTCTTGCACAGTAACTCTCGCATATGACTGGAAAGGTTTCCTAACAGTTTTGGCGCTGCTAACAACCAAAAGTAGCTACAGAGTCTCATGTGACAGCAGGGAAAGACATAGCCATTCACATTAGTCATTTGTGTTATAAATTTGATTTAACCTTTTCTGCACCTCTAGGTTAATGAGACATTCACAATTTTTTTTTTTTGGAGAGGATCAATTCATTGGTGGGGACAATTCAATAATTGCTGTATATTGGTGGGGACATGTCACGTCCGTCCATGCTAATTTTACTCCCTTGGACCATTGTAGACACCCATTATAAATAGTGAAATCATCTACTGTTAACACTGGTCATCTGTACACACACAGCTTGCATAATCTCCAGTTCACCATACATATGCTCTTGACCTCAGTCTGGCATTTATTATATCAAATCAGTGTCTGACCTCAATTATGCTCTTTCGGCTGAACGCCATGATATCCACAAATGTCCCGATATGTAGTGTAAAGCATCCCCATAATATTAGAAGTTGCAGATACATATTTATACACTTTATACAGAAGCATGTTGGATGAGCAGGTACCCTGTAGTTTAAAGCCTTCCCAGAACAGCAGAGGTGCTGATGCAAATAGGACAATATTCCTATTAACACCCTTCATTTAACAAGAAATGCTTCAAACTGTGTCAAAAAGCATTTTACCAAACTGTCACAATGTAATAAAATACACATTCCAATATGAAAAATATATAATAAAATATGTACAATTATTACATATCAGCAAACTCTCAGAAGCACACAAGCACACTCAGACTTCCACCCGCGCTTTCAGAGCGTTCAGTTCTATAAAGCGGAACACAGAAATCAGATTTATTTAAGAGTTTTGGAAACCCTTTCTCTGCTGCAGCAATTCTTCTAGTGCTTTTTATTGTTGTCTGTATAAGCCCAAGTGCAGCACCTTGTACTTCCCCTACTCTGCTCGTCTTCACGGTGGTGTTCAGTGGAAATGTGTCCAGTGATCTTGTTCTGTTGCCAGAGTAATGATTTCCACAGATATCGGCCTCTTTTGTTGTGCTAAGGCAATTTCCCTCCACTGCATTCTCATCTCCGCAGCACAGAGAGGAGGAGCTGTCTGATGCTACAGCCTGATAACACACTCATCCCTTTTCAGCCCATTATACACCAATCGCGCATAGGCTGCTTTATTAGGAGAAATGCCAGCCATGTTAACAATACCCATCATCCATCTGATGGCAGCTTTGTCAACAAGCACAGAGCGAGAGCGAGAGCGAGAGCGAGAGAGAAACCGAGTGAAATAGTGAAATAGAGGCAGATAGACAGACAGACATAAATAGACAGATAGACAGATACTCACAGAATATATAAATATAGTCATTTATTTGTTTAACATTATGATTTGATATGATTTATGATGTGATTATGATACAACTCGTGGTTACTTCCACTGAACACATTTAGATTTTAACGTTATTATATTAGCAGGCTGGTTGACCAGCATGACCAGCAATATCATGCATGACCAAAATCAAATGCAACATACGCTATGCTGGTCAAGAGCTGGTTAAGGAGCTAGCTTACCAGTATAGGGTAAGTTTGGCCTAAATGACCACCTTGACCATCAAAGCTAAAGCTGGTCTTATGCTGGTATATGTTATTTACAGACGGATGCATATCCAGTTCAGGGTCGCGGTGGGTCCAGAGCCTACCTGGAATCATTGGGCGCAAGGTGGGAACACACCCTTGAGGGGGCGCCAGTCCTTCACAGGGCAACACACACACTCACACATTCACTCACACCTACGGACACTTTTGAGTCGCCAATCCACCAACCAACGTGTGTTTTTGGAGCGTGGGATGTTTAAAATTATGATTTTACTTATTTAGATTTTTCAGTATTATTTTTAAATGAAATGAATATATGACGTGATGTGTGATTACTTCCACTGAATATATTTGGTTTAAAACGTTACTATGCTTTGGCAACAGTACACACTATAGCCATGCCAATAGAGAGAGAGAGAGAGAGAGAGAGAGAGAGAGAGAGAGAGAGAGAGAGAGAGAGCGCACTAGAGTGAAAAGAGCTGAGGAGAGAAGCTATACGAGCACACTGGGTTATTTTTAGGGTAACCTGAGGGAATTTGCACGGTCCGGCCCTGAGTGCAAGGCAAGTGGGTAACCTGGTTTTCCTTGACAACAAAATACAATAAGAAGTACTACATGTAAAGCACCAGTGTGAGGCAGAAATCCCTAACCTTTATTTATTTTTCCACCTCTTCCCTTTAGTGCATTACATTTCCTGTCTTTTCATGCTCTGCTCTCATGCTGTTACATTCTCTGTGCATTCCTCACCCTCTGTCACTCTAGTACTCTTAACGTCATAATCTTTCCAGCATTCAACCCATAAAATTCAATAACCCCCCCCCCCCCCCCTCTCTCTCTCTCTCTCTCTCTCTCTCTTATAGATTATATTTCATTACTCCCCCACAGTGGGCTCTGTGCCTTGTGTGGGCTACATGAGCCGTCACATTACAGGACAGTTACATCATTTTCCTGCGTTCTCTCGATTAGCCAGGTGTCCTCTGCCGATATTTGTACAGCCATTTGGTAAATGCCCTGTGCTTACATTACCATCAGTTGTAGTATAAAATGTTCTTAGAGCTACTACAACCCAGCAACCTTTTTCCCACTGCAACATTACTACAGTCAACAGTGAACAAGTGTAAAAGCCCACACGGCCAAATGCACAGAGCAAAGCCAGAGCAACAGTACAAAATGCTACACAGCTTCAGTGTGTGACTGGTGTGTTACTAAGAGCTGTTCCAAACCACATCCAAGTAGGAGTCCAATAGGACCTCAGTGAACCCATGGGCTTGCTCATGGCCTGTCCTGGTTTTACACATTGTCCATTTTTCGTATCTCTCCTTATTTCAACATTTAACAACAAAGAGACCCGTGTAAAAAGTTCAAAATTATGGAGAGGTTTTTGGAATGTTTGATAAGGGAAACAAAGTCAAAGATAACAACAGGGAGAGATGGGGCACAAGTGGAGTGCACAGAACCAGAATAGAAGGGCAGTGTTAGGCTACATTCGCAATATACGATTGTGACAATGTTACACTATGTTACAGTGACACCGTGGCCAAAGGTTAAACCCTTGCCGTTGTTGAATCTGAGAGGCAGAACTTGGAGCCAAGGCCCAAGCAGCAAAAAGGAGCACAAAGTTATGTTCATAATATAACAGCGGCATCAGTGTTTTTCTTGTTCATTTTATTTAAAAATAAATAACAGATGATCTACCCGCAAAGAAGACAAAGAACATTTTGTTGATTTTAAGAATTACAATTACTTTTCATGTATTCAATGTAGCAGGTTTGAGTAAAACACATGAAGTTGAAGGTGGAGTTTTATAACCGCACGTTGTCTCTGTAAAATATGGTTGAACTCACAGTTCCTTCTCTCGTTTCAACATTAGGAGTCAGTTTAGTCAGTCATTAAACAAAAATGCCTCTTGTAGCTCGTCCGGCAAAAAACTTTCAGCTAATAATCCAGAAAGCCAAAAAGCTATTGCTCACAGTGTCCTCCTTCCCAGGGTGTTACGGTCATTGCCACAGACCTACATTTTATGATAAAGCCAGCGATAACATTTGTGATAAATGCCCAGTACCTGACAACCAATGCTCAGAATACAATCATATACTCACAGCAATGTTTCAACATCTTATCTACACCTTTCTCAAAAGATTAGAGACTATAAATAGAGGACAAATCTGTATTTATAAAATTAATTTTTTTCCCCAAGTTAGTGCCATTAATAGCTGTGAAAATAATAATGCCTCTGCATGTTTCTCATCTCTCATCTTCTCTGATTTCCTCACACTAATCATGCCCAACTGTGGAGCTGCTCCAGGCAAATTATCTTCGCAGTAAAGCCTTGGGTTGCTGCTTCCTTCATTCTTTGTGATTGTTGATGATGCATGTGGCTCCTGCATTAGGCATTACTGGTTTGAATGTGGATTGTTGCAGGGAAGGGGTTTGCTCACATTAATGACAGATATAGGTCACTTACACACAAGAATGTGAAGAGATCGGACTGGAGCGGTATAAATAACTCCATTCCTCTACATGAGCAGCCTTCTGAAAGCTTGTCCATGGGGGGTATTTCTTATCCGACACTCAGAGGTCAGTCTGAACGGCGAAGGGGAGAGTCTGTAAACCTCTGGCATTATTCATTAGAGCTCAGAAAAGCACCACCACGTCGAGACATTGTGCCGCAGTCCAATCGAATTCCAGCAACCTTGCCATTGAACTGTGTTCAGAGTGGTATGGACACACAACCACAGCTCGCAGTGTCACAGTGATGAATGCCAACTGCAAAAACGGCATAAGGACAAGGGCAGGATGGAGATGTCACTTTTGAAGAATGGCTCCTTATGCGACGCTCTGCTATTTTGTAGCACTCAGATATTTAAAAAAAGCAGCCAGCTTCCTGCCAAACAGCTGCAACTCCGGCAATCTATCAGCTTTTGTCAGAAGTACTTCAAACCTGCAGCCAAAGCAGCTCTGCTCAAAGAGCCAAGCACACGCTCAATGCCCCTATGGTCTGTTTCATGCATCAGAGTCAACATTTCTAAATTTGCCTCATTTGATTTACGGAACTTTTTCTCTATTTTTTACCTTAACTTTTTATCACTTTTTGGACATGGGTGAGCTACTTATCAGCCTCATCATTAATCAAGTGCTGAAAGGTTCTTGTTTCCATACCAGCTGTGGGAGAAACATGGCTGACCAAAACAAATGCAATGGGCCACTTATGCACTAGCCTCCTTTTAAGGTACAAGCTGCCTTTGAAAGATGACCAGCGCTAGCTTTTTTTCCTTTACTCATGCAACAACATGAAAGCTCTTGAAGAGCTCCAGAAGATCAAAAGGAACATTTTGCCATCTGTTCCGAGCTGGGTCACATCAGGTTGAAAACACATGGCGAACAAAAGACAGTGTTTGGAGGGGGGTGAACTGTTAAATATTCTGACATCTCTGGCAGACACCTTAAGGAATTTCACACACTTAACAGAGGCTTCGATGTAGTACCAGACTTGGAAAAGAAAAAAACTCTATCAATCATTCAATCAATAAATTAAACGATAACACATTCTTTCTACAAAACAATTAGGCCTATATGCTTAGGTTCAATAACGAACCCTTTGAGAATGCATTGTCAAGTGCGTACATTTACAAATATAAACAAAACCATCTTTGCAGAGATAAGATTTATTTACTTTTAATAGTCCCACAGTGGGAAATGTACTAAAGATGTCATAGAACTCTTTCTGCTTCTCTAAAAAACATATCTGTGCATATGACATATGCAAGGGTAAACACACTTTAAAATGTATAGAACCTCCACATAAAATAAAGGTTCTATTATCGATTAAAGGTTTTTCCTAGAACCAAACATTCAGGCCAAAACAATATGAATCACTTTACGTGAGATGATTCTGATTTTGTGCTGCTTCTTACATGGAGTGCAGAGACTTCAGAGTCTCTCCCGTCAAAAATCAGGACCTGCATTTATGTGAGAGTGTAGAAACAAGAATAAATGAATCACAAGCACCAAGAAATTAGAGAACTGATTAAATACGGTAAAAAAAGAAATGAGAATAAAGCAAAAATGGCAACAAAAAACAAACAAACCAACAAAAAAACAGAGATTCTGCTCCGCACTGCTCACTCCTGGGCCCTCACACTGAACTGAGCTGTGGCTCGTTCTCATTTAAAGGCACAGTCTGTGAAACTGGGGGAGATGGGGTGAATGGTGTTACGTTTTTTTTAACCCTTGTCATATTTTGAAAAAAGCATATCACAGATATTTCATTAAGACCCTAGAACTGTGTCATCTTGTGGAAAAGGGGTATACTATGTTCCCTTTATGCATTTAGACACTGTTTCACTCCTCTCTCTCTCTCTCTCTCTCTCTCTCGTCCTCTTTTTCTCCTCCCTCTGCTTTCCCGTTCCACTAAAGTGCCCTTTGTGACCCGTCACGCGTTTATGAATATTCCAGACTCATATAAAATCCACAGGAGCATGTGAGCTACTCCTGCTTGTCATATTTTCAGGCTGTAAGTGCCTTACATAAACATACATCTCCATCAATTTTGTATGGGAGGTGAGAGAGACGGATGAAGTGAAAGAAAGGATTAAAAAACAACACCAGTAGCATCTCGTTCGGCGGTCGTGGGCTTCATTGTGTTCAGTAGGCCACCTAGGCACTCCTAGAGTTCTTTGTAAGTGCTTATGCAAATACTTTTCTCCATATCTCATTTTACATATGCAACTTCAGCATTAATCTCAATAGAAAATATTGTCAGGTGAATAACTCAACCTCAGTCCAAACCATTTTAATCCTGTGCTCTAAGAAATGCAGATCTACTCTTTAATCCATTTGCCTTTACATCTACTCTCATACATTAAGAATTTATAAAGGTTATATGGTTTGATGCCTTAGAAGAACCCTCATGAGATTTTCAATGAGTATTTATGGATCGCCCTGTGAAGGACTGGCGCCCCCTCCAGGGTGTATTCCTGCCTTGCACCCAATGATTCCAGGTAGGCTCTGGACCCACCACGAACCTGAATGATAATGAATATTTATGGATCTCTAAAAGAACAATAGGCCATTTTTACCATAAAAATGATCACAGGGTATTTAGTAAAATTATGAATTATTTTTAACACATTTTCTTTTCTTCATAAAGTACAATTCAGATGAGATGAAGTATCAAACTTAGTACCTGAATGAACTAGTTTATGCAGAATAGAGTAGCAATGTTGAATGTTTAAAATAGATTTAGGCAGTTTACATTACGTGGAGAGAATTTATTCATTCTTAAACTTTCATTCACTAGTTCAGGGTCGCGGTGGGTCCAGAGCCTACCTGGAATCATTGGGTGCAAGGCAGGAACACACCCTGGAGGGGGCGCCAGTCCTTCACAGGGCAACACACACACACACACACACAGTAACTCACACCTACGGACACTTCTGAGTAGCCAGTCCACTTACCAACGTGTGTTTTTGGACCGTGGGAGGAAACCCACGCAGACACGGGGAGAACACCATTCTTAAACAGAAGTTCAGAAACTTTCACAGTGTTCAGACATGTAAAAACAAGAACCAGACATCTGTTATCCTCTAAAAGTTTCATCACTCAGTATTGTAAGAAGTGGCTATGTTGCCAGGTGTTCGGAGACAGGGTAGTTTTGAGATCTATTTTTAAAATCTATTCCTGGTAGAGAGGTACATGAAGTCCAATGTGAGGGAAAGTGCTGGGAAAACAGCTTTTATAAAATCAGTAAATTCACAAAATATAAGTGAAGGTGAACTCTCACTGGTTGCAAATAAGATGTAGGTCTTTGCTGTAAACATCACAAACTCTACATCCAAACAGCACCACTGAAAAGAAACCAGACCAAGTTTTTTTACACAAGGCCCTTTTTGAATAAATATGTAAAAAATGGTGAAATGATCCTTATTGTTTGTACTGTGGATCCAAATATGATGATAATATCTAAGTAGCATCAGAACATGGCAGAACACCAAATCACACGTATAAAATGAACTTCTCAAGACTTAAACTGAAAGGAACTGTGAAGTCAAAATAACAGTTACAGCACAGTCTAGTACTTTCTTGTGAAGTGATATGCAAGAGGACAAAGCAAACCTGAATGCATTAATGACAGCAGAGCACACAATTAATCTGCCATGGCATACATTCTCAAACCTGGACCCAAATAACAGGTCTCCATCTGCCATCTCCGTTTTAAAGCAGCAATCAGTCATTTTTTTCTTGGACAATTCTTTGTCATGTTATGAAACTGCCATTACACAGAAACATGGCACTGGGAGCTGTCCATAAAATCCTGGATTTATAGAGACTCAGTACTAAACCCACTCTGTGGTGCATAAACTGCTTCAATCAAGGATTACAGCAATTGATACTCCATTTTATGTGAGCAGAACTTGAAAACAAATAAGAAAATAATGCAAAATCTTACATAAATAAATTCTTTCTGTTTTGAGATTAGCCTCTGGCTAAATATTCTCAGGCTTTGTACCATCTGAATGTATCAAGGAGCAAAAGGATACTAGTAAGTGCTGATATATTAGAGAGCGTGTTATACAGTCAGCCATCCAATTTCCAACCCCAAGCCAATGCCACAAGAATAGTATGTTACTCATCCAAAGTGGTTTCCCAAAATGAGGTAATTCATAGCTTGAAATACTACTAATTAAACACATAAGCAATAAGCAATGTACACTAAACCTATTCCAAGGCTACACACTTTAAAAAAGAAGGCTCTTCAAAGGTTCTGAAGAGATCTGTAACAACTTAAAGAATGCGTAAATGGTTTTGGAACGCACAAGTAGCTTTTTGCTTCATTGTAATTGTGTAAATGATACTTTTTATGTGTACTGCCTTACAAGTTTTTATAATCAGTAATTATATTAGATATAGCATTACTGTAAATATTATTGTTATTATTATGAGTCAATATAATTACAGACATCCTCACTGTCTAAACAAGTCCTTGTGGTATGAAAACATTACACTGTGTGAAAATATTAAGATAGCAAGTCCAATGGAAATGAACAAAAAAAAATTTTATGAACAAAATCACTTCTTAATGTGCAACAGCACATTAGTTTGGCGATCTGGAACAACTATCAGCCTACAGACTGTGAAATTAAACAACACAATCCCTTTTCTTTTGCTTTTTTTTTTTTTTTTTTTTTTTTTTTTTTTTTTTTTAATGGAATAGAATGTGAGACTTTGCACAGCTTCTCCTCATCTGAGTCTCTCCCATCACAACACTGGACCCAAGTTTATATGAGATCATAAAAATGAGTTTAGCAAGTGCTGAAACCAGTTCTGAACAGGGCTGTTTAGACAGAGGGAGAATGGTGCTGTTTTGTTTGATCCTTGTAGAATTTTGAACAAAGCATTTCACAGATATTTGATTAAACCCCAGAACTAGTGGTATATGTCCCGTTTAATATCTTCTAACACTGTATAACATTAAGGTTTAAGGGGTTTCTTTGTTGTTTGTTTATTTTTTTGGTCAGTAATGGTAGATTACTATTAGGGGTGGGCGATATGGCCCTAAAATAATATCACGTTATTTCAGGGTATATTCATGATAGCGATATCCTGGGTGATATGAGGAAACAATGAAAAACACTTTTATTAATTTCAAGAACACACTATTGTAACAAATGTTATAATAACATTATATTAATATTAATTATAGTTAATATATATTAAATGTTTTATTTATTAAAAAGTTTTATTTTACTACAAATGCAGTAATGTACAAATGTAAACATATTAGAATATCACGATATAACAATATTGACTTTTTAAAATCGTTTTAAAAATTATGACAAACGATATGATATGGCACAGCCCTCATTACTATGTTGTTCTAAAATTGTTACAGTAGTTTCTAAAACAACTGAAACATTCTAGCATCAAAAATCCTTTTGGCAAAGAATATAGGTTTGACTGCTGTAAAAATAAGCTCTACAGAATTTATTTCAAATCTGATAACCAGCATCTTCAGCCCTTTAAAAAGCACTGACCGTGAGCCACTATAAATTACAATTCAAATTCAAATTCCAAAAAGAGACACAAAGCAAAACCGCAGTTCCCACCAGACAGCACCTCTTATGTGATTGGGATTAGCTGCAGGGCAGAAGTCATGATTCATCTCCCAACATCAGCCTCTTAAATGAGCTCCTGCGGACAGATTCCCACTGGCAACATAACAACAATGCTGCAAATGAAGTGCACAGCAATCACGTCAAACCTCTGAATCGAGGACACACAACCCTGCAACTCTGATCCTGCACGGCTGCAGACAACAGTGGTTTAGTGAATGTCCCACTCAAGCACACTTGACTCGACTCCTTATTTAAAGAGCACATATCTTGCATTTTTAATGTGTTTAAATTATTTCCCAGTGGACAACTTATGATGTTTGTGTGGGTTTATGCTCCAAAAAATAAAAACGATACATATTTGTATCACACTTACCCTACAACCATTATTCCTCAGAATTAAGCAGGCTGTTTTATTAACTGTGCCTCTAAAAGTGATATATGTAAATGATTTGTGACTGTCCTATAATTTACCGCTTTTAAAGTGCAATTAAGAATGAAGCACTCCTTTAAATTTAAACAGAATGGGTGTGGCTAAACTGTATAGGCTGGATTTTGTAAAGCATCAAAATATATGTTGTAAAACATCAAAATATTTAATTTACAAAGGGATTAACCTATTTTCGTTTTTCCATGATGTGGGCCCTTTAATGGCCTAGTTTGACAGGTACATACGAGGAGTGAGAGCGACCTCCAGAACCCTGGACTCCCCTGCTCTAAATAGAGAGCAATGATAAGGCATTAGAACTACATTACCCATGATTACCCTGTTTCAAAGGTTTGTTATCTCAGAAGAGGCAGTGATTAACCAGGCATAAAAACTTAGCTTGAACATTTCTCCTCTATTAATATTCACCCTTTTGTAACAGTGAAATTCAGAATAAAAACCTAATGTCATCTTCAACATTTATATTTTGATATATATAAAACCTAATTATAGAGTTTATGATTTATTTTAAATATGACCATTTGCCTGATTCTTTTGTTACTGACATTCTGACTAGAATCATAAAGACCCTGATTTCATCACCATTTTTTTTACAATGAAACTGTGTTATGAAATGGCTCAGGCTCATCCGTTAAAAAGTCCCTTCCCAGATTAAACACTACAGCTAAGGTGCGTTTGTGCCTTTGCATGGTGAAACAATAGACTAAACATGTTTAGACATGATTCAGCACTGGGAGCTGTCCACAAAACAAAGCAGCACAACATTCAGTACAGTGTAAAAGTTACATCTCCATGTATTTCATTTCCAGTCAAAATGACCATTATGCACAAGCTGTTTATTTTTCTGTCTCATATTTACTCTGTTTTTATGTTCAGTCTTAGACGTTGGTGGCATTTCTGCATCCTATGGTTCAAGATATCCCAACACAATTTGTTTAAAGGGAAGACTGTGTATATAACCTGTTCAGAAATATATCCTGGAAAATTAATAACTTTTTATAATCTCTGCAGAAACATACGGCTAAAAGACTGGAACACTGAAGCAGCCATAAAATCTCACTCTGGAGCAGCCATCCATGTCTCGCTTTGGAGCTGTTAAACATGTCTCAATGTCAACTGTCAGGAGAATAATGGCCCTCAGAACTGAACCGTGGAACAGAAAATGTGTGGAGGGCTGATGAAGCAATATCTTAAGATTTAGCAAGAATAGTGATCCTAACATTGCAAAAACACTACCTGACCATGCTAATACTCTTTAATCTAAAGGCAATCAAAACCTCACAGCAATGGTCAAAGGGTAGCTTCTTCTGCAGCAAATGAAAGGCAAGCCCACTATTTATGCATTTGATTTCAGAAGATAGATAAACAGGTTTTTACAAAGTTGGGCCAGTGCAGCAAGGCAATAAGACTCGCCCCAAAACGTCCCATTGGTAAACTAACGGCCTGGCTTGTGCAAAGATATCTAAAGTGAAAATATATAAAGTAAGACACAATTAGAGAGACAGTCTGATGAGTTGTGATAGAAATCCTGTTCTGTTCGTTGTTCACCCTTCAGTTATGGGGCTGAAATAGAGCTATTTTGTTGCATAGCCAAGTGAAAATGCTGACACTGGCTTTAGCCTCCATCACTGAGAGGGATTTATGGTTTCTTATTAGCTGACAGACGGCAGGAAGGGGGCTGTGACTGATACTTTCCTCCAGCCCCTTTTTCCACGAAACATCAATGTTCTTTCTGCCAGCAGTGATAAAGCATCGTCCATCCAAGTCCTCGAGAGAAATGCCAGAGGAGAAAAACGTAGCAGTGTTACGTATGAGACCTCTGGATCAAAACCAGATTGAAGCTGTATATGATGAGAAATGAGTGTGAAATATAAATATTATAAACCAATGGAGCTTGAATTTAAAGAACTGGGTCGTGTCAGGCGCTTACACTCAAATTAAGCTTTTGTTTTTGCTTCTTTTGGGGAAAAAAAAGTCATGGCGATTTATTTGCGTGCAGTAGCACTTTTCACAGGGAAAATATTAACACTTCCCACTTTAAAACCACGTCGTCTACTCAATGCTGATGCTAAATTTGACATTAAAAAGCAAATATATTTTACATTTGTTGACGAATCCCTCCCTTTCCACTCCTTTTACTCCAATGTTGTGGCGAAAACAAAAAAGCGGACGTAAAAAATCTCCCGCGTCGCCTTTAACTACACGAAGCTTCGCTTTCACACCTCAACACATCTCTCCCACTTCCGCCGAGCACAAAAGACCCAACACTGGCCTCAAACACCAAACCTGAATGGGTCCTGAAGACCCTCGGCGTCGCTGTGTGTCGCGTGTTGGCGTGGGGGTTTGTGGAGCAGTGTGTTGAAGATGTTAAACATGTTAAACATGGCTGTCTGCCACAACACACATCACGATGGAGCCACAAGCCAAGAGAAGCCACACAAACGCAATAAACAAAAAACCAGCCCAGGGCCAAGTCCTTCCACAGAGACCGAGTACAGTACTCACAATGCGCCATTGTGCGCTCCACTTCCATGGCGTTAAAGGGGAGCTGAGAGTCGAGCTCCGGATGCTGCCGCTGTGCTGCTGAATCTGCTGCTCTCTCCGCTCAACCGCGCTCACTGTGGGCACAGATCACATCAGCCTCCGTGTGTGTGTGCGCGCGCGCGTGTGTGTATGTGAGTATTAGGAAGAGGAGAGGAGAGAGCGTGCGCGTACAACACAATCGCACCTCCAACAAGACCCAGTGTGAAGATTTTGAGTTCAGATTCACTTCTGAGAATTCAAAATGTAGACACCCCCTTATAATCAGCGAATTAATTTACTTTAAGTGCACCATACGTCAGCTAGAGGGGTATAAAGAGCGCCATAAAAGCTCTGTTAGAATTAGGACAAGGTAGAGCAGCATGTGTGATCTGGACCTAATCATCCATCATCAGTACTTAACCTCACTGAGGTTCTCATGAATGAACACTATCAAATCCTCACAGAAATGTTCCATCGTGACACAAGGTTAAGCTAGCGTAGCATTAGGAGCCTTTCCTAGGATCCAAGTGAACCATGAGTTGTGAATCAATTCTCAGTCTAATGGGTAAAGCACAGTTGCTATGCTGCCAGAAGATTGATTTACCATTGCAATTTCTGCTGAAACAAACCATGTGAAACTACACGGAACAGTCACTGGATTAGGAACAGTAAGCTAATAATGGGTTGGTCCACCTTTATTGAGTCGTTACAGCAAGCAGATAACGGGGAACAGACTCCACAAGGTGGCGAACATCCTCCATATGTGACGCAACCCATGCCTGCAGCAGGAGCTCTGTGAAAAGGTGGACATTTTGCAGGCCGGAGGGAGCAGATTGCACAGCCTGTTCCAGCATATCCCAAACATGTTCAGTGTACTTGCAGTCGGGTGAGTCTTGGGACCAAGGCAGTGTGGAGCATTCATGGTTGTGTTCCTCACATTAGCACATCATGCAATGTTCACCTTTCTATATGTCAACCATGTGACCAGCAGCTGTGTGCCCTTTGGCTGGATGTTTGTTGATGGTTCCTCCATTCTTGGTACACCTGTAAAACCATAAGGGAACAGCCACAAGTGCAGCTGGTACTGAAACACTGGCACAACACCTCTTGGCTCTGTGTGTGATCAAAGTTGCTCAGGTCATCCCATTTGCTCACAGCTGGTAAATGTTGTCTTCTGCTTTGCAATGAACACTTTATATGACCACCATTTGTTGGCATTTTATCAGTAATCATATGCTATCTGCTAGGTGTTCTTATCATTTGATGGTCCAATCTATAGCTCAGAAAGTACAGATTCTGGTTTTTGATTACTTTTGTAAGTTACCTCTCCAGAAGACTGTCTGTGAGGAGTTGGATGTGTTCTCCCTGTGTCTGTGCAGGTTTTCTCCCAGGGTCCAAAAACATACGTTGGTAGGTGGACTGGCAACTCAAAAGTGGCCATAGGTGTGAGTGTGTGAGTGAATGTGCGAGTGTGTGTCACCCTGGGAAGGACTGGCGCCCCCTCCAGTCCTTTTGGCTGGATTCCAAAGTAATCCAGTGTAAAAATCACAAAAATTATTTTTGTTTTATTCCTTGAAACCTACATTAAACCAGAGCCAAGTCCCAAACTCAGAATGTTCTCCACTATATAGTGCACTATTTTGGGAGTTCTGCTATTTTTACTGGTGTCCATCAGTTTAGTGGGTTGCACTATAACAATCCCACGATGCATTGCAGTAAGTAGGATACATACAATAGAGTTACCCTGGACTGCACATTTTAGTTGTTTTCCTATTTAACACAACCACTGTAAATCTTAAAAGGGTTCGTTCATTAACTGATTAGAAGAATGAGGTATGTTGGTAGAAGGGAAAGCATTACATGTGTAGGGCATGGTTGACAAACACTGCTCTCATGGAGAAAGTGTATACTAAAGGTATAGAGAGCATAAATGTCCCTTCAAAGGTATAGCAATGGTCTCAGAATCCAGCTGTGTTCCCTAAAGGTACATCACATTATCTTCTCAAGATAAAAGTCCTGGAGATGAAAAGATATATGAAACTGTATTATTGTAATACAACTTAAATACGTACAATTAACAAAAATTCTGCTACATTCATGACCACAAGGTACTAAATATGTGCCCTAAAGTACCACTTCCACAGTGACAGTTTTTTTGAGACTCTATGAGAATGCAATACGTTTTGATGGATGTAGGAATGGTGAACAGGTTGTGGTTGACAGCTGCTGTAATTTCTGCAGTACCTAGCACAAATACAGTCCAAGGTTTTGGATGTATGTGCGCAAAAGCACCTTTCCAAATTGTTCTGGAGGCAGCAATGCCTTTGAGGCAGAAAGAAAATTGTTGGTTGCATGTCAACAGGCAGGGAGTAATGTGATTGGTTAAAACAGATTGGGTAGATATTTTCAAATACCACAAACTGGTCAGGCTCTGCCTAGAAACTTTGCCTGCCCTTGTTTGGAGGCATTTCCATCTTAAGTGATTCGAAAACAAAAATAAGTCAATATTAACCACCTATTAAGCAGGAATAGAGCAATATTCTCATTTCGGTTCATGCTTTACAATGTTTGGAGTTCTCTCCATTGTGTAAAATAACTCTAGATGCCTTTGCCATGATCAAAGAGAGACAGAGAAAAACGTGCCGACACTGTGGCTTCGTAAACACATTAGACCAGTTTCAAGCATGCAGACAGACTGGAGCTAGCGAATGGTGAAGAAACATCTTCTGAATTTTATAAAAAGTCTCTTTTGATTTCAGTCGTGAACTACACCTAAGTGTGGAGGAGAGTGCCTCTACAAAAGCTGCCTCAGAGGCAGCAGAGCATTAAAACTTTCTGCAGCTTCCTCTAAGGCAGCAACTTACATTATTTTTTATTGTATTATAAAACAGAACTATGTGTAAAATAACAAAAATAAAATTATACTGCACATTTATTTTTCCAGAGTCATTTCTGTCAGACAGAGCAGGAGAACACAAGGGTCTAGGTGGAGTTTTACTGGTTTATGACACTGTATTTGAACATTTCTGCCCAATCTGTTTTAACCAATCACGTTCATTTCTGCCTGTTGGATGGTAACCGGTTATGTTCCTTCTGCCTTGAAGGCATCGCTGCCTCCAGGACCATTATAAGTAGTGCTTTTGTACATGTGCATTTTGGACATGAGAGAGGGCAGTGGAGACATTGTAGCTAGTTGCAGAATATTTGTCGTTCTGTTGCATACCACATCACACATTCACCACATTTCTGCCTGTGCAAGTGTATGTGGATAGATAAAAGGCATTCCATTTACACTTGTATTTAATGTGGTCAAGATCCATCTCTGATTATTTCTAGTGGTTTGAGGAATCCAGTCACCTGTCTTTTTGTGCTGTCAGGTGAAATCTAAATGTGATCCAATGACTAATGATCTAATGCAACATCTGATGACATCTAATGATCTAATGCTAGGGTCAGGATCTGCCCTCACTAATGTCGTAGCTGCTGTGTGAGCATGTATCTACAAACATAAACTTCTTAAATACAGTGAGATTGATATACGAGTGGCCAGTTGTGAGAAGTACTTCGTTTCTTTGGAGTGATGCCACAGAAGAATTTGTGTTAGTTCTTTAAAAAATCTTTTAAATCATGGTTGTTTACAAAAAAACAACATAGTTATCTCCACTTATATTTAATTAGTATGGATCATAATTAACTAAGACTGAAATCAAGACACAATCACCAATTAGCCAGTGTAATATTTATATTTTATATATAAAGAATTTTTGTGACAGCATTGTATGTAGTATTTTTAGTACTGTGAGTCAGGTAAGTGCTTTGATGCTGCAGTTAGATGCTGTTGCTACAACTACATTAAAATGCAGGGTAATTATGCATGAGTCAGTGTGTTGAGTAATGAGTTATGTCTCACTTGTTTTAAAACAGGCATTTGATTTTTCCATTTAACGTCTCACTTTGGTCAATTAAACTCTGGAGAACCCATCTCTCAAAAAATATGGCCTAAAGCCTTAAAAGTGGCTTAGATGCAGGTCTAAAGCTTCACAGTCATTCAGTACAAACCTATAAATATGCAATTAATCACAGCCAATGTCTCGGTTTCCCCTTCTGCTGCTTGTCGGCAACTTGAAAGTGCAGCCCCTTTAGCTGATGGGATTTGTTCCTTAGATTTGTGACATAAGAAACCTTTTCATCACGTTCACTGTTTGTTTGGTGCATGATACATTTTCTAGTGTACAAGACCACAAAGACGTGTTAACAAAATTAAACACTTTAAAAATTTAAAGTTGATTTTTTTTAAATTTATAATTAAAATAATTTCACTGGAATGGCTTTTATGAACTGAAAAGGCCAGTTTGCCATTGTGGTATCTATTGGCTAACAAAATGCACATGAAATGTGCCAGTGTGTGTTCTGTGTTCATTTATTCAGTGCAATATAAGCTTTGATTAAGAAACAAAAATGACCCATGAAAATGAAAAAAAAAAAAATCAGTCATTAAGTGATACGTTCCTGTTATGTTTTGTTTCAGATTTGGTCTTAGGACTATATTTACAAATAAAACACAGTTTATTAACAATTCTAAAGAGTTGAAAAATAAAGGTGCTAGAAAGGGATTTTTTTTTCTTTTTTTACCAGATGCTGTAGTATATATGGGGTTTGAATGTGTATACTGTGTGAAATTTGTACAAAATTGAATTTTTGGCAAATGCAATCCCATGCATTTTAATGAACATTAAATATAAACAGCTAGTCTTTAACAACTAATAAATGCCCTTAAGTCCACATGATCTTATTTCTTTCCATTACATTTTGGTAATATAATATATATATATATATATATATATATATATATATATATATATATATATATATATATATATATATATATATATATATATATATATATATATATATATATATATAATTAAATGATATTGTCCGTTTATGATCATGGAAACCCTGTTATTTTCTGTTCATATATTGAACTACAAAACTGAATCACTGTCTGTTGACATGGCATTAATACATATAATTTATAAGTGTTACTTATTCCTTTCCACCATAAATGTAATTTAGGAGGCAGATCTTATTCACAACTTTCACAACTTCAGTTCCACCTTGAATAGGTCAGTTTAAGAAACTTATTTGCGTTTTTGTCCAGCTTCTTAATTGTCCAGCTTCTTAAATCTAGAGCTAGTTTTTATAAACAAAACTCATTTTAAAAACACTTATTTTTCATTTTATCCATTTAAAACACAGCCAAGTACACGTCATATCACTAAAACATCTACCTATAGTGAAACGTTTATATTTGCTGTGTACTACCAAGCTTGACTTCTCCTCTTCTACCTTAAATAGGTGAATATGCAAGGCTTTTCAAACACAATTGTTACTCCTTAATTTGTTTAAAACACACACACCATGAAGAAGCACACATGAATCTGCATCAATTTCTTTAAAACAATGGTGTTTACTCTTTTCAATCATGTTGTTATTCATCCTTCTTCATATAAAATACACAAAACACAGTCCTGACATCTTTCAAACGTTGCTATGACCCACTTGCTTTATATAAAACACACTGGCGTTTACTCCTTTTGTTCTATACACAGGTGTCTACTATATTTTTTCAGAAATAATTTGATTTTACCTGTTCAGGAGAAAATTAGCCGGCTCTGTCTCTGTTCTGTAGTGTTGCTGCTTCTAAACTGCTTCCAGTTTTCAAACACAGGGCTAATACTTCCTCTCATTTTACCCTGTCTCTGGTCATGGAGATTTTTAGGGCGGTGGGGCTTTTTAAATCTGGTAAAATATAACATTAACTATGTTCACTTGGTCATTTCATGGCTGCAAGACACCATTTGTAGACCTGACCACATGGTGGACTGTAAAATGACTGGACAGAGAGGGGAATGACAGGCGGGACTTCGGAGGGCGGGACCATGAGCTCCGCTCCGGACTGGGCACTTCTCAAGGAGAATACACTGCTTTAGCAATGCTGTGGGAGGCAGCAGTGATTTAGCTCTGAATGTTTCCTTGATCTATGATCACACACCCTGGACATTTTATGCAGTAAATATGCTACAGATTGCTCCTTTGAAGCTCTTCTTTAAGATTGAACTTATGTCAGCACCATGGCCCCATTTTTTAAGATATATTTTTATTTTTATACGGAAATTTCTCATACCAGTCATTGTTTCCAATTATACTGCTGTGTTTGTATTGGCCTCTTTGAACTCTACATCAAAAAAATAAATGGAAAATTAAAATCAGGTTCTTTCTCCATGTTGTATCGAAATTGTATTGTATCATGGAGCAAAAGCAGTAATATGTATTTTGAAATTTGTGTGTCATTGCACCCCTAATTAATTTATATATATATATATATATATATATATATATATATATATATATATATATATGAACTTGTCAGAAAGGCAGTAACAGTCAGATTTGTCTAGTGTGTTGGTGTAGGGTATGACTTTCAGTTTTTTAATATACTGAGCAGAATATGAAAAGTACCTCCACCCATGAGTAAGAGATGATCATCTGAAAATAAGATTTGAGTCTGAAGGACCTTAACAAATTTCCAGACAGATCTGTTAAAGCATCAAGTAAAACACTGTAATGTGGAACCTAGTATGGCTGCATGCTGTGGTGAACAGTGTTAAAGCAATATGAGAAACGGAAATATGAGAAATGGAGATAGTGTTACAGAAAATGAGAGTGTGTGAGAGAGAGAGAGAGAGAAAGAGAGAGAAAGCAAGCGAGGGAGAGAGAGAGGGCAAGAGAGAGCAAGAGATAGGGATAGAGAGAGAGAGAGAGAGAGAGAGAGAGAGAGAGAGAGAGAGATACAGACAGACATAACACTGAGCATGGTGCTGTTTTAATGAGCTGAGCATTAAAGAGTGCTGTTCCATTTGGAAAGAGTGTAAAGTAGGACATCAGTGGCCTGAGTCCGAACATAAAGGAAATTTCCACTGAACTTGTTTTGCCTTCTCTTCCATGACCCACAGATTCAATGGCTGCACAATCAGTAGATCCCAGTATGAATGCTTTCAGCTGGACTCTCTGTAGGGTGAGAAATGTGAGGAGGCCTGGGGGCAGGAATGTGTAGTAGCGTATGTAGCGCAGGAGAGTGGAAATGTACTGGTACGTAACGGCTATTTTCTGTCCCTCTGGACACAGGAGACCACACATGTCCCATATTCCTGTTTACAGTTTCATCACAGAGACTGAGGTGTAAACTAATAAAGAGTAAAGCTCAAGTATATTGAGCTATGTATTCATCAACATAAATGTATTACATAATCAAGATAGTGGGATGGAGTTATTGGTCTGAGTAAGCCATATAAGTGTTATATAATATAACATAATATAATAATTAGCTGAATCTTTTGGAGTTTCAAGCATGACATTTTTTTTCAGATGTTATAAAGGATATCATAGCGGTCAGGACAAATCCTGGCAATCTTCTTTTTTTTCTTACATTCAGTTTTTTACATTTTTGACACAATTTTAACATTTCAGCTGCATTTTTTTGTGAATTTATTTTTTACATAAAATAATTAGACACACATTTCTAAATCAATTTATATGTATTATTAAAATTAATAAAATGTAAACAATGTAAAAATGTATAATGTTGCATTTTGCTGTGAAATCTGAGATGCTTATGTTGATTTTATCACTTGTGTTTTATTTTTTATTCATAACATGTTCCTTTAAAAGTAATATATCCCAGATTTACCTGCATTCCCTACAGAAGCAAAATTGATAAAATCAAAATCCAAAACATTAACACAAAACAGTAAAGATACATTTTTAAGTCACTTTCTTAGTGTATTAGCACTAATTTTATTAATTTGTGGATGTGAAACTCCTACCAACCCACAAACTGTGAAATAAAACAAATAAAACAACAATGTATTTTTCCTCCCATAAGGAAACATAGGAAAAAAGGAACCATTTTAATTATGTGCTGTGTCTTACATAGATAGCATGCACTTTTCCCACCTCCTTTGTCTGAGTATTTCCAATCACAGTGCTGGACCTGTGTTTATGTGAGAGCACAAAGACAAAATTAAACACACACAACAAACACAGAAAATTAAGTGTCTGATTAAACATGTCCAAGCCAAGAATGGAGAACAACGAGAAATAGAAATTGCTCATTGTGGGGCACCTTTTGTTTGGAGAAAACAGAGGCTCATTCACATTTAAAGAAACAGGTGCTACAACCAGGGTTGCTAGACAGGGTTAGAAAAGTGTAGTGTTGTTTGATTTTTTTGGTATTTTGACCAAAGCATGTCATTTCTTCAAGAGATCTCTGTTATCTTCTGGAAACACAGGTATAACATGCCCACTTTAAAAGAACCTTTAATATTCTGTATATTTTTCCCCAGGTAATAACATTTTGTCTTATTGGTATTATTACCTCGGTGATGTCCTGGTGTACATTTAGGTTGTGTAGGTGTCACAGTTTAGGTAAAAACACAATTGAGGTTATAATACAAATAACTAGACCAAACAGCTTTGATATTTAATCACAAATTTCTAAATCATATTCATATTTAATCACCATATAAATTGCCATGTATTACAGTTTTGTCTTGGTATTTGTTCAAAGTATGACACAATTTTCTCATATACAGTACAGTAGAAAACATTAATTAATTAATTCATTCATTCATTCTCTGAAACCGCCCCCACTGGAAAACAGTGTATTTATATTCCAGTCAAATTATCCATCAGAGACAACTGATTTTCATGCTCAAAAATACAGTATATTACTTTTAGAATATATAAACAAATGTTTAACATACCTACATGGATATTTCTCCCCACACCTGCAAGTGGTATTTGGTGGTGGACACAGTACACAACCATGTACTTGAGTTAAAGAACAGATACTCAGTGTAAAATATTACTCCAGTAAAAGTAGAAGTCCTCGTTGTAGATCCTCACTTGAGTAAAAGGACAAAAGTATTTACTATCAAATGTACTTAAGTATCAAAAGCAGAAGTACCATGACCTATTATGGCTCTAATGTCCTATTATAATTCTTGTAACATGACTCATGCTTAACACATTGTAGGTGAAAAGACTGTAGTGTCACTCTTGGTTCCCCAGTCTTTTAATAGAATGTCATTAATTAGTCTGACACTGGTGAACATAGCAGAAACGACCTAAGATTAAATGCAATGAATGATGTTCATTTGTATTTGCAACGATGTTGGTGTACACCAATTCTGTGCTTTCCTATATCAACTTCTGTGTGGAAAATGTCACTGTGGACAAACGTTGCTGGGTGTATTCCAACCAGAAACCCTGGATGAATAAAGAAGTCCAGGCTATTCTGAGGCAACGCGACACAGCTTTCAGGTCTGGTGATGAGGTGCAGTACAGTGCTGTCAGACCTGACCTGAAGAAGGGAATCAGGAAAGCCAAATTGGAATACAAAAGACGGATGGAGGATCATTTCAGCACCAACAACACAAGGCAAGTGTGGCAGGGGGTCCAGCATCTCATTCACTACAAGCCCTGCAACATCACAAAGGCAGATGATGATGATTCAATTCTGGCAGAGAGGCTGAACCACTTCTTTGCACGTTTTAAAGTGGATAGATCAGGAACAGCAGCAGTTCCACCATCCAACTGCAATGGCTACAGCTTCACGGTGAAAGAACATGAGGTGAGGAGCACACTGAAGGCGGTATATCCCAGAAAGGCTGCTGGACCAGAAGGAGTTACTGGATGGGTCCTCAGAGAATGTGCAGTTGGCTAAGGAACTTCCTCACAGACCGTGTACAGAGAGTTAGAGTTGGCTCACATCTCTCCACAGCCCTCAACATCAACACTGGATCTCCAAAGGGTTGTGTGCTGAGCCCACTCCTATATACACTGTACACGTATGACTGCATCAGCAACCACTCAGACAACGTCACAATCAAGTTTGCTGACGACACTACTCTGGTCGGGCTGATCTCTGAGGGCGATGAAATGACATACAGGGGAGAGGTTCAAAGGCTAGTGGAGTGGTGCTCAGTGAACAACCTTGTCATTAACACCTCCAAGACTGAAGAACTGATTGTAGACTTCAGAAGGAAGAAGTCCCACCTGCAATCAATCTGCATCGATGGACAGGATGTGGAGAGGGTGTCCAGCTTCAAGTTCCTGGGGGTGTATAGCGGTGTACCAGCGGTGGTGAAGAAGGCCCAGCAACATCTTTATTTCCTGAGGATACTTAAGAGGCTGAATCTGGATAAGAAATTGCTCACTGTCTTCTATCGCTGCTCCGTGGAGAGTGTTCTGACATACTGCATCTCTGCGTGGTTCTCCAGCTGTACCACAGCGCATAAAAAGACCTTACAGATGGTCATCAACATGGCACAGAAAATCAATGGACACTCTCTCCCCTCACTGGAGGACCTCTACAGCACTCTTTGCCTCAGGAGGGCTTACACTATTATTAAGGACTGTACACACCCAGGTCACCAGATGTTTGAACTGCTGCCCTCAGGCAGACGTTACAGACAACTTAAAACAAGGACAAACCGTTTGAGGGACAGCTTTTACAACAGGGCCATATCTTTGCTAAACAAATACCGAATAGTTCAGGTATAAACAGTTCTGGTTTTGTTTGAATGGGTTCAGTGCAATAACTGATGCTGCTTAAAGTTACATTGTGCAATAAGTGATGCTGCAGTTGTGGATTGGTTACATAGGATAACTCATAGTTAATCATTTATGTTATGCTCTTAAATCTGTTTACTGCTTCCTTAAATAATGTTCTTTTAATTCTTTCTTGTTTTAACTCCTTTTTTCTCTTAATTGCACCAAGGGGAGGGGGGGCTGTAACCCAATTTCGTTGTATAAGTAAAATGTACAATGACAATAAAAGTTTCATTATCATCATCATCATCTTAATTATCATCATCATCATCTACATTGTGAACAACATAGGGTTGAAGATATTTGAAATTCAGCCCTAGTGGGTTGGTGGTGTAATTGAAGAGAGACGCAGATGGCAATGCACAAGTATAAACTTTCATAATGGCATAGGAAACTTGTGCAGACTACGGCATATGCTCGGCATTGAGTCAACAATTTCTGCAATTCTGAGACACCTATTTCTTAAACAAGGTACAGTTTTGTTTTTCTGACTTTTGCCTGATACTTGTTTTTGTCTTTTGGACTTCTCTGCACATCTCTCTTGGAATATTTCTTTTAGTTTTGACCTAGCTTTATGTATTGTGTTTAATAAATTTCAACTGACTCTCGCCCTCGGTGAGTGATTTGTGACATTTACAAAAAACAGTGTATATGAATGAATAGTAGTTACTGATGATTCAAATACAGTCAAATACTAAACAGTACAAATCATTTTAATTCATTAATTCATAACGGTTCTAAGAACTGAAAGTAATTACCTACAGTCTCAAATTTGCACAACTGTTGATAATATAAAGTCTGCTTTGGTATTATTGGTTTCAGGCAGAGAAACTTTTTCACTTGTTTTAGCATGGTGACTCCACAAACTCATTCGCCTTTCTAGCAAGGGTGCCGCTGTGTGTCGAGCGGAGAGCTGTGCAGAGCAGGGAGATTTTTCAGACACGTCACGGTTTCATTCACATATAAGCAAAAAGGAATGGCAGATTTTCTTAATGTAATGGAGTAAAAAGTAAGATGTTTGACTTTGAAATGTAGTGGAGTTAAAGTAAAAAGTTGCCCAAAATGGAAACACAGTACAGATATATGAAAAAAAAATTACTTAAGTACAGTAACAAATTACATTTACAATGGTGCAGTGTGTTAGGCATTATAAGAATGGGTCAGTGATGTTGCTACACTGACCACACTGAGGTGCAGTTCTACAGTTGAAAGTCAGTATACATAAAGATAAATGAACTATGTTCCGGGGGTATATTTCAGTACAATGATGATACTGGCTTATATATTATTATTATTTTCCAATCACCAGTTTCCTCCCAGGGTCCAAGAACACACATTAGTAGGTGGATTGGCAATTTAAAAGTCTCCATAGGTGTGAGTGTGTAAGTGAATGTGTGTTGTCCTGCAATGGACTGCCTCCCCATCCAGGGTGTGTTGCCGCCCTACACCCAGTGATTCTGAGTGAGCTCTGGACCCACTGTAACCTTGAACTGGACCACTTGTGGTGTTTTGTGTTTGATAAAACTTATCTTGAGATTTTATGCAAAAAGTGAATAAAAAAGAAGAGCAAAACCATACAAACTTCCCATTTCATCGTAGACATGAATGTATTGACAGTAATGTGTAATGTGTAATTATTTGTTTATTTGTTATTGTACAACGTACTACTAGTCTTCCGCACTTAACTCATCTGTGGCAGTGAACAAACACACACTAGTGCACTAGGGGCTGTGAATACACACACTCACTTTGAATACACAGGCAGCCATCCCAGCAGGTGTGGTTTCGGTGTCTTACTCAAGGGCACCTCAGCTGTGGATTGAGGGAGGAAGACTGAATCAGGGAAGTGCTGTTCCTTCACTCCCACTGCCCTAATTTTCCCTCTGTGCCCTCTTCTCTATCCATTAGGCCACGGCTGCCCATTTCCCTCCACTTCTATAAATTGCTTAGTACCTTAATAGTACACAGGAGTCTTATTTATCAACAAAATCAACAGCAAACAATAATAATAAAACTTAATTTTATTATTTTTACATTTATTTCGAATAAGTGCAGTTCCCATGAGGAGAAGGTTCTAAGTGATGTAGTCTCAAAAGGAACCAGTTTACGCTTCATAGATTGGGTTTTGGGCAGCCATTTTAGAAATGGTTTCTGTATAAGATTTCTGATACATCCATGCCATTAGATATGTGTTTTTAAGCCTTGGTTACACTTTTGTTTACTTCATTCCTTATTTTAATCAGTAATCTGAAGTGTAGTAATCACTTCAGCATGAATTCAAACTACATTTCCTACCTCCTCATATGCGTCATTTGAATAAGAACAGCACCAACTGCCTTATCTTTGAATATTGGCAACATACCATAGAATACAAGTGACTTCAAATGCTAATCACACATGTAGACTGACCTGAAATGTGCATTAAAAGCTGAATGTACATTAGACACAAATGTATTAAACATTCCTGTGCCTGTATTCGCTGTGCTGAAGGTGAAGCATATACCGTCGGCTACCTGCCATGCCTGAGTGATTGCTGATTGCATGGAGAGTTTATAATATGCATAGTGGCCTTGCCTCTTACTGAGTCTGCCTTGGTTATGTAAGAATGGATTTGGTTCATTACACTTGAATGGAGCACTTAGTCCTCTGTGATAACTCGCTGTTCAAAACAGAAAGTGGTGGCCATTAAATTACAAATTGTTCATGTTTCACATGAAGTTCCAGTTGATCTGAAAATGGTCATCATGGAGACACAAGCTACATTTGAGGTGACAAATTTCATTTTAGTGAATAATATATATTGGTATAGTGTGGTGTTCCTGTATAAGTTGGTAAGTGAATCACTGGGTGACGTGTGGGAGACAATTCTCTCTTTATCCTACTCAAAGTCATGGTGGGTCTGGGGCACACCCCTAATCCCTGGGACAGGGTCTCGCCCAGTCACACCTGTGGCCAGTTTTGCACAAGCAATCTACTTAACAACATCTCTTTGGATTGTGGGAGGAAACCGGATCACCCAGGAGAGACACAGGGAGTAACACCTAACACACATCTCACCAAATCCCTTCCCAACAGTATCACAGAGCACGGATTGAAACCAGGATCCCAGCTGTGTGGCAGCAACATTTCTTGTACTGCTGCAGTTCTGTCTATATTATACTATTTAATTCAAAGAATATTTACTTAAAATATGCTTAATAAAATATACTAATTAAATGAATAATAAGGCAGCACGGTGGCACAGCAGGTAGTGTCGCTGTCACACAGCTCCAGGGGCCTGGAGGTTGTGGGTTCGATTCCCGCTCCGGGTGACTGTCTGTGAGGAGTTTGGTGTGTTCTCCCCGTGTCCGCATGGGTTTCCTCCGGGTGCTCCGGTTTCCTCCCACAGTCCAAAATCACATGTTGGTAGGTGGATTGGCAACTCAAAAGTGTCCGTAGGTGAGAGTGAATGTATGTGAGTGTGTGTCTGTGTTGCCCTGTGAAGGACTGGTGCCCCCTCCAGGGTGTATTCCCGCCTTGCGCCCAATGATTCCAGTTAGGTTCTGGAAACACCACGACCCTGAACTGGATAAGCGTTTACAGATAATGAATGAAATGAATAACAACAATATTATTTATTACATTTTTAATACATTAAATATGTTAATAAATGTGTTCTCCCAGTATGCGTCCTTGTGCTCAGGTTTCCTCCCACAGTCCAAAAACATACGTTGGTAGGTGGACTGGTGACTCAATCATGTCCGTAGGTGTGAGTGTGAGTGAATGTGTGTTTGTGTGTTGCACTGTGAAGGACTGGTGGCCCCTCCACGGTGTGTTCCCGCCTTGTGCCCAGTGATTCCGGGTAGGCTCCGGACCCACCACGACCCTGAATTGAATAAGCGGTTACAGACAATGAAGGAATGATGAATGAGTGTTTATATATTGTAGCAATCACACAGCTCCAGGGTTCTGAGGTTGTGGGTCCAAGCCCCACCTTGGGTCACTCTCTGTGAGGAGTTCAGTGTGTTCTTTGTGTGTTCCACTTTCCAAGCATGGACCACAAACACACATTGGTAGGTGTACTGGCTGTGCCCATAGATGTTAGTGTGTGTGTGAATATGTATGTTATGTGCTGTGATAGACTTGTGCCCCATCCAGGGTGTGCTCCTGCCTTGTGACCAGTGATTCTTTGTAGGCTTCAGACCCTCCGCGACCCTGAAATGGATAAGGTTTTTTTCAGTGTATGGAGGGAGGGTTTCTGGTGGACCAAATGCTCATTGGTATATTTTGACCAAAGTAAACACAACAGGTGTCAAACTAATGAACAAATACATAAATTTACGTAATCCATGGAGCACTTGTGCAAATCAAAGCATGTCCAGGCTTGACCTCTATGACATCTATTTTTAAATTGAATCTGAATTTAATCTGATTTTGCCACACACACACACACACACACACACACACACAAACAACCACACACACATTCACAATCTTTATTACTTTATGGTATATTTCAAACGTTCTTATGTAGCTCAAAGTACATACCCAGTAAACACGGAACGTCTCTGGACATTCAAAATAGGTCTAAAAGTAATCTGCCCGTCAAGGACATATTTTAAACGTCAATGGACGCCCAAAATGCATCTTAATAAGTTAGTTAAGTGGTGACCAATCGATGACGTCAGTGGACGTCCAAAACGCGTTTTATACAAGTAATGTATTTCGGGGCCAATTAATAACGTCAATAGACGTCCAAAATACGTCTAATATTCGTCTTTTCAATGTCTGTGTTTGGACGTCTTTTCAACTTTCAATTTCCACCTTAAGAGAAGGTTGATTAGACGGCCGTCATTACGTTATTTCAACGTTGAATCAACGACTAATTGTTTACTGGGTACGGCACAATCCCACTGACTGACCCAAAGCTGACTGGGTTCAATTCCCAGTTTAGGAAGGAAACCCAGGCCACAAATATGAATACTTAGGCAAGACTTTTAACACTGCATTAGCTTGATTCAATAATATGACTAAAATTGTAAGTCATTCTGGCTGTAATGTCTGTAACTGTAAACTACAATACCTACCAAAAGCCATAAATGTAAATACTACAAGACAGTTTGGCCAGAATAGACAGTTTGGCCATAAAACGTGAGGTATTACCCTAAGAATAAAACTACAGCAGAACAAAATATCAGCAGCAGATATCCAGCTGTGTTTGTGTGAGCAGAGCTCTTGCCTATGTTCTCCAACTGTACTTCTTCAAAAACAGCCTCGTTACGTAACAGATGTTTACGTGCAGTCGGAGAGAGGGAGGCCCGCACAGCACAGACGCGGAAAACTCTGAGAATTCTACTGCACTATTCAGAAAGCCTAGTCCCTCCTCCGCCTCCTATTGGACAGAGCTGTCACAGAACTCCAAAACAAGCGCTCCTATTGGCCGCAGTGCACAGGCGCGTGCCTTTTTCCTTGCAGTCGACCGTGGGGCTTGCTCATGTACATTGTGTTCCCTGGATGTATACGCTGAGGTCTGCTCCCTCAGATAGTTCCTGGTGTTTTCAGCTCTGAAAAACGCAGAATGAAGTTTGTTCGCTTTATTATGAAGAGCTCTGCTCTGGCCAACGTGCCAAAGCACATAGAGCACTTCTCCAAATTTTCGCCTTCTCCACTTTCCATGAAGCAGTTTCTGGATTTCGGTGAGTGTGCGTTATTGTTTACTGTCGTCTGTAGGATGCTATGTGTTGTTTATGCTCTGCTGTGCACTATGCTGCGGGAGCTTTGTGTTGGGACTGCAGTCCCTCTGTATAGTAACGTTACAGCTCTATACACAGGCTCTAGTGCAGGGAATAGACAGAAGGAGCTGGATTCACACTGGCGGAGTGTTGCATCATGCTGGTAGCCCGTCAGGCTTCATTTCTAGTCCAGTGGCCCGTAGCCTGTCATGCGTGCATGTGCAACGTGTACATGTTTTCTCACTCCTACTGAAATGGCAGTTTGATTTCTATGTAATAATAATAATAATAATGATGAACACCACCTCCTGACTTTGTACTAATCTATGTTCTATTTTTGGAAACGTACAGGGCCAAATGATGTGGATAAAAATAAGCAAATGTGCATAAAAACGTCTTAAAATAGGAAAACTCTAGAAAAGCTTGTATTTTTAACAGATCGCGTCATTTTAGCAAGGGCGCCCAAATAGTTTCACACAACCTAATGTGTACCCAGAAGGGCTTATTGTTTGACACTGCATTGTTTTGCTTTTGTTGCTTAACGCTGACATCTGTGACCCCCCTCTATTGAACAGGGTCCACCAACGCCTGCGAGAAGACCTCCTTTGTGTTTTTAAGGCAAGAGCTCCCTGTTCGTCTGTGCAACATCATGAAGGAGATCAACCTGCTCCCAGACAGACTCCGCACTACTCCCTCAGTTCAGATGGTGCAGAGCTGGTAGGAAACCCGTGTCTTTAGACCTCGTGCGATATACCTTTAGCTAGGATCTTGTTTTTCCCGTTGGCTGCGGTAGCTGTTAGGTTCATGGTCTGACATTTATTTATAGCATGATATTTCTAACCTACAGTAATAGCCCTCCTCTGGTTTACTTGAATCAGAACCAAACACATGACGTTGCTTCTGGGTGACGTCACGGCTGTGAACTTTCCCCCAGTTTTTGTGTGTGCACAGTTGGGCTGGGCTCTGCATTTCCTCAAGAAGAGGCTTTGTTAACTTTGCCCCAGTTCTTCTCTGAACTTTGTTTACCCCTGATTCAGTAAGGCTCCCGGGAGCTGCAACAGAAGTTTCTTCTGGAAGCAGTAATTAAACATTTAATAACTGCATCAGACCTACATTATGTAGCCAACAGTCTGTGGATACAAGCTCATGCAGCATTTCTTCATAAATGAAGGGTATTAATAGGCTTTAAACTAAATTTCCAAACAGTTGTGTGTCTAAGAACAATACTGAAGTCAGGACCTGATGTTGGATGATAGGTTCTGGGATTGGTTCAATCCAAAGAGCACATCACTCCAGGGAGCTGGGGTTGAGTATGAGTATGTTGACATTAGACTCAGGTGTAGCTGCTTCACATTGTCTCATTTTATTTCACCCATATCTGTCTTTATTATACAAACCCAGCATGTGCAGCTGGACACTAAACACCTCTGTTCACAAGAAATGTTTACAAACTTATGGATGTGTGGTTTAAATAAACACAGTAGTGACACTTATTTAATTTCATTTGCAAAATAAGTTACCCCAGACCATGGACATCATATACTTTATTATTGCTACACATGTGAAACTTGATATTTTGTGGAAGATGTACTGATTTTTAGAGCGTATCAGCAGTAACACGAGGATGACACTGGAAAATGTGGCATCATCAGCATGACAATGGTCTTTAGTTCCTTTCAGAAAGAACAGTAAGGTTTCAAATGACCTTTTTCAAGCGCCATTTATATTTAAACTAACACTGCTCCCCCTTCTGTGTTCAGGTACGTTCAGAGTCTGATGGAACTCCTAGAGTTCCTGGAGAAAAGTCCTGAAGATCACAGTGTTCTGGCAGAGTAAGTATTAAAGAGGAATTTGGCTGACATCCCTTTGTTGTTTATATCTTTACACAATCTTATACACCTGTTCTGACTTTCAGGTTTGTGGAAACACTGTTGAATATTAGAAACAGACACAACGATGTGGTGCCCACCATGGCCCAAGGTGTGATTGAGTACAAAG
Organism: Hoplias malabaricus; assembly: GCF_029633855.1. Classification (NCBI taxonomy): domain Eukaryota; kingdom Metazoa; phylum Chordata; class Actinopteri; order Characiformes; family Erythrinidae; genus Hoplias; species Hoplias malabaricus. The sequence continues at coordinate 16,293,141 of NC_089802.1, forward strand.
AGGTTTTTGGTCAAGATCCGCTTACAAATCAGAACATACAGTACTTCCTGGACAGATTCTACATGAGCCGAATATCCATCCGCATGCTCATCAACCAGCACAGTAAGTAGCAGATACATAAGGCATCTTACATAAGACATAATCTACACTCCAAGGTATTAACCAAGTGTTAATTTAAGTCCATCTGGAAACAAAAAACAGTAGGTGTTACAACAACACTGGAGGATTTGCTATGTACACAGCTTTGTTCATGACTGTTTTTTTTTTTAGTTTGTACTGAAAACAAGGCTTCAGTCAGTGCTGCATGTTGTTAAAAAATGAATCTTTTCCATCTGTCTTCTTTTTTCAATGTCTAAAGTGCAGACTCCCCTTAGAAACATTGCAATCAATCCCTCATCTTGTATGTGTATATTCTATAGACTACAAGGAAAGTTCCTATTTGTTTCACTTACGTATTAGGCTAACTTACATTAAAGCCTAAAATAATGTGTTGAGTAGTCTTAAAAACCTCTAACTTCTCTTAAAAACTGTAATTTCATTTTGAAATGACGTCCAAAGATGCTGTTGAGTAGCCTCCCCCCACCCCTGCCCCCACCATACACACACGAGACAGAGCTCACATTCCTGTTATTAGCAGAGTGTACTAGAACATGCTCAAGTTGTCCAAACATCAAATGATCACATAACACTTCTAGAAAATACCAAATGTAAAGACCAAGTGTGTAAAAATATCCATAGTGGCCATGCTGTGGTAGCACGTTGTTCCCAATGTAAATGTTGAACTATTTGTGTTCAGTATTTGAAGTTTTCCTGATTTTTTCCTGATATCATGTTTTGTGTCTATAGCTCTAGTATTTGATGGTACCACAAATCCTCTTCATCCAAACACCATTGGCAGTATTGACCCTCATTGTCAAGTGACAGAAGTTGTCAAAGGTAGATTATACAACTGCATCTTTTGTGATGCTAATTCTAGATTATTTTAAGTAGATGGAATTATTATAATACGTCACTGTTTAGCAAATCTGATTGTTTTTACATCTTTTGTCTAAACTCAGATGCCTATGAGAGTGCCAAGATGTTGTGTGACCAGTATTACCTCAGTTCCCCTGACCTGCTGCTGCAAGAGCTCAACAGTGAGTGTGGGATTAAAGTGTTTTGATTTCCAACAATTGGTCCTTACATAATTGTACTGTGTAACCCACATAACGGGCCAAATTTCTAATGTGCTTGTTCAGTCAGTAAGTTCTCCTAATTAGGATGTGTCTACGCTTTCGCTCGATTCATAGATTATCACTCAACTGAAGCATGTGCAGTGTTTGAGTGGCTTTGGTTGCCTGGCTGAAACAATATTGATACTGTGGCTGAATTTCAACATAGGCAAAATAAAAAAGCAGAAAACTGTACACAAAAAAACCAACAACAAATATTGTCTCTTTCTGTTCACAGTTAACAACAGGAACCAGCCTATTAGCATAGTGTACGTGCCTTCTCATCTCTACCATATGTTGTTTGAGCTATTCAAGGTGAGCCTGACCTCCTCTCACACTGCTCTGCAGAGCGAAATAATTTACATAAGAAGCGCTGGGCGTTGTCATGACAATATTTCTCTGTTTTTTAGAACTCAATGAGGGCAACAATTGAAAATCATAGTGAAGGTGCTAATCTTCCACCTATTGAAGTCATGGTGGCAATTGGAGGAGAGGACCTTTCTATCAAGGTAGGCTTAATATTAATGAGCAAGTCTGCAATTTGTGTAGATTTTGATTCAAAAACTATAGGATTAGGATTAAGTTATTTAAGACCTAATGGTTTTAAAGCATCAGTTATATGAATTACATGAAAACATTCCTAACACCCGTCTGAAGTGATTTGCCCCAATGGTTTGGGAACTCCTGGGCTAATAACTGTGTTACGATGGTAATTATTATGATAGTGATATGCTTCATTATATTCGAATTATTATACTTCTTTCTGTTAAATTCTAGAAAGGTCTTACCAATTATCCTAGAATAATGGGTGTATTATTATGTAAACAATATTAGGACTCTGTCTTGTATCAGAATTATTGAGTTTAAAGCAGAAGTTGTGATAGACAGTGGAAATGAAGGGGTTAAGATGCTTATTTTTGCACAAATACAGGCGAACATTGGCTGCTAATTTTAGATGTGATTTTGTATGCGTCATCTGACATTCTGGGTGTACTGAACACGTCCCATTGTAACCAGAGCTGTCTCTAAGCTGTGTTCTCATTGCTGGAGTTTTGTGGACATGCACACCTGCTGTGACAAAACAACACATCAGTGGCCTTGTTGTTTGGTTACCTTGGCAATATGCTGGCCTCAGCTTGACCAATGGCAAGGCCCTGACCAAATCCCAGTAGAGAAAAGAGACACAGTAGACACTTACCTGATTATTTGGCAACTCTGCTGTCTGTCTATTACTCAAGTAAAGAAAAGATATTACTGTGATTTTTCTCATTTTCCCCCTATTTGACTTTCTCTTTTCTTTTCCTGTAGATGAGTGACAAAGGTGGTGGTGTGCCTTTCAGGAAGATGGAGAATCTTTTCAGCTACATGTACTCCACGGCTCCGACTCCACAGATCAGCCAGAAGCACAGTGCTCCTCTGGTGAGACGTGTTCCTGTTCAAATCCTTGACGTTCCATTTCTTTCCACTTGACACAAATAAGCTCCACCCTGTCACATAAAGCCCAGCAGACAGCCTGCAGCTGCCCTAGCACTAGGGAGGAAAATCTATGTGATAAATGACACAATTTATGACCGCTCAGTGCTCAGCTAGTGCTGTTATTTACAGTGTAGAGAACATTAGCACATTTCACATGTCATTGAACAGCTCTCCTGATTTGTCAACAGGCTGGATTCGGTTATGGGCTGCCTATCTCGCGGCTATATGCAAAATATTTCCAGGGAGACCTCCAGCTCTATTCAATGGAAGGTTATGGCACTGATGCAGTCATTCACCTGAAGGTATGCTTTCTGTCTCTACATTTTGAAAAATACTATTCTATTATTTGACATTCTGCACATTTGGGGTTGGGGGGGATTCTGACACAACATTTCATATAAATTCAAATGCTCTTCTATTTACAAGCACTTATTGAAAATGTAGAATCTGCCCTTCCGACTCAATTCTGTTTTGATGCACTATGCACTAAGTCCAATATCACTTTCTGGTATAAAAATGATTTTTAATGGTTGAAACTCACAATCAGGATTTCACAATGCTCTGAACGGAATTCTTGGAAATATGTGAATGGAAGTTGGATGTTTTAATGAACCCGTGCTCTACTTTTGATATCAAAGGAATTACTCAAAATGTAGTTTTTGCAAACCTCTGTAGTAGCTCTCATTGAAGTCTTGCATGAATAACTCTGTGTGGTTTGTCCTCAGGCATTATCCACTGACTCAGTGGAGAGACTCCCAGTGTATAACAAGACGGCTCTTCGGAACTACACTGTGAGCCAAGGGGCAGATGACTGGTGTGTGCCCAGTAAAGAGCCGCTAGACTTGGCAGTGTTCCGGCTGGCCAAGTGAGGAGTGACCACTGGAGCCTGGAGCCTTCTGGCTGAATTAAGCACAGTGCTGTAGCACTGGTGCATGGACACCGGGACCAGAGAGAGTAACATGGTGCTTGCGTGAAGCCGGATTCTCACTGTGAAGCCTTATAGTCGCTCTCTTAGCTCTAGTTATTGCATGACTGGCTTTTTCCATGCACCATAATCAACTCATGGTGATTTTCTTTGGTGTGTTTTTTAAAAAAAATATATCTTAAGTGTCACAGATTTACCTGTAGACGAAACATGCATGAGGAAGGGTGCCAAAAAAGCCAAACGTGGCCTGGAGAAGCCATCTGGAGCATTATGAAAGGGCCAGATGAGCTGCTAACCTTGTTAGTCAGCAGATGGAGAGGAGCATGACCCTCAAGGGTGGACTCTAGGGTCAGTAAGTGATATCAGACCTGTTCAAAGAATGGGTCACAATGAGGACACTGAAGTTAAATATGCATAATGCGATTAGGAAGCAGAAAGCATGAGAGGGCAAATAGCAGTATGATTGCAAGCAGGAGTGAAAGGCAGTGTTATTCACAATAACACAAACTCAAGTTTTCTATTCCATTTACAACACAGCTTCGCAAAGTAAAGAAAACGTAAATAAGCAGCTCTAATTCTGCTTAATAAGTATGGCTTCTAGCACCAAAAGTAGTAGTTTCAAGAGTGTAGGGTAAAGCATTCATTGTTGTATTTTAGCAGAATGGATGGAACATATGTCAACCAATCAGTCGACAACTATTACATGAAGACTGAAGGACTGTATGAAGACACATCAGTGTTAAATGTGCATTATGAAGTCTTTAGGACCCAGAACAGGAAGATACTGAAGTCATAGGAACTGTATGGGCAAATGATTGTGGACATTTCTTCTGAAATGAATGGTATTAAGGGAATTATCTCCCTATGCTGTAGTAACCACTTCTACTATTCTTGAAAATCTTGAGACTAAATTTAAACACATTTCTGTGAGGATTTGGTAGCAAAGAGACCACACAAAAGCCACTCCCACTCATGAAACAGTATTGGATGGAGCTCCATCACTACAGCAAATGTTCTACTTTTTCACTGCCCAATGCTGGGTGTCTCTTTAGTCCCTCCAGCTAATGGCTAGTAATGTGTGTAGTGCTTATAAACTTGTGTAGTGTCCCAATTCATTTCATGCTTTTCTACAGACTTTATAACAAACTTCACATGCCCTATTGAACATCTGTGTCCGTAGTGATAATGGGTGTTTACAGACTTTTAGACACAGTTTAGAAGTCAGATGACCTCAGTTGCATAAAAAGGTTATCTAGCAATGATAAAAAACTAAATAAATAAATAAAAAATAAAAAAGAGGACCATATTCAGAGACCTGATCAGAGATCTTCTAGGGTCATGTGGCATTGCAGATATTGCAGTCAGATATTGCATAGTGTCACATGAGGACACAACGGTATTCACAAACAGAAAGCAGACAGTAAACAGAATCTGTTTCAAATGGAGATGGCATTGAACCCATTAAGGGTTTTAGTAGTCTGGAACCATAGTGTTATACATTAAGGGTGATTTTTCACTGCATGTTGTCAGATCAATTATCTCTGATTCATTATTACTGCTTTGTTGACAGGGATCGAACGTGTTGTTATGATTGTACATTTAATCACTCATAACCTTATTATTTGTATGACTGAAAATCTTTCATGCAGCTCTGTTCTGAGCGCATTCAAAACCATTGCCTCTTGTGAGGCTATTCTTGCGTATTCTGGCATATGTTGGGATCTCAGCAAGAATAAACAAAACACTCATCCTTAGTCTTTTGCCAAGCAATTGGATGGGTGTTGGAAGGCCTTAAGATTTTACAGTTTTGTCCTTGTACTTTCACTCTCATTGTACTGTATTATACTTATTTTACACAGACCTATGTGAGCATAAATAAGGCCAGTAAAATCTTCCAGTTTTGAATGCAATTCTCTGTGCCTCCTCTTTTAAAAACAAACAAGATATGTCAAACATGAACCATGCAAGTCTTTAAGGACCATAATGTAGGAGTTTTGTTTAAATTTTGTACGTGAATTTTAACTCCCTTAAAGCTATGTGAGATTTAATATTTTTGTAATAAAATCTGTTTTTTCATTGTGTATATACTATAAAGGAAATAAACATGGTATTTCATTGGAAATCTTTATGTGATCAATTATTTATTTTTTATATCCCTCCTGTCGTGTTCAAGTCAAATCTGACTGATTTACAACTTAAAACACTCATAAAAATAGTATTTTACATCTGATTGCCTCAAGCCTTATGATATCTTCCACACAATGCACTTGAACAACCTTGTAATCCACCTTGCTTCACCTGTGGTGTTCCCGGTCAAAAGTGACCATCATATGAAATGAAAGGGTATCCAGACTATATTCATCCATCAAACAGAAAACGTACCCAAACACACCACCCCACCTCACTCACTCACTCACTCCCTCACACACACATTTCAGACTGAACAATGTCTTTTGCGGGTACACATCTCTTTCCCGCGCTTATCTTCCTATCCCCCATGTGAACCACACCTTCCAGACTAATCAATGTTTCATCTTCACACAGACCCCATATATATAGCTTGATGTTTGCCTTGCACTCCTTTTACTCTGAGCACAATGAGTAGGCGACTGACCAAGGGGTTATCTGTCAAAGAGGTTCTGGACCAGGTTTTTGGACATGATGAAGAGGGCACTGAAATTGAACCAGAGATAGAGGCGGATGTCTCAGAAGTGGAAGACCTGGCCTGTGGCACTGTTCCACATCATCCCTGATGTGTCTGCTTTCAACGCATATGTGGTGTGGACAGCTATCGACCCAACCTGGAATCAGGGGAAGAGTTTCAAGAGGTGACTTTTCCTAGCAGAGCTGGGAAAAGCTTTGGTGAATCCTCTTATTTAATGGTGCCAACACATTACCCCACACACCAGCCTATGCCAGTCTGCCACTGCCCTGGCTGCTCTCCCCCAACAAGGACATGGGCAGAAAAGGAAACGCTGTGAGCTCTGTGCCCCTAGAGACAAAAAAACAAGCCTGAGATGCTGGAAATGTGGTGCCCATGTTTGCAAGGCCCACCCTGACCCGAGTGTATGAATTCACATGTATTCCTTCATAGTTCTAATGTGTTCCATATTCATTTAACAATGTAAAGAATAATGAAAAACAAAGAAAGACCATTGAATGAGAAGATGTCCAAATTTTGACTGGTAGTGTACATTCGCCTGTCTCATACTTCCACACTCAACTCAGCTTGATCCTGCTCCTACATCTATTCTTAGATCTGCTGCTTCTATTATTTCTGTACCTGTTTCACATCTAATCAACCTGTGTTTCTCTCTTGGTACTTTTACATCGTCCCTTAAGGTATCTGCTGTCACGGCTATATTAGAAAGACCTGGGTTAGATCCCTCCTCATTGGCCAAGTACAGACCAATCTCTAACTTCCCCTTCCTGGCCAAAGTGATGGAAAGAGTTATAGCTGCTCAGCTACAAGACTATCTATCAAGCAACAATCTATATGAGCCTGAGATTGATCCCCATTTCCAGACTATCATCTGTTGGTATTACTGGCCTTGGCCTTAATTGGTTATGGCCATATCTCACGGATAGACAATATTATGTTGCATTAGGTTCTCATAAATCATCTATGGCAGCTGTTGATCAGGGTGTACCCCAGGGATCTGTCCTTGGGCCTCTCCTCTTCGTTATTTACATTTCCCCCTTGGTCAGATTATCCGTAATCATGGTCTTAATTTTCACTGAAAGGCTGATGATATTCAGATCTATATCAGCACTGCTTCTACCCAGGCAGTGAGTTCCTGTAATGTTGACTTAAAACTCTGGCTACACACTGAGTATCTATGACTCAATGCTGATAAAACAGACGATTTACTAGTTGGAGCCAAAACACCACTTTCCCATGTTTCACATTTCTCTGTTGGCATCACTGGTGCAGCTATCAAGCCAGTGACTATGACTATACCACATGCTTAGTGATACTGACTGTAAATTGTTGATCAATGCCTTTATTTTCTCTCAAATCAATTACTGTAACTCCCTTTTCAATGGCATTCCTCTAAAATTAATCAACCGGCTCGAGTACATGCAAAAGTCTGCAGCTAGACTTCTTACATCTACCAAAAGCATTTTACATATTACACCTGTCCTCCATCAATTGCTCCGTTATTTCTCATATAAAATACAAAATTCTTCTTTTAACCTTTAAAGCTTTACATGGCTTGGCTCCTGCTTACCCTTCTGATCTGATTCTCCCTTACCATCCCTCTCACACACTTATATCTACCAACACTTGGACTTCTTGCTGTCCCTTATACCAGACACTCAACCATGGGTGGCAGATGCCTTAGTGCAGCTGTTCCCAGTCTTTGTTTGAAACACTTTGCTTCAATCTCTTTGCTCATCACTTCTTTTAAATCTCAGCTTAAATCCTTCTTCTTCTCTTCTTTTTATCCTTGTTCTTCTTTTTATTATTTATTTATTTTTTTACACTCTGTAAATTGTCCTTGGGTAGTGTCGCAGTCACACAGCTCCAGGGGCCTGGAGGTTGTGGGTTCGATTCCAGCTCCGGTTGACTGTCTGTGAGGAGTTGGTGTGTTCTCCCCGTGTCCGCGTGGGTTTCCTCCGGGTGCTCCGGTTTCCTCCCACAGTCCAAAAACACACGTTGCAGGTGGATTGGCGACTCGAAAGTGTCCGTAGGTGTGAGTGAATGTGTGTGTGTCTGTGTTGCCCTGTGAAGGACTGGCGTCCCCTCCAGGGTGTATTCCCGCCTTGCGCCCGATGATTCCAGGTAGGCTCTGGACCACCCGCGACCCTAAATTGGATAAGCGGTTACAGATAATGGATGGATGGATGGAATATGGCCCAAAACAAGGGAAACCCTCAGTGAGTGGGCATGTCCAAACACTGGTACATATTGACTTGATTGTATATATTTTTAATTTCTTGAAGCACGATTCCCTCTCAGATGGCAAGTTGCTATGGAGACCCAGAGTAAAGATGACAGAGGCCACTGTCTCATCAGCTCATGCACACTGATTGTACCACACTGTGTCAAGAGGGGCTAAATTCTTTTATCCGTATATCCTTATCTGGGAAACGGACTTGATTGAAAAGTGTGTGCTGAGACGTTGAATGTTGGCCAATTGCCCAGTAAGGCAAAGGCTGCAGGCACTTGGAGTAAACAACATCCTACAAAGGTTATAGGATACCAAGAGTACGTGATTTGTGAATAGCCAGGAACAACTGTATGGAAAAAGTCCCTGGTGCAAGCCTCTCAAAATAGACAAAGGCAAGTGACAAACGTCTGTATATCAGGATCAAGGCGGCAACAGAGAGGGCAAAGGTTGAGATAAATTTCCACTAAATATTTCCACTCTAAACTGTTTTCAGTGAATGTATGGAGTGCTGGGCTGTTGCTGGTTCTGGCAAGGTCAATTCAAGTACTGCTGACTGTTTACAATCCACAGAGAAATGTGTCAGAGAGAGCAGCTCGGCTCACTTTACAGTGAATACCTCATGCCATGCCTCATATTCCTGCTGGTGGTCTATATATATATATATATATAGGCAACTTGGTGGGCCTGTTTGCTGCCATAAGCCCAAGAAGGGCATGTGAAACTCATTTAAAACAAACTTTTTCTTTATTTTTCTAACAGAATGCCATAAACTTGATGCTTTGCAGCCTATTGCAGGTATATTTCATTCTACAATGTATCAACCTTATCAGTAACAGCGGGTAAATTACGGCAGAATATAATTTTAAGGTTTCCCTGCACTTTGATAACAGAAAACAATGGATAGATTCTGAAACACCTCTCCAAAGACTTAGGTCATGGGTGTGTTTGGCATTTGTCTGTTTTCTGTTCTTTTCTAAGTAAATGATTGTCTATAGTAATATATAGTATGTTATCTATGTTACAGATAAAGACTATGTTGAAAAACACAGGCGTGTCCTTACAAGTGCAGGTGTGAAGGAGGAATGCTATTACATAAGACATGTATTATTTGATGTTAAACAAAATTTGACGATAGAAAATGTAATTTCTTTATAGGTGATGATAAAATAGTTAATAAAATATTGCATATACTTTATGCTATATGAAATAAAGCCCACCAGCACTTGGTTATGGAGCTGTGGATCTCCATTCACTATTTTTGGAATGTGTTATAATGCAGTTTGAGACTCAAAACATGAGTATCACTGCCTGACTTCACTTGTGTTCTCATGCCTGAATGCCATGTGACACAAACAGAAATTTATCAGCCTTTAGTGCAAAGCCTTTGCAGGACAGTAGTTGTTACTGCTGTTAAAAAGTAAAATAGTACCCAAGCGTTACTGCAGAAATAGGAGATCAACAACTCTTCAAAGGCATTGTATACAATTAGTCACTGTTTGAATTACCACAAACACTCAAAATCTCATTTGTTACTCGAGTTGTTTTTTAGTAAGACTTTCCGTCTTACTTAGCGCTCTCTAAAATTCAGTCAGTTCCTCATTAAGTAATATCTACAGCAAAAATAAATCAATATTACCCACCTATGGAGCAACATTGCAACATTTAGATGTCTATTACATACATTGTCTGTAACTGCTTATCAAATTCAGGGTCGCAGTAGGTCCAGAGCCTACCTGGAATCACTGGGAACACACCCTGGAGGGGGCGCCAGTCCTTCACAGGGCAATACACACTCAAACCTGTGGACACTTTTGATTCGCCAATCCACCTACCAACGTGTGTTTTTGGACCGTGGGAGGAAACCGGAGCACCCAGAGGAAACCGGAGCACCCAGAGGAAACCAATGCGGGCATGGGGAGAACAGACTCACAGTCACCTGGAGCAGGACTTGAACCCACAACCTCCAGGGTCCAGGAGCTGTGTGACTGTGACAGTACCGTGCTGCCCTTAGTGGTCTATTGGTTGTCTAAAAGCATCCAGATGCTGTTTCTCTGCTGTGAGCAGTGAGAAAGAAAGCCTTGCATGACATTGGGGCATCGTGAATGTCGCCTTTAATACACTTCATTCATTCATTCTCTATAACCACTCCAACCCTGAATTGGATAAGTGGTTACAGATAATGAATGAATGAAGCCGGGAGCTTCACAGACACTGGGAGAACACACCAAACTCCTCACAGACAGTCACCCGGAGCGGGACTTGAACCCACAACCTCCAAGTAACCTGGAGCTGTGTGACTACGACACTACCTGCTGCTCAACCATGCCACCTTGCTTTAATACACTTAAATTTAGAAAATATTTTGGCCATGTATAATGTAGCTATATTTGTCAGATTCCTGTCACTTCAACTGTAAAATAGCCTGCCATATTTTCTTGAATGGAGTGTTTCAAGAAATTGGAATTCCCTTTTAGCTATGTGTGTACAATCTGCTTCTGGCCTTTTTGTAGAGTAAATATCTGGTTAAAACTGATAATCTGTTAGATAAGCATGTTCATAGTCTCTCCACAGGTGAGTATGTTGCGTGTGCATTCAGGCGTCCCACACTGAGTACAATCAAACAGTGCAGGGCAGATGGCTGGATTTCTTCCACTAGAGTGGCCTCTCAAGCTGCTGTTCTGGGCCTGTGTTTACTCAGCCCTTCACCAGCGAGACGCTGAAGAGACAGCACATACATGCAAGTATAGGAATGAAGTGTTGCACATGGAACTGATTCCAGGAACTAGCTTCTGGGAAAGAACAGCTAGTTGTCAACAGTGGAGTGTGGGTTGGGCTTGGTGTGTGCTTATTTGGGAGGGGGAGGTCGGTCACGTATATGCAGGTCTAATCTGTTTGTCATAGTCACTGTTCTCTTTGTGGCGTGCCTGGCATTCCTCTGGGCTGTTTACTGCACTCAGACCCACGTAAAAGCTTGCTGATACTGTCCCCATCGTCCTGCATTCCCTGTCAGACTACTGTATTGATTGACCTTGGTCTAATATTATCAGTCCATTATCTCAGTCCATGGGTTATTGACATTTGAATGCAATGACCAGTGATTAGGTAAGTTCTAAGAAAGGAGAAGTGGTCATGTAAGGGTAGGGTCAGGCTAAGACTCAGTGGAAATATGACTTTTGGTTGGGAAAAATAAAAAATAAAATAATGAAACAAAATTGAATTCTTAGGCACCTAATATAATTACATATTTTTAAGCTATTGCCTTCTCAGTGAGCGTGGTGCTTGTATAATTTTATATATAATCACAGTAAACAAATAAATAATAATATAAAACAAATAAGAAATATAAGATAATTTTTATGTTTTTTAAGTGGTAGATGTGAGTGAGTTTGAAGAACAATTTTTTCTTCAGATTCTCCTTGATTGCATGAATTTGTTAAATCAACAGCACATTATTTAATATCATTGTTTATTAACCTCTAAAACTAGGTATTGGATGTTAACCTCAAATAATGTGGACTGCCGCGAGGAGAGATTTGGAAAATGTTAAACCAACACATTCACACACAGAATATCACACTCACTGGAATAATGTTATTTGGTTTTATTCTAATGTTGGGCGTTATTTGTTGTTTGTTTGTTTTTTTAGCAAATAAACACTTACTGCTCAGAAAAAAAGCTTTTCAAATCTTATAATCTCTGGTGCATAAAACTTTTGCACAGTACTGTGTTTCCCATAGGATGCTGTTGGCTGGCCATATTTGGTTGGTGAAATCCAGCAGGGACACTGAGGAGTTTATAAATCCCAACAGTACTGTTGTATATGCTCCACTTGTACCAGCACAACACAAACTAACACACTCCCACATGTTTAGTGTCACTGACTACTGAAGAACAGGATTTTAAAAAATCTGCAGAGCAAGATTTTGACTAAAATCTGAAATTGTAGAAATACATAATGCTCCTGTATGATCAGTGGAGCTGGGAGAATGGATAGTAAATGTTGAAAATGAGGAGGCCCTAATATTCTGAGCATGCGTGTATGTGTGTGTGTGTGTGTGAGTGTGTATGCATGCACACCTGTGCATAGTCACACTTTCTCAGCATTATTCATAGGTTACAACATTAAGACAACTATGATTTATTAAGTCATCAAGACTTTACAGTGACAATGTAAACAATTTTATGATCATGCATTATCTCACTGGATAATTTGGTTAAATATGTTAAATATTTATGTAACATTAAATATGTTACATAATAATACGTACTAACTTATTTTGTACTGTATTTTAATGTTTGTGTAAATAAGTAAATGATTATGTGAGTATTCCTGCTTTATATAATGCATTACTGTGTTGTCAGAGTAGAAGGTTCTGTTTAGGACTCAGTCAAATTTGTATGCTTTTTGTTAGACAGTGTGACCTTTTATTTCCTGAATAAGAAACGAAGTGCCCTTGAATTACTCACGTGACATTGAAATAAAAGTACACTTCAAGCAAAATATTTTGTGTAACCAAAGAGGGATGTGCAGCTAAGTTTACATTACTAAGTTAAAACGTGTCCTACAGGGGGCATGCTGAAATAAACCCTAGGCTAAGCTTGGTCACTACATTACTGCCACTGTGTGGCCTTCTGGGCTTATTGCATAGCCCATTCATTTTGACCTAGAGTTTCTTCACTACTCTCTTCAATAGCCCTAAAACTTTGCCTGGAATTAGGCCAGAGATAGATTCCTCTTCTTCTTGTTGTGGAAGTTGTGGAAAAGATCTCACCTTGAATTTGCAATGTAATGACCCCCCACCCTCCTTTTCTAGGTTTGATTTCACCTGTATTAGCGTCAATGTTTATATTTTTAATTTTTAAAACATAATTAAGTATTTATGTGTGTGTATTGTTTTTTTTTAGGTAGTGCCAGTGTGTACTGCAAAATTAAAAGGGCTCGCAGAATGCCAGTAACAGATAAATGACCCAGATCATGTCAGATTCAAATTTCCTGTGTGATTGAAACACCAGTCTTTTGGCGCCTCTTTAATGTCTCACCCATCTCTGTTTTGCTGATGTTGTTAGTATCTATTGTATTTGCACAAACCAGTGGCTTATCACACGTGGTTTCTAACCGATACTTACATCTACAAAGTCTTAAACTGACAAATAAGAAGTTGTGAAAATGTTCCACAAATGCTTACTGTAGTATTGTACTACTGATAATACTATACATACATTATTGTTATATTAGGGGTTAATTATTGCTTACATTATAAAGAATGCCACAGAGACATGGTTCTTCATTTACAGCATTAATGGGATTTCCATTAAAGTTTCACAACAAATTACACTGCTGTGAAAATCCACATGAACTTATCTACACAAACGTGGGTTTGAAATTTCAGAGAGATAACATAAGCTCAAATCTCAGATGTAGCTTACTGTAGCACTAATCAATAAAAAAAACTACTCTGTAATTCAACTCAGCTGATTCTTTTCCAGTTCTTCATTTCTGAAAGGGTTGTCTACTTGTAGAATCTGCTGTAAAATAAGGGTTGAGGTCAGAATTATTTACAAGGCCTGGTGATGATTTTGACTTACATTTTTCAAAATTCTTGTGGGATTTACAGTGTATTTTGGGTCGTTATATTTCATTGTTGTGAGCTGTCTGGAGAATCATCATTTTATTCTGTATTTTTGTGTACAAACTAACCTTTATGAGGTACTTTATAGCAGTCATCACATCTACACTGCAGACATATTTTCCTGACTAGACCAAATGTTCTGCCAATATCTGTTACACTTCTTTAGGTCTTCTTTTGCAAACTTGTCCTTGTGTTTACGTAGACTTCATCTTTTGACTATGAATGCTTGTTATTGGTGCTGCAGGCCTTTGGCCTCATACCAATGCTCTTGTGCTCTTCTCCAGCTTTTTTGGTATTACATTTTTTACAATGCACTGACATATGCCCATTGTTATTTTGGTCAAAATGCAAAAAAAAGATTAAGAAATGAGCCAAGTCAATTTTACAGGATTTTAGTGATTAAAAAGGAAATAATATTTCCTTTTCAAATGATTTCTGGTGTAAAGACATGGTGCTCTTTACTAAGAACATTATTTCAAATCATTAAACATTTTAGTAATACTGAGGAGTGATGTGCTCTCTTTTGTACACCATAACAGAACGCCACACTTGTAGTTCTACAGGGTTTTTTTTTTTTTACTTGTTTTGCTGACCTCATGTCCTAAAGCTGTCTTTAGCAAGTCTTCGTGTGTACGTTAACATCTTCTGTTAAATGTAACACAAAGTCTTCTACAAAACAGGCCTGGTGTGAAATTCAAACCATGAACTTTTTTCTGATTGGCTGTTGCAACCCACTCATATGTATGATGGTATATAAAGCCTGTCTGTTTGCTACTTTTGGACATTTTGAGTGATATGGTGCCCGAGGTAAAAGGTAAGCCAAGAAAGAAAAGCCAAATCAAACATATATTCTTGAACAACAATTTGAACAGATGATCTAAAAAAAAAAAAACATATCTACCTATATAGATGTTTACCACAGGTATCCAGGTGCTGGTTGTGCTGCTGTTGTGTGCGGTGAGTGCAGAAGAGAATGGGAGATCGGTAAGCAGAATCTAATCAGCAATCTAAAAAGAAAATGTTACAAATGATCATCATTTTATCGCTCATTTTTTTTAAAAATAATGTATGACGGTTTTAATTCTTATATTACACTTCTTTAATAATATGTATTGTTATAATCTTCTGATGTTCCTCTAGTTTGAGCTGAATATATGGAAGGAGGAGCCGCCCTTACAGGAGCAACTCTCTCTAGTTTACAAGGTACTGTACACCACTATACAATGTTTTCTAATGTAGAACAATGCTGAGTGAATATGCAATAATATGCTCTGTATTTTTATGCATATTTGTTTTTTCAGGAGTTAGAGAGACTAAGGCATGATCAAGCATTGATGAAACAGAAACAAGAGGACATAAATCAGGTAAAATTTATATTGCATAGAGCCAATTGTATAAAAAACTAAGATTTAATTTAAATAATATAAAATAACATTTCTTTTGTAGGTTATCATGCAGTGTACACAGATGCAACCATCTGATGATGAGACAGTCAATGTGACCTCCTTGCAAGAAGGTCAGTGTCATTTTTCTGCTCAAACGCTTAAGTACTCCAGTTGTTTGAGAAGTTTTATCAAGGTCCTCACAGGGATATTTTGGGGGAAAAGTGTACATACACATTTAAAAGTCGTAAATGACAATTTCTGGCAGCACAGTGTTGCAGCAGGTAGTGTCGCAGTCACACAGCTCCAGGGGCCTGGAGGTTGTAGGTTCGATTCCCGCTCCGGGTGACTGTCTGTGAGGAGTTGGTGTGTTCTCCCCGTGTCTGTGTGGGTTTTCTCCGGGTGCTCCGGTTTCCTCCCACAGTCCAAAAACACACGTTGGTAGGTGGATTGGCGACTCAAAAGTGTCCGTAGGTGTGAATGTGTGTGTGTTGCCCTGTGAAGGACTGGCGCCCCCTCCAGGGTGTATTCCTGCCTTGCGCCCAATGATTCCAGGTAGGCTCTGGACCCACCCTGACTTGGATAAGCGGTTACAGATAATGAATGAATGAAATAACAATTTCAAAAATATTTCTTTAAAGTACTATCAATTAAAAGTGCTTTTAGAGATCAAAACTGGTTCCTAAAAAACTAATTCTAAATTGGACATCTTTTTTTTTTTCACTGCATCTGCATGTTATAAGTCTTGACCTCCTACGAAACATAATGTATAAAATAAAAAAAGAAATTTTGTAAGCTGCCTACATTGAAAAACATGGCATTAAACAAGTTGTTCTGATTTGTGGCTCTTTAAGTGGAGTATATGCACTTTAGAATTGTCCCACCTCCTGTTCTGAGTCTCTCTAGTCACAGAGCTGGACCTGTGTTTATGTGAGAATGAAAAGAAAGTTGAAAACAGAACCAAACACACACAATGAGCACAGAGATATGAGTATGGTTTAAATGTGTCAAAAATTAGAGCAGAGAGGGGAAAAAATACATTCAGGAAAAAAATATATATTTTAAATTAATTAAATAAATAAAATTATAAATTAAAAGCAGAAATTCAGCTCCTCACTCCTGTGCTCTCACATTTAACTGAGTGGTGGCTCATTCTGAACAGTGCTGTGTTGTTCCATCCATGTGATATTTTGACAAAAACATGTCACAAACATTTTATTAAGACCCCAGGGAACTGTGTTAACTCGTGGATGGGTATAATATGTTGCTTTTAAGAATGTAATAGTGTTTTTTTATACTTGACATTTTTGTTAGGCAGCAGCCCTGTGTCATTCTCCTTTTTCAATGAGTCTGAATATCCTGAGGAGGACAGTGATATGGCTCTTGACCCATGTTACCGCTACACCAAGCTGGACCAGGCGTGGAGGGCCACTAACTTCAGCACTAAGAGTGTTACCTGCGACCGGCAGGTGCAGTGGAAGGGCTGGTATCGTATGTACTACAGAGGAAAAAGCATCCAGATGCCAGAGCGCTGTGTGAGGAAAGAAAGATGTGGTACCCACGCTCCTTTGTGGCTCGTGGGTGGTCACCCCCGCGTCCGTGATGGCATCGTCACCCGCAAAGTCTGTGGGCACTGGAACCAAAACTGCTGCCACTTTAAATCCCCTCCAATTCAAGTGAAAGCTTGCAGGGGCAACTACTATGTCTACAAATTTGTTAAGCCTCTGTCCTGCCATTTGGCCTACTGTGCAGGTGAGAGGTGAACATTAAATCCCACTTAATTCATAATCGTCCCCAACGCTACACAACAACTGTCACATTCTCAGAACTCATCCACACTGTTCGGTTTCTGATCATTGCCTTTCAGATGTTAACACTCTTGTGTGCGGGAGGTGCAAGAGAGATGAAACCTGCACCAGCAAGGACAAGATCAACTGGTTTTGTAAGAAATCTAGAAGAAGAGGTAAGTGTAAACATAATTTCTACACAATAGGAATCAGATAATATATATTAGTTTATAAACTATATACCATCATACAAAATTTTAACTCCCCTTTGGAAACTGGACTTTTTGCAGTATTGTAAGACAAAACTGGTTGTGAATAAAGGTCCAAAATGACTTAAACATGAACATGTGTAAAACATTGGTAGAAAGATGGAAAACTAAATTAATAAAACAAACAAAAATGAGTAGTATTTTTATGACTAAAAAAACATACAGCATCACATCAAATTAAAATAATATTGAAATACAGAATGCCTCATATTCAAAAGTGGTTTAAAAATCTTAGGCAGATAACCTGAAATGTGGCAAATAACTGCATAATAATAACTAAAGACCTTAATGTTGTGCATCTAGAAATGCATGGTGTCCAGTTAAAAGTGATTCAATTAGCAATTAATAGAACTGTGACAATAATAACTTAATACTGCAATGCAACATTGTATTAAGGTTCATTGTGGAGACTAAATATTCTATCTCATTATAATTTACAGTGAAAACAAAAGTACACTTCTTTGCCTCCTACCCCGGGAGCCTTAGAGGGAAAGTGAACCGTATCCACTACCGCAAAGTGTACGTTAATCAGGGACGAGCTTTCAACAGCCGCAACGGCGTCTTCACTGCTCCTGTCACAGGCATCTATCAGTTCTTCTTCTCCACTCAGACGGCAGCCAACGCTAATACTAAGACTGACCTGTGGCTTGTCGTGAATGGCTACTGGGTTGCTGTATCTCATACACGTATGAATGGCGCAAACTCAGTGGGGAATCTGTCCACGTACATGACCACTCTGCGCAAAGGTGCCATAGTGTATGTGACCCACAGCTCTGGCTACTCTTGGGCCAACTCTGCGTCCAATACCATCACATTTGGGGGTTCACTGCTCTTAGTAAGAAGGTAAAAAAAATCTAGGTAAGCTGTTGAATTAGTTATTTTATGTTTAAACAACTTGTATTGTGAAGTTATTTCTATTATACGTAAGCATCTTTTAATTACTTCTGTGAAATGAAATGAGTAAGGCAAAATTTACTTTATTAAGCTGATTCATTTCATAATATATATATATATATATATAAATGCATTAATAACTTGGAGAAAATAAAGTCAACTGCAGTTGTACATGAATTTAAAAATCATTGTGACAATTATATTAATATATATATAAATTGCATCAGGTAGAATAATTTTGCTTATTTTCTGTTATTGTTAACCGACTGCATTTTCTTGTCATTCCTAGCTGAAATTATGCGAAGCTTTTAGGTGCATGTACTATTTTTCTATGTGAAGAACATGTCTACTGTTTCTTCTAGTCGCTTCTTGCAGATAAAGCGATGACTCGGTGAATTGTAATAGTTTTCTATGGCCGCAGGGTGGAGCAGCAACTTTGTATATTTGTAACCGTCGGAGCATGTACAAGATGATTTTTAGCCACAGGTGAAGTTTCATACAGCAACCTGAGTCTTTATCTTTGTCGAAACCAAATTAAATCTACTAACTGTTTTGTCTCTGGTGTGGTTATTGGTGATATATTATCATATTTAATATTTTCTTTAAACCTGTTTAAATATGGCCTGAAGAATCGTTACCTGAATTATCCTGAAATGCTTAAATCTCCATCTTCCCCTCATATTTGAAATGACAATTCTTTGAAAATCCCTATGCAGTGTTTCAGACTTCACCCAGAAATGCCGGGGCAGTTATGGCCTTATATGGAAAAAATGGACAGACATTCTCGGCTGTTTATTCTGAAGCCAGCAATAGCTACATGAACTTTCGTACGTCGCCGAACTTCAACCGACTACACGCTTCAAATATCTTTATTCATGTAGGTTTAATACCTGTCCTCTGCGCTCATTGTACACACCCTGTTCACACATTGCTAGCCGTTGAGGTAAAAGGCGGGTGGTCGTTTATATACGGGCTCTTTAAAGGGGTGGGGCTTGTGGAACTCTGAGCTGAGTGAAGTTCACAGAGAGGGACATGGAGCTACGGGCCATCAGCGCGCTGAAACACACGGACGCAACAAGTAGCTGGACGTTGTCAAAACTTACGAAAAGCCACGTTTTAGGGAGGACTTTGGAAGGTAGTCGGCGTGCCTTATAGCCAAACAGACCATTTCTGTCATTTCTTTCCCAAGCATGGCAGAAAAACAGGGCTTTTTCTGAAGGATAATGGTTTAATTTGCCTTGATTGTAGTCCCTTTTATAATCTGTTGACTACGCGGGACTGTTGTGTAGACTATTGTGCCGTCTGCCTTGGTGAAACTTAGCGTTCTGCGGTACATTCCTGGATAAAAACACACCATGGCAGAACACGAGAGTTTGGAATTTGGGAAAGCGGATTTCGTTCTTCTAGACAATGTCTCTCTGGAAGAGTTTCTGGCCAACCTTAAACTCAGGTAAGTGACCTGGACACGGACCATTCACCTTTACTCTCTCTGGCACAGTGCACTTTGTGGATACAGCGTGGTTAGTATGCCATGACTAATAACAGACAGCTTTGGAAAACAACGAAACGTGCTTTTCTGTAAGGCAACTATTTATTTATTTATTTATTTATTTTGACGTGAGACCAATAACATTTGTTGGTCTACTTTTTTATCTTTTAAAGCTCATTCTCAATTACATATGTCAATATACGACAAAAAAACACCTTCCTGAAAGCTGTTTATAATGCATATAAAAAGGCATCCCCTCATCTCCAATTCAAGGTGACATCAAACTCTGTAAATCTGTGGAAGACTTTGCAGAATTTCCAATCTGCTGTGCAGTAAAGATATATGGAAATCAAGTGTAATTATTGTAAATTATAGTCCAATGTTGTTAATACTGTTATACTTGGGGGAATAAATTATTATTTGGCTCGGACCTGTAATTAAATAATGAGCCTGAATTTACAAATAACTGTTTTATTAATGTCTTGTCCTAAGCTAAGTTGTCTTATCTGATCGTAACATAGGTGGGCCTTAATTTCTAGGCAGTATGATGTAATAGGAAACGCACTCACAGCTCTACACATAGACTAAACTGAAAAGATTCTCACTGGCTTATCTCACAAGAAAATTATGTGTCATTATAGGTTATGCATCATGTAGAATTATGTCACCAACCACAGGCTGCACCTGTGTATCCCGAGCACATTGTGTAGCCGGAGGGGTGTGGACCATGGAAATTCCCTCTCATTCTTGACCCTGTGATCCAAACAATGGGCAGAGTATAGAGCAGATGATTCTCCTCCTGTTCCCCATGTTTTTGATGAAATCAGATCAGATCACATTTCCCCATTACTGTTCTGTCAATAAATGTCCATCTGCCTGTGATATGCTGAATGGGACACTAAAGTGCCAAGTAGGCTAAACTGTTTGGCTTAGCCGATATTTGATCTGGCTTAATCAATAACCCTTAATCCAAGTTAAACATGCTACATATTTCTGTTTTTCACAGTTAGCTTTAATATGCTTTTTAACGAACCTCACATAAGATGTCAGGATGTTCGTTTTTAAAAATATATGCTGTTGCTGTTTTTATCACGTGTTGTAAACAAACAGGGTTTACTGTAAATTCTGCCTTCTGCAGTTTGTCACCATCAGTTATATTAGTAGTGCAGGTATCTACAACATAAATTGAGAAACCAAAGTTTTCAAAATATGCATCCTACTCCAGGCTGAATTTCTATGATTTTACAAAATAAGAATTTGAATTTAATTACTTTATTTTGAATTCACTGTTTTTTTTTTTTGGTTTTTTTTTTGATGTCACAAAGTTGAGGATATATTCACCTAATAAGCCTACAGCAAACTGGTCCTGCTTATTCAAGTTATAAAGTGTGTTTCAGCCCAGACTACTTTTGAAAAATGCAAAATATAGGTCAACTTATCAAACCATTATCAACTCTAACTGCGGCTTTAAGGGCACAGTGACAGAAACTGTGCGATTTTGAGATTAAAAAAAAGATGTCAATAAAATGTTGTATTAAAGTGAAGTTTCTGTATATAAAACCACACGTCATAATAGGACAATAAATAAAAAAATACAAAATGGTCATAACATACATTAGCAGTGATCCACAGCAGGGACGTTACTTGAGCATTAGCCTAAGACATTGGTGTACTTGAAATTCCAAGATACTTCAAGGGATGAAGATTTGGAATGCTTTAATGAAATCTTAATACACACACAAGTGGCAAATATATATATATATATAATTAGACATCTATCTGACTGTTGTACTATTAGTCAGGGAATTTAAAATATGCATTATCATGCCATGCAATCTTGTAGCTAATCACTGAAGAAAATCTGAGATCTAAAAACAATCATTTTATTGCATTGTTTTTACCCATCTGTGTCCCAGAATGGATTCCAAAGTTTAACACATTTGTTTCTGATGTCTTGTGCTGGTGCTGGTGTCTGTGTGTTTTTTTTCTTTGCTCTCCTCAGTTATGGTCTGAAAGTGTTTGACTTTCTCTTTGGTCCGGAGATGGCGTGTGCAGTTTTTTATTTGTTGAGGGTGTGACCAAGCGTGCTTCCTGCTACTTCCCCTGCTCCACATGTGTGTCTGGAGCTCCGCTAACAACACATACAGCAGGGAGATGCCATTTCACATCCCTCACACTCTGGTGCCATGAGGGAAAGCTGTCACAGTTTGAGTCATTGACTTAGTGTTATATATTTAGCAGTTTTCCTGGTTTTAGTTCTCATTTAAGTCTAGAATACTTCACATATAAGACAATGTCTGTAAAATGACATGTTGCCAATTAAAATGTAGTCCCTGCAGGTAAAATTAACACGTTGTTTGGGTTTTTAAGAAGGGCAAAATGTAACTGGATAGAACTGAATTGTAAAAAAAAAAAAAAAAAAAAAAAACATTACTGTAATGGGATGTCCACTGCTCTACTTGTTATACCACAGATTCAAACATTGTCCCAACAGTGTCATCTGTAAAGTGACCAGAAGGAGAATTGATAAATAAAGAGCTTTAACATCAGGCAAATGGTCAGTGATCAGCACAAATTTTCTGGAAAAAAAAAACCAATGAAGTATATTGTGAGATATAATGACAGTCCTATTCCTGTTTCTGAGAAAAAAAAACCTTTCTGTTCTGGTAATTCAGCCCAGTCTGGTCATCAGCTGTGTTTAGATGGCTCATCCAGGCTTCTAATAGCAACAGTACCAAGGAAAAGAGACTAAATATAACTGACTTGGGATATAGACCTCCTTCTTTAGAGGTTTTTGGAGAAGGAAGGACTAATGTTGGAAACCACTCCCTGAGTCTACCACTCAGCTGTTGCAGTCCACTTAGGCTTCTTGCAGAGATATGTGTATGTTTAAGAAGTGACACTGCTGCTCGACGTTGTTTTATGATCTTAACCGTGTCTGAGGCCATGTTTATTCTACTCCCTCGTGTTGAACAGGATTTTGTGTGGGCACCCAGTAAACGCCACGTAATTGATGTGTGCTCACTGCCTGTCTTTATATGGCAGTGTTGTTTTGTCTGCTCCGAGGATCTTGGGAAATAGTTCAGGCAACCTTCCGCACATTTCCAAAGACAATTATAAAGGCTGCCTGGGACATTTTCTGAATTCCTCCAGATAGCTCCTCAGAGCTCCAGATGAAGTAGCTGATAAACAGTGTGTAATCTCAGCAGTTTAAATTGTTCTATCACTGCTACCTCATCCACCCTCTGTCTCATGAATTTACCCAGACATTTATTAGAGAATCTTGAACCTAAACAGACCCTCAGATCCTCTGAAAAATGACTCATTTATTCAAGGTTTTTCAGAGTACCGGATTTCCTGTTTGGCACACTCTCAGATTCTAGGCATGTATGTTAGTAGTTCGAATTCAGAGGTGTGTGTCATTTGAAATGTATTTAGAAGTTATTTTAAAATGGTTCATTATATATTTACAATGAAGTAATTAAAATTTTAATGTAAATGTTTTAAATAACATTTTCGAATAAGATGAGCACTTTAAAGGCAACGTTCACAATCATAATCAAAAAACATGTTGGACATGTTGCTTACATCATTATCATGAGGCTTACAGATGTACACATTGAGTAGTTTGAGAAAAGAATTTAAAGAACAGGTTTTTACAGAGCATGGTAATGTAGAAGTGATGAAAACCGAGGAGTGCACTGTGCGACCTGATCTTGTCTTTGCTCGTCTCACCCTCCCTGATAGTGGGACTGAGTGAAAACAGATTCCTTTATCCATAACTAATGGAGAATGCAGTATCAAGCCTCTTGAAAAAAACTCTTAACACTTACATGTAATATTAAATTAGACCAATAGAGGAACTACTAGAGGAACATGATCCACTGGTTGTCAAAGATCTAGCTCAAGTATTTAACTACTATGCAACAGTAGGACAAATAGGCTGTGTGCCTCTCTCATTTCACAGGTGTAAACGTTCACTTGTTGCCCTTAACAGCAAGGCTGGGCTGTGTGGAGCCCAGCTGTGACACATGGCAACCTGATTCCATCTTCTTCAAGCTCAGGTGCTCTGAGCTCAGCCAGACATAAGGTCAAAATATCTGCTTCCTCTACCTTTATACATAGAGCAATATTGGCTCCACAGTACGGTATACAAGTGTAAAGATACATACATACATATACTCTACAGTAAAGTATACTGGATTATAAAATCGGAAGAATGTCTACATTCCTATTGCACTAAATTGTCAATTTACTAAAACCTACACTCATCATCTATGAATGTGCTGGATTTGGGCATTCTGAGGGCCCTGATGATCATTTTGTACTGACCAGATGAACTGCATTTGAGAAGTGTTTTGCTTGCGAAGCATCTGGTGGAAGGGACTTGTAACTCACGCAATCACTTACTCTATCGTGTTTGTTTATGAGGTGCTTTTAGCACAATGGGTGTTACTCAGTGTTTGTAGCAGTGGCACCACTTGTCAAAGTTTAAAATAATATGCAACATTTTACATGATATGAAGAGTGTTTACATTTATGAAAGCTCATTCATAAACCTTATTCATAAGTGTCTTTTTTTAATATACAGTTTTAAAGTGGTTCTTGTGGTTGCTGCTCTGTTTCTAAGTCATCCTCGAACCTGACCATTAGTGGACCCCAACACTGACCTGATCTTGAGATGTGATCGACTTTTTTGTTGAATTATAAGTAAGCCATAAACAGCGTCATACTTTGAAGAGCTTTCCCATTTTTCAGTCAGTTGCCAGCCTCGTTCTGATGAAATCTGGTTTGTGTTTGAATGGATGGCACATTTTGTGTAACAGCAGTTTATAGTTAATAATTACACAGGTGTGTTTAATAAAATGCCCTATGAGGGTAGGTCCAAGGCCTATGTAGTTAATATATTGGCATTTGGGGATAGTATGTGTATGCTCCGAGTACAGCTGCTTAATTTAGAAGTCCCCTTATGGAGAAAGAATGTCATTAAACAAATATTTTCCACAGACTTGCTGAATGCCCTGGAGATTTACCTCTTGGTGTCTCACACTGAGTTTCTGACCAGGGAAATGGCCTGTTCCCTGTACCAGTGCTGACCAGAGGTCCATCTGCACTCTTGAGCTTAGACCACTGGTATGCTTGCCCATGGCTAAGAGCTCTTTCCTGGCCAAATCTCTCATAGTCCCCTTCTTTGTTCCTCTGCTAATAACAACAAACAGAGAGAGAGAGAACAGTCTATCCGACACAGCATTCCTGTTCCTGAGGCTAAAATTAAAATAGGATATTAATGCAGTAACTATACATTGTTTCTGAATGCTTTTCTCATTGGCAGTGAGTTAATGTGTTTACTGTTTGCAGTTAGTAAGTGATTTTTCTGTTGTTTTGCTGACTGCAAGTTTTTCTCTCCTTGGCTTTGAAATGAGATTACTTTCCTCCATAAACACGTACCACAGTCCTTGTGCTAAGGTTTGGTGCTTTTGTTCTTTGGAGATGATTGCTTAATAAACTACAGATAACTGAATGCAGCAGTATGCGCTCTTGTAATTATCTGGTGTTGCACAGTACCAGGCCCAGGACTATCCAAGTGAAAAAACAGTAAGACTTTGTAATGGTGAAAATATGTCTCTTTTCCTGAAAGGCTGGATTAGGGTCTGATTTTTTTTTTTTTTTTTTTTTTTTGCAACAGGCCCCTTTCTCTCGCTCTCCAGCAAAGAAAAGGGTTAGTCTCACCGCAAGAATTTCCATACAACCCCCTGTAATCTGAAACACATTACCGCCCTTACATAAACAGGACTGTGCTTTTTTGGCATTTTTTTCCCCCTAAAAATAAGATCCGAGCCCCACAGACGTCCCATTTGTGGACTATGAGTTTTGGCAGAGGGGCACTAAGTGTACTAATGTTTTAGGTCTCTCTCTCTTTCTCTCTTTCTTTCCTCTCCTGGCCCTTGTGTTTATAGCCTGAGTATTTTTATGGTTTTGACTGATGTCTGACCCCTCACTCTCTTTGTACCCCCTTTAGGTCCCTCATGTTTTTCGTTTACTTCCATCTTCATACAAGGCACCTGGGCAGTTTATGTGTAGTTGAAGTGATGGCTGAGCACAGGGGTACAGTGTAATGAGTCTGGCCAGTGTATGGCCCAGTAAGACACTTCCTTTTCCTGAGGATGTGTTTGAGTATGACTTGATGATATTAAGCCAACAGTATTCATGTCTGCTAAAATCTCTTTAGCTTCATAATGAATAGCTCATATTTTATTGCCTTGAATTTTTCATTTGTCCGTTGTCCTTTGCTTTTCCACTGGCCAAATCTGGTACCTGCTCCCTGGAACTGGGTAGGTTGTCAGTCCCAGCACCCCTGGGGCTCCAACCATGCAGAGTAGGTAATAAATGGTGAAGTGTGAACCCTGCAGAGCGCGGATTGGTCAGAGAGACGTGTCTCACCACAAAATGCAGAGCTCATTCAAATCCAGCACAAACCGCCGCTTGTTAAATCTCTTAAGTTACTGCAGCTTTCACATTTATTTTTATCAGGCAATAGCTCGTAACTTTACCTCGAGGTGTTTTGAAGAGGTTTATATGCTCCTTGGGCCGATGGCTGACGTAAATGTCCAGTGAAAGCTGAATGTGCAACATGTAAAACTGATCAGTGAGAACTGGGGCATGGAGCCATGTTTAGGCCAAAAACAAAAACAACACGCCAATACATGATGAGTAAACAGTGCCTAAATTTACTGCCACTGTTGTTGTGGTTTTCAAAGCCAGCAATTCCTAGAGACAGGGTTTTGCAACGTCACCGGCTCCATTTCGTGGAGGAGCCCGTCGCGGAATTGAGTCGTGTAGAGCCGGACCCATGCGGCGGAAAAGCACCATTAGTGTCTCCTGCAAGTGTAAGGTGTCATCTGAAAAAAGGCAATGACTGGCTTAATATGTCTCATGTGCTAGCCTTCCCAACTTTGTATAGCATCATGTGATTTGGAGCAGGCAATGGGTTTTGGGTGCATAATATGTTCATGTGGAGAAAACTTGAATTATGACCGCGAAGACATGCAGGGGTTTGATCTGGGGGTCATGTTTGTATTGAGGTCAGCATTGACATCACAGTGGAGTAGCTCTCTGTCCACCTGTTGACTCTGAACTCTGCGTTGGCGTTGTGGAGAAGCCCTGTTTCACAGCCAAGTTTCAGTGTATACAGTGATGGCCTGAGGCCCCCACAAACACACACACAAACAGCCTTTTAACTCAACTTTCCAGTGCTACCCCCACTCTCTATCCGTCTAATTACAGCATACACTCAGCCAATATCCTCATTAACTTTCCTTTACTTCTCTCTCCCTCTCTTTTCTGTTTTTCTGCTTTTCCATGCCCTCTTTTTACCCTGATCGAAATCTGACCACTTTCCTGAAATAACATGCTGAGTAATGTCTGAGTCTGCTGGATGGCCTCATCTCTTTTGTCTCTTTCTTTCTTTACCATCTCATCTGTTTCCCTGTGACCTCACATATGCATTGGCCCAATGTGCTAAAGTGAAAATGGCTTTGCGATCAGGCTTGAGGCCAAGCTTTCCCACCAGATCACCTCGAGCCACTTTATTACGGACTTCTGAAACTCTATCCTCCCTTCTGAATCTGTACAAAGCCTGCTGTCTTTTTCTCTATGTTCCTTCATTGATGGGAGCAAAATGTCACTGATGATTTATAGGACACCGCTGATTTCACTGAGACATTTATAGGAGAAAACCTCACCTTTTTGACTCCGTAGGACATTTACACCTTTTGCCTATCCTAAGTGTAATGTAAAATATATAAGACATAGAGAGGGACTAGCAGTAGGCCTGTCACAATAACATAAAGACTTATCATACGATATATGGACAATTCCACAAAATATTTTGCTCTCTGTTTTATTCCAATTCCAATCACTGAAGATTAGTGCAGTTGCTGGCATTTTAAAATGTTGGCCGTATAAGACATGACCAATTTCTCATTTATGTTTATCTAATAAACATCCAGGCTACCATTGGGCACTTAAACCTCCTAAATACCAAGCTAAATACATTTGGACCTTGCTCTACCTGCTTCACAAGTTGCCCTGTTGCATCTAAACCTCCCTCAGTAGACAGACTCGTACGAACGCCCCCATCCCAACCACATTCCTGGCGGGATTCCCGTATACAGCAATGATGCTTGTAAACAGTACACTGGTATGATAAAATCTGGTCCTGCCCAACCCTAGTTGTAAACACAAAATTTCAGAGTGGTTTGACCTGCATTACTCCATTTAATAGAAACTTGCTAACACTTAATGGCTCACAGAGGTGATGATGGGATCCAGATATTTAAAAATATTTACAGTTTCTGAAAACTGCCTCATAGAAATTAATTACATGACAAGTTTATGAATGTATTGCCTCATAGTGATATGCTGGTTCATGATCATTTTTAAATCTTGGCCTAAAATCAACTTTAAAAACTCATGTTGTGGAGGCACATGCAAAAAACCTTTTTTATATATATATATATATATATATATATATATATATATATATATATATATATATATATATATATATATATAATAAATGTGAAATATGTTGGCTATATGTTGAAGAGGGTTCTCTACAATGAAGCTTTACACCTGTGAAATTATCTAACATCAGTGAAATTCCCTTTTTGTTAATAATCAAGTGAAAGGTTCTTCAAGGAACTAAAAGGAGTTGTCCTATGGCATCAGTCCAAAGCACTCTAATACTTTCAATCTGTATTTTTAAGGATGCACTTCCTCTTCTGTAGACCTTTGATGCTCCCATTGCTGTGTTGCCCTCTGTCTGTATCATTGTGCTGGAACAGGAGGCGAGTTGGAGGACAGGACGGGAGCGAGACTAATTGAGTAAATCTAGACCAGCTGGCATAAAGAAGCCTATCCACCCAGTAAGATTGATTTGTCTGCTGGCTGGTGGTGGGAGTGCTGGGCTTTAAAAGGCCTGTCAGCTGCAGCTGAAGGAGCTGCTGTTTAGCACTGAGCGAGTGTTAACCTGGCGGAGATTCTACTAATGTGACTCCCAGATGTGTCAGACGACCAGAGACTGTGGCACAGAAATGGGTGTGGGAGGCTGGCTCTCAGATCAAGTTGAAAGGCCAAGAAAAAGAAGCCACTGTCTGCAGAGAAATGAAAGGTCCAATGAATTCTGTTTGTTCTGAAGCTACTTGAAATTTGTGATGAGCTTTTGTTGGAGGAGAGCTTTTTGTTAAGGACTGAAGGCATTATCTGACTGGGACTGATGTGTGTTTTTTTTCAAGCAATCAAACTGAAGCATACCTCATACATCATTGTATTAAGAGATGAAGAAACACTTTTCTGTATGTGATCATTCATAGAGCTGTATGACACCTCCAAAAGGCTGTCACGACCTCTGACATAAACCTAGATAAACATCTATAATGGCTTATTTCAAAGACGTTTAGCCACAGACTATTTGTATGAGTCAAGACTGAAACTAATGATAATATTGAATACGGTTGATTTTATTGAGATGTCAGAAGGAGAGAAAGAAAACGAGTTAAGAGCTATTCTGACCACGTTACGCTGAATGATTAATGACAGGAATGCGTGTTACCTCTAGCAAAACCCTCATGATTTTATTCCAACATTGGAAATTGCTTGCATTAGCTGTCATTACAACTACTTGGGTTACTTTCAGGCTGGAAAGGTTTGAAGCTTATTGTAACCTTTATAGATATGTATATTGGTTTATGGCTGTTCTAATGATGGGCTTGTGTAGATGAAAATGAAATGTTTTATTCCTTAAACAGACAAAAACTGTTGCATAGAAGTTGTGTGTAAGGAATGAATTGGAATTAAAAAGCAAATATCATGAATATATAAACTCTTTCCACTTTCTTATATGCTTATATCTGCTGGTCTTCACATGTAGGGTATAATATAATCGTCTCTATTTGTGTAAGCTTTGTGATTTCAAAAATAAAAATAAGAATAATAATGCTACAAACTATTTTCTTCTGCCATCACACACACACACACACACACACACACACACACACAGTCTGATTTGGTCACAGAACAGAGGCGGACGCATTATCAGGTCATACCCATCATGCACTGTGTTAAGCTGTGTGCTCGGGGTGATATTGAGTGCTTGATGGTAAATAGTGTGCGAGGGATAAATGTGGATCAGGGAAAGATTATCCCCTCAATGGGGGGGGGGGGGGGATATAGCAGAGCATGGAATTTTATCTAAGGGTCAAACTCACTGTTTCATTACCCAACAGTTTAAGATGTGTCTCTGCGGTCTCTCAGAGAGGTGCTGAACGTTTTAATCACCATCCTAACTAGGACAGCAGACTTTCACCCTGTTTTATCTTTCCCCGGCTTATGTCTTTAGCATTCTTTCTGTAACACGCCACCAATTTCTCTTCCATGCGCGCGCACACGTACATTACTACTGCTCTTGTTTTTTTACTGGAGTTTTAACTGGTGTCAGGGAATGCTGCTTGTGCTCCACCCTTGTTAACGGTGGACAAATAACCACTAGAGTCCCACCCAAACAAAACTGCAAAGCAGTAGTTATCTTCAGCCAGGCCTGTAATTCCGCTCTAAAAATGGAGCGGCTCTCTCATGGCTTTGTGTGAGGATTTCTTTCTGCTTGTTTTGCGTGAGCAAGGGTTAAATTTGTAATGGAAACAGTGAACAACAGGAGACTGTGGATCCTCATCTTGTATTATTTTATATTTTTTCTCATCATATTTTTCTTTTTTACTTTCTTTCTTTCTTTAGTGTATATATGTATATATTTCTCATTTAAACATAAAGCTCCACAAGTGTAGTGTTCTCTCTTGTGCCTGTGTTTTAGTTACAGCAGAGTCTCTCAAGGGGAACTGTGGCTTTTCAGTTTGCTGTTGCTTTTGTTAGTATGCTGCTCATTGATTTATTTATATTTCTTTTAAGCATTGGTATTGTAGTCTTCTAAAGGTTCTGGGAGAAATAATATAAAAGCCGTTAAAAGTTGTGTTAGTATGAGTGAACTACAACCCATAGAAACATACAGGGCACTGGGATTCAGCCTGGACTCCATTGAGGGGTTCATAGGGTGAAACAAGGACAATGTGCTATCTGGATATAAAACAATAAAGCAACGATAGAATTGCAGTTATCCTTTAACTGTGAAAGCCCTTATAAAGGTGCCTTTGGAATGATGCAAAAGATCTGAAAATATTCAATTAGATATTTTTCCCTGATTGTTCAGGCCAAAGATGTTTTTTAGCAGTCGTGTGGTCAGGCTTACTACAGTCCATTGCCCAATGTTACTGTGTTTACACTAACGTAGTGAACTGATTTCAGTTTTGAATGCATCAGTGATGAACCAGGAAAGGGAGAAGGGTTTTTTACACTTCAAAACAAAAGACAGATATCACAGTATCTCAGTGCTTAAGTATGTAACAATTAAAAAGTGGTAGAACAAGTCTTAATGAATAGGTATAGAGTTTGTGTGCCATGAATGGGAGCTAGTTTCTCTGTCTTTCTCTCTGATTCTTACACACACACACACACACACACACACACACAGCTGGGAGGAGGAGTGAATTGGGCCTGGCACAGCCTGTTCTGCAGCCTTCATCTGCATCCAGAGTGACCCCTCCCAGGGTCAGCCAGGAAATACAGCCAGCAGGAGCAGGAAGGCTGTGGCTGTGCCACCCTGAACCAGCATGGGGCTGGATATTTTTATCTTGGTACACTTTCCATATTGTTTGATAATGATCCATATTTTATTTAGATCTGTATCCAATGATTCATGTGTGATGTTTGTGTGGTTTTATCTGTTTTACACTTTCATTTGCTATGCCTCTGAACTAAACAGGCTGATTTTGTTTAGTGCTTTTAAATCTGATGTATTTAAATGTTCTCCATTCTGATTGGCTGTCCAATATTGTGGTATGTTTAAAAATAACTGAGACTGAAACTCTAATTAAAGCTTCAATGTGAATTGGTGGAGCTGTACTACTGTAAGTTGAATATATGCAAATTTCATGGCCCAATGAAAAATAAAGAGTTTCAAGCTTCTTAATATTCATATACATGCTGAAGATTGAGTAGTGCATTTTGGGGGAAAAAATAATGTTCCCATAATATGGGTTTTGCAATTATTTTCTTAATGCTTCATTAGGAATCTGAACCGTGAATAAAATTTACTGAGGGAATATCATGAAAAACAAGATCTAAAAGAAACTAGGCAAGCCTTTTGCCGAACCACCATTAACCATATATCCATCGTTACAGAGGTGTTTCTGGAATTTCAAACAGGAAAGCCCAAAATACATACCCTTGCCATTGGAAGGTCTGGAGAAGCTTTGGTGCGTCATATCAATGTCTTTGTTTACATGTGGGTTTTTTTATGTGATTGTGTTGTACAGAAAATATAGGGGGCAGGGCTACCGAAGATCAGAGAAGACCAAGAACATTATGTTGATTTTAAGAATTACAATTACTTATTTATTCAATGTAACAGGTTAGAGTAAAACACATGATGTTTAAGTAGGCTGTGCGCAGCTATATGGTGTTTTTTAAACACACTAACGCCACAAAAAGTCTCCCCACCACTTCCCTTTACAATATGTTGCAGAGTTCGGAGCAGTCCTGCTGAGCTTGAGTCGAGGCTCTGGCCAATGCCCATAGTGTCGCGGCAAACGTAGCCCCAGAAACACAAACAGACAGAGCGTGTTCCTGTCTTATTTCCTATTATTCAGCCACATATTGCACTGAAGAACATACTGTTCTTTAGTTCCAGCTGGGAAAACAATTTCTGGTTTGCGATCTAGTTTGTTGGTGGAAATGCACCAAATGGTTCCAAATTTAGTTCACAAACTGGAATGTGAAATATGGCTCAACTGACATTTCCTATTTGCGCATGCACGTTTCAACATTAGGAGTCAGCCGGTCAGTCAGTAAAGGAAAATGCATCTTCTAGGCCGGCCTGGCAGGTGGTCTGGCAAAAATCAGCTTTTCAGAGCTTAAGCAGATTTACCTGGAGCTCCTATCAAACTAAAAACTGTGAAAAATTACTGCACAGTCAGAAAACATAGGACATATTTATTGTTTAATAATTAATCTGATTTTGTGCTTTATCTCATGTAGGTTGCAGACATTTCAGAACTGTCCCACCTCCTTGTCTGAGACTCTGCAATCACAGTTCTTGACCCCCATTTTTAAAAGCATGCAGACAGGTTATATGGAGCAAAACATCACATTAAATGTGCAGAAATAAATATAGCTGTTTATATATTTTGAAAGCAAGCATGGATAAACCAAGGAAAAATGACTAATATTCAATGTTTCTCTTTCATTTGGAGTTAACAGAGGCTTATTTAGAGGAACAGGCACTGAAACTGGTAGTTTAATTTAGGAACCCCAAGGAACTATGTAAACTATGGGTATAATATGTCCCCTTTTGTTTGTTTTACATCTGATTTGAGAACATTGAATCAATTGTAAAGTTTTTTGCCATTACCTATTTTCCTGTGAAGTAATATATACACCGTACCAGTCAAAATTTGAACATCTAATGCAATGGTTTTTCTTTGTTTTTTTATTATTTGTAAATGAACTTGGAAGACATTAAAACTGTGAAGAACACATATGGAATTATTAAACAAAAAAGTGTTAAACAAACCAGAATATGTTTTATATTTTAGATTCTTCTAAGTAGCCACCTTTTGCTTTGATGACAGCTTTGCACACTCTCTGCGTTCTCTCAGTCAGCTTCATGTGGTCGTCACCTGGAATGGTTTTCAGTGAACAGCTGTGGCCTCATCAAGAATTAATTTGTAGAACTGCTTGCCGCCTTAATGTGCTTGAGACCATAACTTGGGTTGTGCAGAGGTTGGGCTGGTGCACAGTTCTACACAGTGAATAGCCCTATTCCACCAATGACTAAAGAGAAGATGTCGAAACTTAAATATATATATATTTATATAATATAATATATATATATATATATATATATATATATATATATATATATATATTAGTGCAGGCATTAGATACCGTGCATAAAATTTACAATAAACAGGTGGCACTCAGCACACATTAACAGTGTCAGTGACACAGGGGCTTGGTATTGCTTTATTCGTAGGGGATATGGATCTATATATAAGACCATAATAGGTCTGTGAAGTCACCTTGGTGGGTCTGGGACACCTGACCTTAGTTTTCAGCCTTTTGGAGATGTTGTGTTCTTAAGTCAGCAAAATACCTATGGGATGACCCCTGAGAAGAGCTAGTGGTGTTGTGATTGCTGGCTGTAAAAGACAGGGCTGGGCCCTTTGAGAAGCTCAAACTTGAGAAGCTCAAATGAACTGGCATAGAATATTATATATAAAATGTTAATTATTACTGTTTTACTTTTGTTTGTTTGTTACGTTGAACATAAGTATGATGTTTAATTTTGATATAGTTAAAATTGCTCAGCCACACTCCAGTGAAAATATATTTCATTCACATGTACACACTTAGAAAGGTATAGAGTTTGTGTGCCATGAATGCCATAAAATGCTTAGAAAGTGCATGCACCAGTCTTGAGCTTCGGCCTCCCTGCCTTTCAGTGATTTTGTTTATTGTAGTAAATGCTAAATCACAGAGACAGATGGGTGTTGCTGATGATCCCTTTCAAACACACACTGAGATTCGTTTTATGGTATTACATGCACGATTGGTTTCGTTTTGGCCTGCTGCCTCCATCTAACAGGAAGAGATAGGTTTGGAAATGAATCAGGACTCTCAGAGATGAGAAAACTCAGTGGCATCTACACATTATATGCCCAGTCTTGCAGCACTCCAGCATTTTTGGCAGGATGCACTGATGGAACAGATGGCAGATACTGTATGGAGGCTTGAGAGGTTCTTTCATTGTGATGTGCCGTGAGTAATTGCATCATACGCTGTATGTCCAAATGTTTGTATACTCACCTTATAAGGAGTGAGACAATAAAGTGTACACACAAAACTTGTTTAAATTCAGTTGTGTAAGAAATAAAATGGCTCTCTCTGGAGGAGCTGCATCCAAGTCCAAGGTCACAAAGCTCATTGTTAATGTTGGTTAGAGGGGTATTAAGCCCCCTAGCATTGAGCTGAGGAGTAGCTCTCTTGAGTACTTGAGAACCATCCAGTACCACTAGGATGAGGTGGAGAAGTCCTCACAGAGATGTTCCAGTATCTCAAAGAGATGAAGCTGGTACTACAACAAAGGAGGGACACATGCCATATCAATATCCTTTATTTTAGAAGAACTATCGTAAAAGCCCATGTTTACAAACTTTTAGCTATAGAATGTGTAGTTTAGCGTCAGTGTAAAACATGTGAAGATTGCATTTTGATGGGAGGCATTCTATAGGATAATACACAGAGTAATCATGTCAAATGGTAGTAAGCCTGTATAGGATATAATCCCATGTGGGATGTTTCTGGCTTATTGCCTGAGCCTAGTATTGACTATGTAGACATGGTTGATTTTCTGACTCGGAGAGCACAGTGTTCTTATATAAAATAGCTTCAGGAGTTACATAATCATTTTACCATTTTATCAAGAGCATGGACAATATTTCAGCACCCCAGTGTAGTTTACGGCCACATCCTGTAGTTTGGAATACATTGCAGTGACAATGGTGAATCACTATTGCACATTTAAGTCTATGAATAGGCATAATCTCGGTCTGGAATATTGGCCCATAGGGATTAATGCTCCAGTCAAGCAAGTCAGTATTCATTGTATTCTATCCTATGTGTCATCATCTATGCTGAAGTACTAATGCACCTTTTTTTTTTTTTTAAACCATAGTTAAAATCTGCCTTTGCTTTAACTAATAAATCAGCTGTACATTTGAACATAGCGTCACTTTCATTCTCAGTTGTGTGAGCAGTGATTAGTGTCTGTCATTCTTATATTTCTGGTATTATATTTTGCTTTGAAAGCTTATGATTACCACATATATATTTACCCTGTCGTAGCAGAAGTCGTGTCTCCAAAAAGCGACTGAAATGGGCCACTGAAATAAATTCCATTAGTTTTATTGATCTGACTGTGGGGAGGGCAGCACGATGGTGATGCATGTGGATTTACTGCCACAAAGCTGCAGGATCTCAGGGTCCAGGTTTCACCTCCAGGTGACTGCCTGACTGCCAGTGAGGGGTTTGTTGTATTCTCCCTGTTTCTGTGTGAAATTATCCACAGCTGTGTGAATGAGTGAGTGTGTGATGGCCGAAGTGGTTACGAAATGTTGGTTATTGATGTTTGGGGTGATATTCAGACATTGCGTAAGTGACATTTTGAATTTTCAAATTATTTCTAAAAAAGAAAATGTCTAGTATGTAAAACTTCAAAAATAAGGGTACAAAATTTTGTCCTGACATCAACTGTATTTACTTCTGTAATGATACAACCCACAAAACTTTGCAGCCATGATTAAAACTCTGCAGTACTGCCTGCCAGTTGGAGGCATGTGAGTGATAGGTAGGACTGGCTGTTGTGTGGCTGGTGGTCTGCACTCCTCACACACAGGCTTCACATTGAAGAGAGAACAATGGAGTGGGCACGCCGAAGCCTCCCACACAGCAGCGAGACACAAAAGAGCTTTTAACTTCTGCTGCTTGAGTGACAGCATGCCCGGAATCAGGCAGGAGGGCAGCGTCATAGTGCCACACAGCCAGACACTCACCAGCTCAGTGGAGCGCTGACATGAGCGAACACACAGCAGTGCTGGACAGTATATGGCTTGTAAACCATGGCAATTTTTTTAAAGCTGATTATTTACAGTACATTGAAATAAATATGTGCATATATGGCAAGCTGTATATGTATGTAAAAAACATATGGGACGACATATATCTGCAAGGATTTGATTGTATTCAGCTGCAGGGACCACAGTAAACATGACTCCAACTCGGCCCATAACTCCAGAGAACACAGTTCCGTGGATCTAAATCACGGTGCTGTGGGGCTTTTATACCCATGTAGCCTATGTTTGGCATTGAGCTTTGTGATATATCACAGTAGTAATACTGCATGTACCAATATAACTGCAGTACTGTTAGCTTAAAACACATACACCAACAAGTGGGCTTTGCTAAGTGCTCTTCATTAAATTAATGTTGAGAGTGCTGGATTACTGTTGGGGGCTGCTCTGCTCTTAAAGATTAAGCATGATTTATACATGTTTAAAAAGCTTATTGCTGTTCCTTCAAAGGGATTCCTGGTGAAGGAAATCTAGTGTAGACAGACAATATCCTAAATGTGGGAAAACCTAAGTAATGTGATGTAATTTACTGACAGTGTTTACATTTTAAAACCTAATATAATCACAGTCATTATATGGAAACTAAGTTTTAAATTTTAATTTATTTATATTTGCAATACACTGACTTCCATTTAGTTTCCGATGAGTATTTTGACACCTTTTTAAAAATAAATAAAAATGAATAATAATAATTAGTTAATTTTAAAAAAGGCACAGTGCAATTCCTCTCCCCTGACATCAATTAAACCTCTAAAAAAAAAAAAATTCCAAGGCATAAACAGTAATACCTTAAAAAATTCTCATTCATTTAATATGCACAGAGCTATGAATTTGCGATTAGTTCACACCTCTATTTCCACCAGAGATGTTTCTAGAGATTTATAACTGGGGGCGCAAAAGAGCGTAAGATTACAGGGACCCTGATGTGAGTTGGGGAGGTATGACTAAAATAGCCAAACTTCACAAATACAAAACAAAGTGCATCCCGTATCAGTTTATTACAGAACATGTCTTTTATTTTCCAAATATGGGGCAATTTCATATTTTACATGACAGCTTGTTTATGGGGGCTAAATATATTTTTCTAACAATGTCACTGATCTACACCCAGCCCTCCACTACTCACCTGCAGTTTCAGTTTATTTAAACTCCATGATGTAAGACACCTTGACTGTCTGACTATGTGCTTTTGAGTTCATCTTGGGACAGACAATGCTCAACCATGTCTGTGACTGCTTAATTCTCATAATGCATTTTATAGCCATGTACATTTAAAACAAAAACCACACCAACATATTAACAAATTAAATGGAGTGGGTACATAACACATGGAAAATTAAACTTAAACTAAACACATAAAACCTGTAATTTGACCAGAGGCCCCATAATTTGCTTATAACTCAATGTAATGAAAGTGATTGCCTTAGAATCTGTAAATATGAAAAGAGGCAGTCATCTCTAAAAGTCGTGAGAGCAAAACAGCAGTGGAACACCTAGGGCTTGTTGTGGATGAATATGTGTAGTGATGCCTCAGCCCTGCACCTCCTAACCAGGCAGAGGGGGCTTGGCAGAGGTGCTGCTGTAGAAGAAAGAGGGCTTTATTCTGCGCATGACCCAGGGCTTCACAGAAGAGGAAGGAAGTGAGAATTTCATTCTCATGGGGCCTGAGCCCAGAACAGCCTGCTCCTGCAGGCTCCTGCAATTTCCAACCTTCAGCAGCCCTGATCAACAGCTGGACTGTAGACTGCTGTCAGACTGTACGATTATGTTACACACATTCACCTGGTAAAACCAAGCATAGCATGAACACAGCATGTTCCTCTTCTGATAGAATGACATACTCTGTCCGACAAAAACAGTAACACTACAAGAGGTGGAATAAAAGGCTTCCTTAACTTTCAATAGTTTAATGTAAAAATATTTATTGTGAGTAATTTTCAAGCATCTCTCGGTCCATTCATCAGGAAGGGGTCACACAGATGTTTTGTCCCACAGCAAAGATATGACTATCAGCTTTGGTCTGAAGGGAGTCTCTGATTGATGATGAGTAGTTGGTGGGGTGAGCTGATGTTTACTTACTGGTAGACCTGACACAATCATGAAATTTAAGCTTATGATTATTTATCATATACACCATATCAGCCGTGACATATAAATACCCTTCTTGCTACATTCATTGTCCATGTTAACCAGCTCCACTCACCACACCGGAGCACTTTGTACTTCTTCAATTACAGACTGTAGTCCATCTGTTGCTCTGGATATTTGATTACCCCCTTTCACCTTGTTTTTAAATAGTCAGGACCCCACATAACCACCACAGAGCATTATGCATAAACGTGCTGAAATGTAAAATGTGGAATCTCATTTAGCTGGACTAACCATTGTAATAGCCTCATGGATATATAACAGGAAAATGCAGGTAAAATGAAAAGAGTTAAGGGGAGTAACTCAATTTTAGGGTGGTATGGTTGTGAAGCAGGTAGTGTCGCAGTCACACAGCTCCAGGGTGACTGTCTGTGAGGAGTTGGTGTGTTCTCCCTGTGTCCGTGTGGGTTTCCTCAGGGTGCTCCGGTTTCCTCCCACGGTCCAAAAACACATGTTGGTAGGTGGACTGTTGACTCAAAAGTGTCGGTAAAAGTGAATGTGTGAGTGTGTGTCACCCTGTGAAGAACTGGCGCCCCCTCCAGGGTGTGATCCCGCCTTGTGCCCAGCGACCCTGAACTGGATAAGCGGTTACAGGAAGTGAATGAATGATCTCAATTTTGACCAAACATTCTACTTCTCTTGAAAACAATGTTTTTTTGGCTGAACTATAACATCTTTAAAAAACTGGCAGTTTTATACACAGGAATCATCTACTGGTACAGAAATTATACTGTGGCTTTTATATCCCTGTTTTTGAGTGGTTAATGTGTTTTTTAATGTGTTCACTGTAAGACATTTTTTGTTTATTTTTGAGTTCATTACTTTATATTTAATGTACAGACTTTTATCTGTGCCACCTAACACTATGTTTAACAAAATCATGTCGTGATTTAGCCTGATTAATTAAAACAAATCTCTCTGAGTTTTTTGCTTGTAGTAGGTTTGTGGATTTAGTCATTGATTTGTGTGAAAGGGAGGCAACAATAGGTTTGGATTCCACTGTAAACAGATTAGTAATCAGACCTCAGCCTGCTTTGTACCTTTGTGTTTCTCAGTGTGTGTAAATGTGAGTGCATTATATGGCTCTTTCTTTACTTAAAGCTTTCAGGCATTAATAACCCAAAAGCAAGCCACAATATGAACACTGTGCAAATATATGACCCACACATGACATAGGAAAGACAAGTTCTTTGTATGACATGTCAATGTGATCAGAGATCATTATTGAGGTAATGTCTTGTTTATATGTGTGTTTTTGCTGTTTTTTACTTCAGGTTTGAAAAGGGACGTATCTACAGCTACATTGGTGAGGTGGTGGTGTCTGTGAACCCTTATCGTGCCATGAACATCTATGGGAGGGACACCGTCGAACAATACAAAGGCAGAGAGTTATACGAGCGCCCACCACATCTATTTGCCATAGCAGATGCTGCTTACAAAGCCATGAAGAGAAGGAACAAAGACACGTGCATCGTTATCTCAGGTTCGATATGCTGTGCTTGAAATCTGAACACTTTTTTGGAAGCACCTCTCTGAAATGAAATGTCACAAAGTCATTCAGTTACTCTTTCACTCACACAGTCAGTCACTCGCTCGCTCACTCATTCACTCACATTTAACGAAATGCTCCACAAGGGATACTATTCAGATCTTTGCCTCAGTTACAGCATATTTTCTTGTGGAAGGGTTGTATCCCAGTTCAAGCGCAGGTCACTATATTTTTATATGCACACAGACGGTACATGTATGTGTCTTAAATGCACCAAAACGTGAACATTCAATAAAGATTAATTTATGGAGAAATAATAATGTTAATAAATGATTTCCTGAAATTTTACAAGAATAGAGGCTGTTTCCCAGTTACTTATGCCCTTATTTCAAGGCTGTGGGAACTAAAATCAGCAGAATAAAATATCAGCTGCATGTGTGATATCTTGGCTTGTGTGTTATGCTTGTTTCTATGCAGTATTTCCACATATTGTGCCTATTCAATCCTCAGATTCAAAGGCATTTTCTGTTTTCATGCACACAATCCATAAACTGCATGCTTGGCCTCCTGTACTCGGTGTATGTTTAATATGTAGTACCTGAATTTCTTCTTGGTGATGTTGGGTCAAATGAAAAAGGATTATATAACATTATGGAAATGATATATCATATATGATATATTCACACTTTAGTATGGTCAGCATGCTTAATATTCCTTGTTATTTAACAGTTGTGGAAATATTATGCAGTTATTTAGCTTATTTTGAATGTGTTCTTACGTGCTTTATGAAAGGCTTCACCTGTTTTAGACACTTGGCCTAGAAATAAAGACAAAATAAACAAAAATAAGGATTTACAGTGCATTGTGAAAAAGCTTGTAGCTAGTTGCTAGTGCATGGAGATACAGAATATGAGAAGACGGATAGGTTTGCCTAGGGTGACCAGACGTCCTCTTTTACCCGGACATGTCCTCTTTTTTAGACTTAAAAAAATGTCCGGGCGGAATTTCACAAACGTCTGGAATTTTGTTTTTCTAGAGCTTACATAGAATTTATGAGAAGCATTTCGTTCACAAACTAGTCCCGCCCTCCCCTACTCCGATTGGTTCGCTTGAGTTAGAAGGGGGCGTGGTGAAGTAGCCTAAAATCTTCGGATTGGACGGTCTGACTGTAGAGCTACCGTTATTGGTCGGTAACCTTCTCTGTAAACATTTAATTGGTCAGTCTGGACGTCAATAGTCGTTGTTTACGTCAGGCAAAGCTCATGTACCCCCCCCCCCCCGGTTTGCCTTATATATCATTCACCATTAAAAGTATACCTTGAAAATATTGTACTCCCTCACAAGCCTTTAATTTACTTAATCTCATTTTTTAATTAGAAGATTTTGTCTAAATGTGAGTGTATTTTCTTACAGCCGCAGTCAGTGCTGGTATAAGTGAGTGGATCTAATGTGGATATAATGGGATTAAATCTGTGGTCAGAGGGGAAATTCTTAGTGCTGGCGTGCTTGAGTGGCGCAGCAAGGGTCGGACCATTCAGGCGGTCTACTCACAATCCAGCACATTACATATGAGCAAATAGCTTTGTCACAGGGCTCGTTCACTGAGGGTCCTTTGTGTGAATGGAAGTATTTGTGGTTAATTCACAATACTGACTCAGTGGCACCATGTTACATATTTATTTTTCCTCTGGGAATTTATTTTGAGGTGGGGCTCATACCTCGGGGAAAATTGTCTACAGGCGATTGGGAGCCTAAAAGAAAAGATGCAATTTTGCCTGTGAAGGCAAACACTGATAGTCATCTCAAGTGACCACAAGTTGTGACTACACTCCGAAAATATTTGGGCCATTTATTGCCACCTAGTGGTTGAGAGTAGGTATCGATGGATACCATCGTTGATGTTCTCATAAATTATGAGTAATTTGGCCATAGGGTTATTTGTAAACACCAGAAATGCTTTTTTAAGGTGTTAAAGCGACTTAACCTCAGTGTAACACTGTAAACCTGTATTAAAATATCAGAAAAAATCTGTAGAACATCACTGTATTTTTCCACTTTGCAGGTGAGAGTGGAGCTGGGAAAACAGAAGCCAGTAAATACATTATGCAATATATTGCTGCTATAACCAATCCTAGCCAAAGAGCCGAGGTGGAGAGGTGAGTGAGAAATGCGTTCCACATTTCGGTCTACGCTTATAAAAATAGAGGTACAATAAAATGCTTTTTGGAACAATGTCATAGAAAATCTTTCATTTCTTTTAACAACTTTTCAGTAAAAACATTTAATAAAATTGAAATCAATTACTCTAAAGAACCTTTCTGAAATGTAACAAGCTTCAATAAAACATAAAGATTATACACCAGTAGTAGCCAGTTGTAGTAGCCTGAGTGGATTATAAGGTGCGTTACATTATTTATATTAGGAATTTAGTGATTATCAACGGATAAACTGGAATGTTTGTTTGTTTTTCCATTTTGTTTTGTACTCCTTATATAGGTTAACAATTATAGGCTCTAGTTCTTCTGTTGCTGCCTAAAATATGAGCTTCTATTCACCCATTCATTCAGATTCCATTACAGGCATTGTCACTTTCAGTGGAAATCTGAGTAGACAAGTTTAACTGACTTACAATGAGAGAATTTTTTTGTATGTTTTTTTTTCCCCACTTTTTGGTCTTTTTTTGCATATATTCAGTATAAACCAGGTAAGCACAATTCAGAGGCCCGTTAAAACAGAAGCGGTCTCTAGCTACAAACAGCAAGAGTGAGCAAAGTTGCTCATCATTCAGAGGTGAATAATACATTAGTTTTAGCCTCAGAGGAAATGACAGTAATGGAAGTGAAATATAGGGCAGAGTGAAAATAGCACGGGCTGGAAGAGTTGAAAATATAATGGCATGTATTTAGTCAGCTCAGCTGAATAAATGACAAACCGCCGTACTAAGCACTTGCTTTACTCAGCTGTATGATTTGAGAATTGCAAAGTTCTGTACAGTAGGTAGCAAGCCACAAAATGTGAACACACTTGCACATGTGGTTCTATCGTTTCTGTTGAGCAGTAAAACATGCCAGCTGTCACCTTGCAAAGTGTCTGACTTTTACTGCAAATAAAAGATTCAATAAAACCTACTGTTCCAGCAGTTCCCTTTTATGGCCTACTTTTGTAGATATGCTATTATCTGCCTAGTGATCCAAAGGTTGAAACTGTAAAAATAGGTCAAAGTCCAGCAGTGCTTAATACAAATATGGACTATAACATGGTATTACTGTCACTCAGAGCAGTCTAAACAGGGCCAGACATACTGTATGTACAAATTATGTCTTGATTTGACCACATCATTCTTCCAAAATACACATCAATTATCTAAGAGTGCAGAGTACAGCAAACTCTGTACTTGAAGCAGGGTTAAAAAGGCTTAGTCACCAACATGTTCAAATAGAAACACTGTGTGATCAGGTACATTAACATTAAAACATTATACCGGGATGTTATTCTACTCTAAGAAATAGTTTGTGTGACATTTACATTAATTTGCAGCTTATTCTGAATTTTGAAACACTTCTATTTTGATGGCATATGTTCATTAAGCACATGTGTCTGTGTCAGTCACTGATGCCAATTTCTGCATGGTTTTAAAAGACAGAGGCTAAACAGGCTGTCCACAGTTTGGCCAAACTTTTGTTAATCAAGCTCATTATGTTGCAATCTACACAAACAATGTTTTATCACATTTATTTCCAGCTGTTTATACATTCATTCATTCATTATCTGTAACCGCTTATCCAGTTCAGGGCCTACCTGGAATCATTGGGCACATGGCGGGGGATACACCCTG
Source organism: Hoplias malabaricus (assembly GCF_029633855.1). NCBI lineage: Eukaryota > Metazoa > Chordata > Actinopteri > Characiformes > Erythrinidae > Hoplias > Hoplias malabaricus. The sequence continues at coordinate 16,337,370 of NC_089802.1, forward strand.
GAGCGGGCGCCAGTCCTTCACAGGGCAACACAGACTCACACACTCACACCTACGGACACTTTTGAGTCGCCAATCCACCTACCAACGTGTGTTTTTGGACTGTGGGAGGAAACCGGAGCACCCGGAGGAAACCCACGCTGACACGGGGAGAACACACCAACTCCTCACAGACAGTCACCCGGAGCCGGAATTGAACCCACAACCTCCAGGTCCCTGGAGCTGTGTGTTTATACATAAAGAGTAGAAATGCATTCTGCTTTTTTTCATACATACATACATCATTCCATTCATAAACATTTTGAGTTCTGAGCCAGCTCACAATGTACTCATACCAGGGCTTGTAGCAGCACTTGACAAGACATATTGCAGTCCCATGTGACCATAGAGATGTGCATATTGGGGGGAAAAAGCTCTGGGCATAGTGAAGTAATCCACAATAGATTAATAAAAGCTTTGGAGATGTAAAGAATGCGTCTCTTTGATTTGCAGGGTAAAAAACATGCTGCTGAAGTCCAACTGTGTCCTGGAGGCTTTTGGAAATGCCAAGACCAACCGCAACGATAACTCGAGCCGCTTTGGCAAATACATGGACATCAACTTCGACTTTAAGGGGGACCCCATCGGCGGCCATATCAATAACTACCTGCTGGAGAAGGTAGGGAGAGCTGTTTAAAAATTAATATAAAAAAGCATGGAGTCAAGTGTTTCACTCAATTTAGTGAGGTTGTTTTTGCCATAGAAATGTTTAAAGTACAGTAAGTCTGAGACCACACTTATTCGGCTTCCAGTCAAAACAGCCACAGAGCAGGTTGTTCATATGTCAATGTCAGGAACAAAGCAGAAAACATGTACTTAGAGAAAATGACACAGAATTCCCAACCACTACGTATAACACCCCTGCCTTTTTTACAGCTTCCATTTTTGGAGAAATCTAGCTTTCAGTTTTTCAGTTGTCAGTCTAAAGATCGGTTTTACAAACTGGGGGCGTTTTCAGCTTCTCACAATCCAAGTGACTTCTAACACATGGCAGACTCTGTAGTGGGCAGTCTGTCATTCTTAAAAGTCCAGCAGTTTTGTCTTTGTCTGTGTGTCTCATCTATTTCTCGGTAACAGACTGTTTGTTGTTGTTGCATTATTATTATTACCTTTCCACTTTCCTGTCTTTCTTGCGTAGATGCGTTTTCTTTCTAGTCTCCTTAAAAATAACTGAAAATAAAATTGCTTAAAGGAACACTTTAAAAACACAAATTTTTGTTCCTGGGCTCCCCCTACTTTTGCAGAGCGTGATTAATTTTTACAGCACTGTGCTGAAATCAAGTGGGGTGGCTTCAAGCTCACCTCCTAAAGTTACATAATGCAGTTTCTGCAATGCTGAGCCTGGAGTAGCTACGACAGAGGCTCTGTGCTCCCTATTACTGGTCAGTGAAGCATCACATGGTTTCTCATCCTGCCATTCTACAGTAAAAGTTCTACCTAGTGTTCCTAAGTGATATCTAAATGTGCACAGTACTGTGTAATTAAGTATATGGTATTTAACCTCTCTTCATGTTTCTGCTTGTTTTTCAGTCCAGAGTGATCTTCCAGCAGGAAGGGGAGAGAAGTTTTCACTCGTTCTACCAGGTGAATAAACAACAGCTTAATGGCTGTTGTTGAGGTTGACTTTGTGTCTGAAGTCTGTTGTGACTCACAGCTAGATGCTAACAGGACAGTGTTTACGATGAGAGAGCCACAGTCTTCTACTGAAACTAAAAGATTGCTCATTTGTTGTGCTTCTGGCAATAACAGTGTCCAAACTCATTTTTAGGATTTTTGTGATTAACAGTTTGTGTTTTATTGTGTTCTGTGCATTACATATACCCCGATCAGCAATAACAGTATGTAAATCACGCCCTTGTTTCTGCACTCACTCTTTATTCTCTCAGCCCCACTGATCATACAGGAGAACTATGTAGTTCTACAGTAAAACTTTGCCCATTTTCAGCCTGTTCTTCAATGGTCAGGACCACCACAGAGCAGGAATGTTTGGGTCCACTCCGTTAGACACATGTACCTTGGTGATGCACCTTGAAGAAGAAGTATCAGAGTTAGAGGCTCGTGTGTTGCGTCACAGTTTGTGTTGGTCAACCTCTAGTCCTGCATCAGTGGACACAGGACACTGCCCACAGGATGCTGCTCGATGGATATTTTTGTTTGGTGGACTATTCTCAGTCCAGCAGGGGCACTGAGAGCTCTAGCAGCACTCATGTGTCTAATCCACTCATATCAGTGCAGCACACACTAACACATTACCACCATCTTGGCGGCGCAGAGAATAATCCACTATCAAAATAATACCTGCTGTGTTGGTCCTGTTGGGGTCTTGACCATTGAAGAACAGGGTGAAATGGGAGTAAGAAAGTATGCAGAGAAACAGGGGGGCTACAGTCCCCTAACTGTAGAAATACAAAGTGCTCCTGTATATGGTCAGTGGAAAAAATGAATTTTTTGAAGTGATGAAGTGTTGTGAAAAGTCTTAAGATGGACTTTGAAGGAAGAAAGTGAATGGCCAACCTCGATGAGGTAGAGGCAAAATATTCAAAATTGTAGGGGCCATGACTCTAAAGGATCTGCCCCCAGCACTGACCAGTGTAAAGTCTGGACAGTCGAATGACAGATGACTTCAGTGTGAGTAAATTGGTGCTAAACCTTGTAACCTTGTTGGCTTTAAATGTAAGCAAGGAGTGTTTAAACTTAAGGTATGGTATGGCTATAGGAGCCAGTGTAACTGAAAAAGGACAGAGGTGATGGCAGGATTTTTTAATTTTAATTTTTTTTTTTTTTGTAGAGAGAATTCTTGTTGCCGAGTTTTGAATATATTGCAGGGGATCTAGGGCTTTGCTAGGAAGGTCATTAGTGGGCAAGGTACAACACTGAAGGCAGGAAAAGATGAAAGCACATGTGGATAGCACAAGTTGTGCTATCCACTTTTATAATAATACCTTTCTGTGATGTAGCTTTTAGCTTTTAAACATGAAATGCTTTGTTACCATTTTTGAAAGTGTTTTTCTCTAAAACCAATCATTCCTTGCCAAACCACCCTTGATTGCTTTGTTTACGTGTTGACCTTGAAATTCTGTAGAAATGTTGTAAAATCATTTGAATTCCTCTATAATTCAGTGTTGTAACATCATTATTCTTTGTTTATCTCAGCTTATGAAAGGAGCTCCAGATGCTCTGCTGCGATCTTTGCACATCCAGAAAGACCCTACAGCCTACAATTACATTAAAGTTGGAGGCCACACCAAGGTATCATATTTAGGCTTACTGGAAAGAAACTATTTATTTATGTTTTCTTTATTATGGGACCCAACCGTGTCCTTAAAGAACATGTGTAAATGACATATTGATGCCTATTCAATCTGCTATGCATTGCCCAGAATTTGTGTTGCTGTTGCTTTTTTCAGACCAGAGTATTACATAAGGATTTAACATGTTTACCACCACAAACACAAAAAACCTGTCTGTGTGTGATATCAGTTACATGTTATGTAAGCTGGTCATGGCTCGGTCCTGATGAGTCAGTGAGCAGAATTACAGAGGGCTGCTCAGCTGTGTGTGGATGAGTGTTATGAGAGGGAACAAAAACAAACTTATTCAACAAACAAGCTGATGTCATGGAACAGCCTTTGGTTTGGGGGTTTGCACTGCTCTAGTTGCGGTTTTGACATTGTGTGCCATGTTCCACTTTATTTTATGGGACCTTTTTCTGTTCATGCTTCATTCTGTCTCCAGAAAAGGATGTGGTTTCCACAGTTACCTACTGTATTAAATAAGCCCCAGTCTGCAGGCAGTATTAGCCACGAGAGGACTGGGCTAATTAGAAATCCCAGAGCTGTTGTTGTCCAAGGTTTGGGAAGCTGAGGAAATTAGTAACCACCTCAGTGCTTCTCCAGCTTTAACTTTGGCCTTGTAAATGCTTTGTAAAAGCAACAATAAATGAAATCCACTCCTTTTAGCAGAAGCAGCACAGATGAAAATAACTGAATGTGAATTGGTTCTGTTGTAAAGTTTTAGAAAGAGAAAGAGCAGATGGTTTATTACCCATGAGGGTAAATAGACATGGTGGCAAGGTTAAAGATATAACGAGGTGTTTTGAAACGTGGCCTTTGGGACATGTTGATGTACCATGAGAGTACCGTAGTGAGCAGAGTTAATACAGTTGAATAAATACTTGGACTCTGTGGAATAAGTGCTAGTTTTCCATTTTTCACTGTTAGACAATGTTTTGGATGAAAACTAGTTTTTCAGTTATGTTACAGTATACTGTGTTCTATAATATGTAAAAATGGACTGGTGCATTAGAAATGAGAGGTAATGAAATACTGGTCTTAATTGAATGAATACCCTGCTTCATTAGACACTCACAGGAACTCATCTTGAAGATATTAAGTAAATCACTAAAGTGCAAGTCTACATTTGCTGATTACATAAGTTGCTTTATAGATGTTTATATTTGTTTGTTGGGACTTAAACATAGGATTGTGAAAGTTAATTGTATGAATTCACTGGAGGAATAAATTATACCTCAAATAATTACAGTCCGGTGATTTAATGTTTTTGTGTCAGGTCTATCGTGATCTATTGTCCACCCTTATTCTGTATTCACATTTTGTTCAGTTGTCATGATATGGCTTTTTATCCAGAGCAGTCTGCCCTAGTAACTGTAACTGCCTTCTCAATGTCTCGTCCCTTCACGTTTGCCCTGTAGTCCTCCATCAATGACAACGCAGATTTCAAAGCCGTGGCAGATGCTATGAAGGTGATAGGATTCACCGCAGAGGAAATTCAGACAGTCTACAAGATACTGGCAACCATCCTACACCTGGTACTCTTCGGTTTTAATTTACTTGTGAATATATACAGTTTATATTGTGACTGTTCTACAAAGAACTTGGCATTTTTTTAAACATTTGAAATAAATTTAAGTAATTGTGTAAAGTTATATTTTACAACAAATGCTTTGATATAAATTGTCCAAAATTTAAGGAAAATTCATGATGCATTAACCTCCATCAAAAGCAGCCAGTAATTTTTTATCAGTCATTCTTCTTCACATAATGAAACAAACATATTGACACCTAGTGGCCTGGATGTGTTAGAGTAACAAACATTTTTTATACAGGGCCACCTCCATGTGGGGGACCTGCTTTATGGAGGCTATATTTTTTGCTAAATTCAGGGTCTACAAAAGGAATTTGTTTATTCATAATATGTATAATTAATAAATTCACACTTCCATAATATTGATTTTTTTCTTGTTGATGGTAAACATGATGGTAACATTTTGATTTCCTTTCTCTTAAAATGTTAATGAATCCGTGATATTTTATTATATTCACTGATTCACTACTGTTTTAATATGTCAATGACGATTTGCTTCATGTTATGTCCTTGAAAACATTGCTGTGCTTTGCATAATAATATATTTGTTGTTAGCCCTAATAAATATTTTTGTCCTGGAATATTGCCCCTATTTTGGTGAAAGATTTATCAGGAACACTGTGTCCTTCTCCAGGGAAACCTAAGGTTTGGCAGTGACGGGGATGTGACTCTGATTGAGAATTCAAAGCTGGTAGCAGTTCTCGGGGAGCTGTTGTCCACTAAAGAGGAGAATGTGGAGAAGGCACTACTCTACCGCACTGTGGCAACGGGACGTGATGTCATTGACAAGCAGCACACGGACCAAGAGGCTAGTTATGGGCGGGATGCTCTGGCCAAGGTAAAGCAGACTCTGGTTTAATGACCTGCACTGTAATGATCCAAGCCAAAATCTAGGTGTTTTTATGATAGCACACTGGCCATAGAAAAAACAGGTTTAGGTTTAACCCTTAAGTCTGTGCTGTAATATTCTGTAAAAATTTGGGGCTCCTGATTGTCATAGAATTGTAAGCGTTTTACCCATCATTGGAATAACACCAGTTTGTTTGCCTAAGATGCCACTGCCATTTGAGACTGGGAATCCAATGTCCTCATTAATGATATACTGCTTTTTTCTATTCTATCAGTTTATGTCGTGAAAAATTTAGGACACTCCATGATCTTTGTCTTTTTGAACATATTTAAACATATAAACAGTTTGAGCTTCATCTGAACTGTACTGAAAGAAGGATCTCATATAACTAAAGAAATAAAACTGAAGAAATAATGTATAAACATACGTTTATATAAGTACTGTAATGAACAAAAATGTACATTTGTTGTGAGGAAAAAGTTAGGACACCCTATGCCCTAATAGTTATTTTTTTCCCCTTTGGCTGAAATAACCTCAATTAGATGTTTCCTGTAACCATCTACCAGTCTCCGACATCGACTGGGAGGTGGATTTTCCCATTCCTCCATGCAGAATTCTTTCAGCTGTGTGATATTTGCGGGGTTTCTTGAACACACACATCACCCCACAGCATCTCAGTAGGATTAAGATCCGGGCTCAGATTTGGCCATTCCAAATTCCTTGTGAATTTACCGGAATTTTTTGGTTCATGGTCATGTTGCATGGTCCACATCCACTTCAGCTTCCGTTTTTGGAAAGATAGTCTAATATTTTCCTCAAGCACCCTCTGATACAGTGAAGAATTCAAAGTAGATTCTATGATGGACAGCTTGCCAGGCCCCTGCTGCAGCAAAGCAGCCCCAAACCATGACATTTCCACCTCCCTGCTTCACGGCTGGGGTTCTTGTGCTCAAATGCTGCTGGTTGTCTTCTGATACTATGCCCAAATAATTCAGCTTTGGATTCATCTGTCCAAAGCAAATTGTTCCAGAACTCCTGGTCTTTGTCTATGTGCTTTCTGGCAAACTTTATTCTTGTTGTGATGTCTTTTCGACAGTCGTTTCCTGATGGTAGAGTTTCCTGAAGGTGCATGTACCTTGACATCAACTGTGGCAAGAGCCACTTGTAGGTCCCGTGATGACATTTGAGGATTGTTGGAGACTCCTTTATGCATCTTGCGGTCTGCTTTTGGACTGAACTTGTTAGGATGACCTAACCTGGCCATGTTGGCAGGTGGTTTAACTGTTCTCCACTTAGAAATCAGCCATTCTACTGTCCAGAATATAATTTACAATTATTTTGAGATATTTTTACATCCATTCCCAGAATCATATAAATCTATAACCTTCTTTCTGAAGGTCACAGAGACCTCTTTAGATCTCAGCATGGTGATACCACTCAGTTCAGCAACCAAGGGCAAATCAAACTAATGTCTGAGGTTTAAATAAGAGCCTCCTCCAATGTCCTCTTTAATGATGGCCTAATCATTTGCAGCTGATGTGGTGCATCTGATTCTAAATACAGACATTTTAAACAGTAATAAATGTAGGGGTGTCCTAACTTAAGGGGTGCCCTTAATGAACAATAAATGTGTTCATTAAATTTTACAACTTGTGTTTATAAGTAATTTATTCAGTTTTATTTGTTTAGTTACATAAGCTCCATCTCTCAGCACTGTTCAAATGAGGCTCATATGTCCATATGTTTAAAAAGGTTCATGAGGTGTCCTAACTTTTGCACATGACTGTATCTTCAAAATATTTTTTAATAATAATTATCCCTATCTATGGAATAACTAGGTACATATTCACATACAAATGGTAATACAGTTTATTATAAACCATGCTAAAGTTAAAGCAAATACGCAAAAAAAGGTAAACATGCTTTGCTTTCTCTCAAACTAATCCTCACAGATCCTGCTAAATACTGTGCACTGACTGTTGTTTTTCTCCTAGGCTATTTATGAGCGCCTCTTCTGCTGGATTGTGGGAAGAATCAATGACATTATCGAGGTGAAAAACTATGATGCCAGGGTCCATGGGAAAAACACAGTGATAGGAGTGCTGGACATCTATGGCTTTGAGATTTTTCAGAACAACAGGTAAAATAAATACTGACTTCTAAAGCTCTCCCTCTTTATCTCTATAATGTTTGTAATTTTCTCTATCTGTTTCTGTTTCTCATTCCTTTCTAATAATCCCTCCACATCTTTTCCAGTTTTGAGCAATTCTGTATAAATTACTGCAATGAAAAGTTGCAGCAGCTCTTTATTCAGCTGGTGCTGAAACAGGAGCAGGAGGAATACCAGCGAGAGGGAATCCCATGGAAACATGTAAGATTTTTTTTTTTTTTAAGGAGCTTCCCAATACTTACTCAGGCAACATCCATTTGCAGACTTTTCAGTAGACTCACATCTTAATTATCATTTCTTAAGTGTGCCCTGGTTTGTTATATTGTACCACATTCTGATGCTGATATAAACCATTTTTCTGTGTGCTCTGGGCAGATTGATTACTTCAATAATCAGATTATCGTGGACCTGGTGGAGCAGCAGCATAAGGGGATCTTCTCAGTGCTGGATGAGGCCTGTATGAATGTGGGGAAGGTCACTGATGAGATGTTTCTCCAGGCTCTCAATGGCAAACTGGCCAAACACGCTCACTACACAAGCCGGAAGGTATTGTAAAACACCACTTGTTTGTGCTTGTGTCTTTTTATTAAGTTTACCTTCCGACAGTGGCAACATGTACCTATACAATATGAACAACTTACTACAACTTAGCATTTCTTAGTGTTTTTTAGGTACAAATTCATGTTGTAAAGTTTGAAGCACAGCACTGACACACAAGAATACTCTGTATGGACACAAGAGGGCAACAGTGATCTGGAAAAGGCAACCCTCCACTCGACTCTATCTTGCGCTCTAGGTGATGTCACTGGCAACCAATGGGAGCTATTGAGACTGGTGTCTCAGAGCCTTGGCAAAGGTGCGCGAAAGAGAGCGTGAGATGGAGGAAAACTAAGCTAAGACAAAGGTGCAGTTAGCACTGAAAAAGACTAAACAAAGGAGAATAAATATAATGAGTTCCCTGATAATGCTTCATTTTTGCCCTTGCCAATCCTAATGTGCTGGTAGAGAAATACGAGGCTAGCTGAGGTTGCATGTATTGCTCTGGTCTTGATTTGTTATCCATGCAGCAAAGAGGGCAGAGAGCCAGAGTGCTGCAGGCTAAGAGCTAAGTGTTAGCATGGACAGCAAAGATGCTGCTTGATCGTATCCCTCTAACCTCTTGTTTACCACCAACATTCACACACTTCATATCTTTTATATAACATGTTTGTGTTACTGTATGGCTTCCAATATCTTGAAAACACATTGATGAACAGTGAGAGTCCAAGAAAATCCTGCATTGTTTTGACCCAAATGATTTATTTTTGATAGATGATGGCAGTGCACAAAATATGTATGATTGATAAAAATGCTCATAGCGCCCAGTAAAACTTTCTCAGATTGGTTAAAATTCCCTTTGCACATTTTATAAAAATCATGGACACTAGACTCATGTTAATGAGCAGCAAACAAAATAGCTCTACTGAGGACTAAAAGTAGGTGAGCAAGTGAATGAATGAGAGCCTGTATTTAGTGATTCTTCTGCATTAGGCTAATGCTTAATCAAAACCTCCCTGGGTGCAGAAGTGTTAATTAGGTTATGCAGCTCATTTGTAATGCAGGAGATCACTGCTCACTGTAGAGGTATCATAGCACTGTTAGTCCAGCCAAGAGAAAAGGAAATGATTCATTCTTGCTGTCTCTGTGTGAGAGCATACAGAGTGTGTTATGTGTTAGTTGTATGACTGATGTGTACATTCATACATATTTGCAATAAGCACTAAAGATAACCTGCTGTGTTTCTACATACACAACAGTAAGTTCTGACCAAGTAATTTGATTGGACAAGAGATATTCCATGAGTGCTAATACTGAGTATAACAGCAGTGGGACTTTTAACTCTACATGTATCATTCTACTTTACAGGAGTGTCCTATTAACTAATAATTATGCAGTATCACATGAGGGAGTTACCTTGGGCTTTGAGAGGGTTTTAATAGTTCTACAGATAAAAGTAGATGATATAGAGCAGCTGGTCTGTTGTAACATAGACCTGCACAAAGTAGCAAACTAATTTGCAGTACAAAAATATTTGTGTTGTCTGGGAAACGTTCAATTCCAGTTCAGTTAAGGAATTATTTGTGCAGGTGGAGACAAATATGTTATTAAATAATAAATCAGTTATATTACATTTAACTAACTTAATTACAATTGAATTGCTGTCTGTAGAACTGTAAAATGAACACAGTATGACACTTGAATTGGTACTGTTACCGAATAGCAGCATAGCCTTAATTTTTGGTATTACTTATTTGCAGTATTGTTTAAACTCGAGGCCACATTTTAATTTTACTTTCATTAACTTTTAGTCAACAAATAAAACATATCCATTGTTGGTGTCAGTCACCAATAAACAAATAAATAAATAAAATCAAGACATTGAAATGAACACTACGTTTTTTATTTTTTTGCTCCTGGGGCTCCCCCTAGTGTAATTTGGTTTTACAGCACTGTACTGAAACCCATAACGAGGCAAATGTGTTGGTAGTTTCTTACCCTGCTCCAAAAGTTACATAGTGCAGTTTCTGAAGTGCTGAACCCAGAGTAGCAAAAACAGAGGCTCTGTTCTTCCTATTACAGATTAGTGAAACATCACAATGATTTTGAAACTGTCATTTTAAGGTAAAGATATGACATAGTGTTCCTTAAATTTAACAGAAAATTACACAGAACATCTTCAGCACTAAGTCAACCTAACACCAAATACTTTTGCCTTTGTTCCCTCTTATTGCTCTTCCCAAATGTGTCAGTGATATTATGTTCTCTTTCAAAAAGCCACAGACATTCACCCATGCTCTACCTTCAGCTGCTGTACACATTCCTTTCTCATGCACAGGATGAGTCAAAAGTCAAAGGACACCCTTTTATTTCTTTGATATGATTCATGACCACCTTCCCAGCTTTGACCTTGATCCAATATGGCGGCTTTTAAGATGGCAGTCATAGCCTAGAGGATACGCATTACTTGCATGGGATATTCAGATAAAAGCGTGTTCTGTGACTTTTGACTCACCCTGTACATTAAAATCTTGAGTAAAGGAGATGTATAAAAATGCAAATGAAATGCACACAGTATAAAGGCAGTAACAGAGGTAATTTCGCTGTTCATACTCAAACACTAAATAAATAAATAAATAAAACACACTTTCGCTCTTTTTCAGGTCAGTAATGTGTCCTGGTTAAAATTTGTTTCTACATTTTCACCAACATCAATTATGTTTATTGGAGTAGCAAATACCTTTAGGATTTTTCAAAAGCCCCTGAGAAATTCTCAATTGATATTGGGATTAGTGTAGATACTCACAGCACACAACTGATCAGTGATCAGTTTCATGGGCTGTTTTTTTGTTCTTTTATTCACTGTTTATCTCCTCTTTAGACACTGACATTATGTCTTTGTACCATTAGAGTCTGGGCTCACAACCCTGGCCTAATTAAAGGACACTCATTAAAATAAAAGCTACCGCCAAACCCCCAGAGAAACCCTTCATTTTTCTTCCTTGTTTTGCTCTTCACACTTTCTCTGCAGTCTTCCCTCTTACAGGGAAAAAGTTGCACACTTGACTAGTTCCAAATATGCAGAGGCTTTGCAGACTGCATGACTTGAGGCGCTTCTAGCAATGCAGTTATTTTCTCTTAACTAGGAAGTTTGAGAACTTTAGAACAAGACAGGACCGAGAAGAGTGCAAGGAGATGGAGGGAGTGAGCAAGCTACATTACAGTGAGAAGGAGAGAGAACGAGAGATGGAAGCAGAGAGGGAGAAATAAAGATGGAAAGAGAAAGTAGTGATGGGGTAGAGAGAGAGAGACAGAGTCATGGAAAGGAAAAGTCAAGGCACAAGGAAGCTACATCACAGTGCTTTTGGAAGAGGGGCTAGGTAGAGGGAGAGGAGTGAGAGAGCTACATCACAGTGCTCTACTCTTCAGTGAGATCTTCAGTGTCTGCCAGGCTCGATGTTGTTTCCTCTGTGCTGTAACGAGAGGCATGACAGACGACATGGATCCTCTGTGTTCTTTTCCATTCGCTCTGTCATAACCTGCACTGGCTGCAGCTCTGAGGCCAGATCACTACAATGAGAGACAGAAATGCTTCATCCCCCTGCAAAGTTTCCTTTCTCCATTTAAAACCTGATAGCTTTCTCTCGTGCAAGCAGTTGTAACTGTTTTAATGGTCTGTCATGTGCATCAGGGTGTGTTTGTGGTGGTCAAATAGAGGTTTATAGCAAAACACCAAGGGTAAGGGCACTTCTGGGAATCTCTTGTGTGCCATGAGTTAACATAGATGTACTGATGTAAATGGTAAATCCCAGGGCTGGACAGTATTGACTGAAAGGGTTGGGGAGGGAGGGTGGTGTAGCGTATAATATACTGTTGCTTATTTACCTCATCCAACATTAACTGGTACCCTCTTCGTTGTAATAGCTGTGGCTCTTGTGGAGAAGCTTTACACCACTCTGTCTCATCCCAAATATGTTGGATAGTGCCTGAACACTTATTGTTATCACATGTAGTATGACTTATATTTGATTTCATTTAAATATAGGCTTTTTTTCCTGACATTGAAACATGACTTGCTTAATAGCCATTGTGATATAACGAAGGGTGGACTCTCACTTTTAAACAAGTATTTAAATGATCCATAAATAATTTGTGTTAATCAACAGTGTGCTATTCATTTTCCTATTTAAAACTTGTCTGTGTTTTTTAAGGGGCTCCCACATCATCACGATGACCCACCTCACTAAAAATGGCTTTCATTATCTTAAATGTGTGTTATTTTAATGCCTTGCTCCCCAGTAACTCTTAATTACAGTTATTTGCTGACAGAGGTGCTTACTCTGTGACTCTGACATCACGTTTTGGTGAAGGGTGCGGGTGTTGGGGAGGCTTGGGTGGGGGGGTTCACTCCTCCTTCTTGTTTTCTTCTTTCGCTCTGTCGCTTCCTCCCTTCTGCATGTGGCGGCTAGAGGTGCAGGCATGTGACAGGAAGCTACTATAGAAGCCCATGGCTGAGTGTATGGAGGGGAACGGGTGCTCATTATCTGATGAAGCTTTACTATCCCTCTGTGAAGTGTGTGCGAAGCCTATTAGCTGCTGCTTTCTGAACTCCACTCCTGACCCAGGGCATGCTTTCTTCACCAGAGAGCTGTTCATTATAGTTCCAGGTCATGCTTCAGCTTCCATTACCTACCATCAGTAAACACAATGTTGTTTATGAGGTGAATAAAGTCCATTTGTGTGTAATTATTGGGTAGATTTTGTGAATATTCAGTGTTTAATAACCTTTTTGCTGCTCCATTGGAGATTGAATAAGATGCATTAGGGCTGATGTTTTAATGTTATTGCTTAATTTAATGGCAAGTACACCTTCATGAGTTTGGAGACATTGCCTTTGTTGGCAATTTGCTTTTTACATAGAGTTATTATTTAAACGAAGTAAGAAAAATCCCTAAAATGTAGTGTTACCTTAAAAGAAATTAGTGTTTTTATTTATAGACATATTTTTACTTACAGTTTTAATCTGTTAATCTTTTATTAAATTTACAGGTTGTTTCATCACCATTTACTGGCTCTCAGGTCTGTTTGCACACTGGAAACAGTACTGTGTTAGTTTGTTTCCCATTTACTGAACCAGGGCTGCATACAAAGTGTCTCTGTCTGAAATCTCCGGCTGAGCCACTGCTGAGAAACAGCATCTGGAGGCATTTGAATGGTGGAGAGACATCTGAGAGTTGAAAAGCATGAAAAGAAATTAGGATGTTTGTTCCTGCTCTGTAGGTGGGATTAAGTTAAGTGGTTATCTTAGATAAAGTATTGAATGTACCACCACAGTGACTGTTTTTTTAATTGTGTAGCTCAAAGACAATTCCAGTGCATCCAGCAAAAAAGCTGCACATAAGTTGCCATTCCCAAGGTAACGCCTTCATAAATATTGTCACAATTTCATTCACGTTATCTTTGTTTTCCTGAAAATAAACCAGGTTAACTCTCAAGGGCTTTCCATCTGTGTGCGCAGTGTAACCAAAGCAATACCGTTTCCCAGTTGTATTACTTTAGCTCTGCTCTTGTCCATATGTATTTAGCTCTTTTACTAAGAGAAAATTAGTTTATCTACGTAATTGCTACTAGACAAAGACGTACAACTTGGGCTCCTGTTCAGATGCTCCAAAGTATCACATTTATTTACTGTTCTACAAGATTTGTGCGTAGCGTGTGTTATCTGTGTCCAGTAGTTGGATTCATTAGTTATAATCTGTTAAAGAACAGATCTGCATTCTCTTTGAACATTTACCTTTTTTTTTTTCCTTATTTTTTGGTATTCCTTCCAGATGCAGTAGTTTAGATACAATTTCATGAGCCATAAATTATTTGAACATCCAGTGTGGTGCTGTCCTAGACTGGACTGGAGCTCTGTTTGTGGTTTGGCTAGGTGCCAGCTTAACTAACATCCGACTGGATGAGGCACAGGTGGTGAGCAGGATGGTGTACTGCTGGAGGTGGTGGGTTTGGAGCCTGCGTCAGTATGACCAAGCAAAGCCAAAACCCTAAAGCTGTCCACACAATTACCCACCACAGGCAAATCTGTCTAGCCTGCTTATCCTCCAGAAGCACCATGGGATGGTTTCTTGGACATGGATTGGAATAAATTATGATAGCATTTGGTACTAGTCAATATAATATTACTTGTAATACTTTTTGTAATAATGGCCTTTTGCAATGTTATTTCTTTTGTTCTGTGTGCTTTTAGACCAATAGTTCATAGAGTAAATGTCTACCGTAGTCAGATTTACTATAATGTCACTATAATTATAGGGAATTAAATGGTATTTATTGAATGTTGAACTATGTTTACACAATACATTAATTTAGAAAAATTAGAAAAACAAAAACGTTACAATAGGTATATGTAACAGTACATTTGCAATAGCAGCATCTTCACCATAAGAAAATACAGTATATATAAACTCTGTATATAGACCTGGCTTAATCTGTGCATCTGTAGAAATAAAAACTGAGCACATAATCCCCTGTATTGGTTTTACAGTCACAATATTAGTCATTTTCACATTGTAAAACAACCATTATCTGGATGCCTGGTTGCTTGGACACATCAGTGATCCAGTTCTAAACATGGCTGTCCTTTTTGGGTACCCACTCTGTGGAGGATAAACTGGTACATTTAGGGACTACAGAGCAATTTGGTACTTTATCTTGTACAAGTTCAAATAAAATGTAAAATAAATAGTAGTTTACCTCTTTTCTCTGTGTTGTTTGCAACTTTGTTGGAAGAATTAGGCATTGCACTTTTAACTTCTCACTAATGAATAGATTTATTTCTAATGATCTGCCCCAGTTTCTCCCCCCCACCTGCTACACGTCTCCTCCACTTTCCTTTGGCAACATCACAGATTTGGGTTGTGTTAGACACAGAGGCTTAGAGGCATTGTCTGACTTCAGGATGCGCTCTATATTTAGAGGTGTGAAGACTGTGTCCCTGTTACTTTTCTCTCGTTTTCCCCTCTCACTTATTTCCCCCCTTACCTCTGCAGTGTGACTCATCGCCATCTCACTTTTATTCCCTTCCCATCTGTGTGCATAATCAGACATGAGATATGCATCTGCATATTCTTTTATTTCACTGATGAAGCTTCATGTTCTTTGTTGGTAGGTTAGTTTTTTGTGTGTGATTGTGTGTGAATGGTGGGGTGTGACGGATTGAGATGGATGTGGTAAGGGAGGGTGCCCAGCAGGCTGCTCACAGTCTGCTGTGTCTGATCTATCTGTAGCCTGGTCCATGCTGGCGAACACAACACTGTCAGGAGCTCAAGAGGCAGATGGGCTGGGTGAGCAAATAAGGAGACATGGCACTTTCCTCAATCTCACCTTTCAGATCCACTCTTAAAGTGAAAATTTAAAAATCAAAAAACCCCAAAAAACTATTTTCTTTTATATCAGTTACCAGATGTTCTTTTTTTTTTTTTTTTTTTTTGTACCCATGTAGCTTACGAAAGTGTGGTGTTGTTGTTGGGGCCAGGATTGAGACACACTGATCTGAAATTGTACATTGTCTTGGTTCATTTAAACTACTTGTTTGAATATGAATGAATTCCAGTAATATAGAGTAGCATTAGTAACATACAGTAACATTATTGATAGTGTTTTGATGCAAAATGAGATGAAAATGTGTCCTACAGAAACTTTCCAAGTCAAAATGGTGGGAATAGAAAGATGATGTTTAAAGAGATAAATGTGTCTTAAAGGAACCTTTAAGACACATTGTTGTGACATGAGACTGTTTAAAAACCATGACGAGAGACATTCTTTATGACAGTTTTGGGACTGTGTGTGCTTTGCATCAAGAATGGAAAGAATATTATGATGAAAAGCATGATTTGCTCAAAAATATGACAGCTGTATATTTTAATTAATTTCCACTGATCCCAGGTGTGAACAAAACTATGCTGTACATTTACTTCACCATATGTATAATATCAAACTGTGTGTTAATTATGTGTGTTGTGAGATCACAGCCTATATTCCCTCCCCCTTAGTTCTGTGTTCAGTACAGTGATAAAAAAGAAAAAGTAGATAACCATCATAGGAAGATCTACTATGAGTTTTTTTTAAAGAGTGCATTGCACAAGAAATACATTTTGTGCCTCTTTTCTGTTTCTCTGTGAAAGACTGTCTCTTTCAGACGTTCCGCTCCAACTTTTCAATATCTCTCCACTCACTGTTTAAATTGGACTTCACACACTTCCTGATTGTCTGCTGTTCCACTTTCTGTGAAGTGGGCTCTCTTCTCATGATGGGAGATTTTTTTTTCTACTTCCTCAGAAGAATACTGGGTCTTGGCTAGAGCTGAGAACTGTATGGAGCTGTACTCTTCACACGCAGTAGACGGAGGTTCAGAATGTCCCAGACCTAAAGCACTGGTGACTACAAGGGCTGCGCAATATTTTATTTGATAACTGTTATTTTGATTATTGGCCTTCACAGTTGTGACATAAGGCCATGTTATTAAAAACATGCCGATTTCAATGAGTATGTTTACATGCACACAAAGAATATTGTCATTGTTGGATGTCAACAGTTATCTGATTATTCATATGGCCATGTAATCAAAGATTATCTGCTAGAACCAGATTCTTTGTTTACATCAGGGCAAGTATATACACAGAACTTCAGACACTCTTCCTATGAAATAGTAAACTTAATACCCAGTTCAATGGAACAACCATGAAATGTTGTCAGATGGCTTCTTTTTTATGCAGTTTGGTAGTAGTCTTTTAGTAATAAACATGCACCACAATATTTTCACCTCATGTTGATTATTGACAAACAGTTAAGCAATGGTAAAAGTCTGTCTAGAAAGGGTTACTGAGTGACTCATGTAGACTGGAGTTGAATTGAGATGCCTGTTTGTTGAATTGATTATTGTCAAAATTCTGAATCAAATTGTAAAGTTTTTATTTGTGTATTTAAAACACTCAGTACTTTTGCTGGGTAATGGGGTAACCTTGACCAATCACAGGCTTAGATCAGTGTTCTGAGTGTAGGAGTTTTAGTGAATCAAGGTAATGTAATCCAATAAAGGTAGAGCAAGGAGCACACTTTATTGATGTATTGACCAATGTTTTGTTAATGTATTGTAATGGTGTGTGTGTGTGGGGCGGGGGGGTTATAAGAGAGAGCACAATGCTAGTAATTTTACCCATATTTCTGCAGACGTAGTGACTGTAATGTCATGGACTGTGATAAAGAGACCAGTAAAAAATTATACTAATCCAAATCTGAATCCAACATCTCTCCACATTTCTGTTCTGGGCTATGGGAATATTTGTGTTCTCATTCTGTTTTGATTTCATCTTACAATGACATTTCTTTTCATGCAGCAGATCAGAACTGGCCTCTGAATTAATGAGCACTGAAGCACTGTTCTTTCACATCATTGTTATATATTTATGAATGGGTCTGTCTTATATAAAAGCACTAGCTCACTTCTTCCACTGCTCTAAAGGCTTCTTGGGGGTATACTTCACTAGTTTCAATAACAAAGAGTGCTGACATTAAAATCATGAGCCAAAGCTGATGTCTAGTATTTCTTTGTGTACATGATGAAACATGTACAGCAGTACACAGTAGTTTGGACTCTGTATATGTGTGTGTGTGTGTATATATATATATATATATATATATATGGAAGTCCCACCTAGCAGTAGTCTTTCACTGCAATTCAGCTGTTAATGTTGAATGATGAGAAAGAGAGCTGTTTATGATTTGTATATTTTCTAAGTCAAAATATGTACATAACATAGAATTTAACCAGGTAAACCCCAATATTTGCTTATGGCTGTTTCTGCTGATGCAAATCATACTTTGTAATAAATGGAGATAAGGACTTGATCTAAAATAATGAAAAACACAACATTTCTGTAGCTTTATAAATGACATAAAATGAGTATGATATAGACATTGTAGCTCAGTAGCCCTTCCTAAATATTTCATTCATCTAGGCTATGATAAATACATCACTGAATATTGATTTGAAATATCAGTGAGATCTAAAGAGCTATTTGCCATTAATATTATTTTATCAGTTCTCTGTGGATTCCAGTGTTTATCTGGTTTCATCTTGCATTCATAAAAAAACACACCCTTTCACCAGCTAGCTTTTGAACATTGCATTAGTTAATTTTCTGTAACTGCTTCATGTTTATCAGAGTTGGGATGGGTCTGGGGCCTTGGACGCAAGGCAGGAACACAACCTGGACGGGGCACCAGTCAGTCACAGGGTGTCACATGCTTATGCAGTGACACATAACTATGGACACTTTTGCATAGCTAGCTCACCTACCAACTTGTGGTTTTAGAATGACACAGAAAACCACAAAAAAGACACAGACGCTGGGAGAACACAGAACTCACCAAACTCTTCACAGACAAGTGACCCGATGTGGGGCTCGAACCCACAACCCCAGGATCCTCCAGCTGCCACACAGTCAGCCATAGTTAATTTTCTATTGTGCCAGTCCATGCGTACAGGTTTTTTCCTTCTTCCATAAAGCTTCTGTGGAACCTCATCAGAAATTACCTCAATTTGAATCAGCCCAAATGAAGCTTTTGAGGATTTGGGTATAAACACATACAGGGAAATATCACATTCTGTATTCTAACAAGGATAATTGAGATATTGATTGGTGTCGTGGAGATGTCATGAAACACCTCATGCATTTTAATGACTGTTGGAGACTAATTACACCTCAATGCAGCACATAGCAAACTTTGCACACAATCCTTTCCAATTTTAGAAAATTGCTTAGTCTCTCTCACTCTCACTCACTCTCACTTTCACTGACATTGTTCTCTCTTTGCTTATTCTTGCTCTCTTTCTGTGTCTCTTTATTCTCTTTCTTGCTATATTGTTTCTTGCTCTGTCCTCTTCTTGTTCTCTCTCTCATGTTTAATTGGTTTCCGTTAATTAACTTTCTCTTTTTCTCAATCTCTCCTTTTCTTCCCATTTCTGTGTCTCAGTTTCTTGTCTCTCCAGCTTCTCTTTATTCTCTCTCACTCTCAAATCATCAGCCTGTATAGCATTGCCATCACATCACTGTGGCTGTCTCCTGGCAGATAAAAGTGCACGTGCCATTTATTTTTCATACACACATATTAATACTGCACTCGTTTTCTCTCCCTCTCTTTGGTGCTACACACCCTCACCACAACATCCTTCCGTTTTGCCTTGACTGGGTTTTGGAGACCAGCTTTTCTGCACCAATGCCCTCATCTCTGTACCCTTAATGGAAGTCATGTTATCTCTGAGAAGAGGGGAAGAGGGCCTGTGCTTTCCAGCAAAGAGTTACTAAGCCCCCTACCTAACAAAAGAAAGCACTTCAGAAAAAGAGAGAGGCATGACAATGATCACCTATAAAAAGCCACACTCATCTGTTCTTCTCATCCTTTTTTTTCCTCTGCTTGTCTCCACAGCTGTCCCCCACTGACAAGAGCCTAGAATTTGACCGGGATTTCCGCATTCGTCACTACGCTGGAGATGTCGTGTAAGTATATTTACAGGAAAGAATATCCCTCTATGTTTCAATCTAATCTCAATCACACTATCTTTAACATATGGTCATTTACCAGAGGCAATGACTCTGACGTGTTTCCGTTTGCTTAGTAAAAGAATACAAGTCATGTTGACTCAAAGCACACAGTAAAATAAAAGTCAATGGGCACATGCAGAGCTGGGAATCTATGAGAACACAATGGGGCTCTCTCTGTGGCGTGGCCCTTATTCTCCCCATCAAAGAGCATCATGCTTTTTGATGCAGGGTCTGTTTGTTGGCATAAGCGTGTTTGGCTGTCCAGATGCGTTATGTTAGCAGCGGTTCAAAAAGAAGCAGTAGCATGTAGCATTGTCTCACCTTTCTTTTTAACACTGTGTGATTGGTGCAGTCTTAGCTAATGGGTAGATGTCCATTAATTTCCTTTATTAATTCTCAATTTAGGCACTAGATTATAAGCTGACAGATCTAAATCATTTGTGCTTTACTATCACATGGTGTAGGGGTGTTCCAATTAGCACTGTGTCTGAAATGGCTGCCTGTTAACTATTCCTTTCATTACTCTTTAAACAGTACACTGTTATAGGGAACAGAATTCAGGAGGGTAGTGAGCAATTTCAGACCCTACCTCGAGTCTTTTTTGTTTGCTGAACAATGCAATGGATTATGGGTATTTGCTATCCTCTAGTGTACATGGGTTGTGCACAGGTTGTGCAGTGCAATTTGGGATTATTTGAGTGCACTGAAATTTGTTGGACACTACTACAAAATGGTGGAACCTATTTACATTTTAAAGACAAATTATCAATAGTCTCGCATTGACTCTTTAGGGAGAGTCTGATGTCTTTTGCCATTTAACATCACCAAGAACTGCCTACTGTTGCAGGAAAACAATTAGACACAAAAAACGACCAACCAAAAGTGTGCTATTTAGGCATGACATGTAGAAGGAGGTGATTCACACCGGACCAATACAAGAGCCTGTACAAAACTATCCATGGAAGTGTGTGTATGCGAATGTACAGAGAGCCAATCTGTATGCAGTTGGTGGAATCCTAACATCGAGGCCAGGCTTGTGCACTAAAAGTATCATACTCTCTGTCAACTTGTGGGTGGAGTGTCTGTGGCTGAAACTAAATGATCAGTGACCTTCAGAACACTATTGTACATTTATGGGTAGATTGACATTGTGTTTCTTTTTTCTTCAAACAGTGCTGGTTTAAATGTAGAGCTTTAACATAAGGCTGGTTATAAATTAAATACTAACATGGGAACTGCTACTGAACTTGCCTACATCCCGTCAGGTGGAGTAACAGTTTAAATGCTTTGAAATAAAGTCCGCTTTGTAAATTTTCAAAGCTGTACAAATTATTACACAGGTACTGTATTCAAGCCATGTGATTTAAGGTTGACATGACGTTTAACATTTGGTTTACAAAGCCTTCTGTCCTCATGTCTGGGTTATACACAGTGTGTGTGCGAAACCTCATGTGGAAGCGTATTAAAAGTACAAGTTGTGCTGTGGCCTGCTGGTTAGTGCTGTATGTTTTAAAGACCGGGATAAAAATACTTGTCAGTGAGTGTGTATGAGAAATGGAGCACTGTGTGTGAGTCAGCCCGCCGGCCTCCCATGGGCCAGAACCACTTACTGTAGCACTTAGAAGTCTCAGATAGAGCAGCCAATCAATCGGCCACTTGCCGCCTTTCATTTCCTCTGCTAAGGGGTCTGGGTTCTAATGTGTTAAGGAACTCTGTGTGTCTTTGTGTGGGTGTGTATTTTCCAGTGAAATGTCAACTGATCTGTCTCTTTGTATGTGTTAAATTTCCAACGTCAGATACTCTGTGGTGGGCTTCATCGACAAGAACAAGGACACTCTGTTTCAGGACTTCAAGAGACTGTTGTACAACAGGTCAGTTTCATCATGTATTATCACAATGCCTGCTGTCGTTTACATGCAGTTCATACAATACACCACTGCTCTGTTCTAGTTTCATATTCATGGTTCCTTCTTTCCTTCACTCCCACTATTCTGTAGCTCTAACCCAGTTCTGAAGGCCATGTGGCCTGAGGGCAAGCTGAGCATTACAGAGGTCACCAAGAGACCCCTGACAGCAGCCACGCTCTTCAAAAACTCCATGATCTCACTGGTGGAAAACCTGGCCTCTAAGGTAGATGTTAAAGAATTCAAATCTTTGTGCAGATAAAATTTCAGTCCTAGTGAATCATATGTTGGGCGGCATGGTGGCGCAGCAAGTAGTGTCGCAGTCACCTGTGTCCGTGTGGGTTTCCTCCAGGTGCTCTGGTTTCCTCCCACGGTCTAAAAACACACTTTAGTAGTTGGATTGGCCACTCAAAAGTGTTTGTAGGTGTGAGAGAGGGGGAGAGAGAGAGAGGGGGGGGGGAAGAGAGGGAGAGAGAGAGAGAGAGAGACCCTGTGAAGGACTGGCGCCCCCTCCAGGTTGTGTTCCTGCCTTGCGCCCAGTGATTCTGGGTAGACACTGAATGTATAATAAAAACATTGTGTACTGTGTTGCATATTATATATTCTAATAAAGTGCTGAAAATATTTATACAATTTCTGCATATTTTTTGTGTTTAAACCACATAGTACTTGAAATGGTTGAAATATGGTGTATTTTAGACACTAAGTCTTCATATGTAATGTAATAAATGTAAATTATATGTTAAAATATAGTTTTTTTTTTAATCCAGTCTCATTTTCACTCTGTTGTTGTGTACAGGAACCATACTATGTACGCTGTATTAAACCCAATGACGTGAAGTCTCCACTGCTGTTTGAGTATGAACGCTGTAAGCATCAGGTGGAGTACCTGGGTCTGCTGGAGAATCTCAGAGTGCGGCGTGCTGGCTTTGCTAACCGTCAGACCTACCCTCGCTTCTTACAAAGGTAAGTTCTGTGTACATAAAGGGTCCATCGACGACATCCATAGAAAAAATATCAGATAAATATTATGTCATTGCCTTATTTTGAACAAGTCATTGTTTTCAGAAACATACTGCTGTTATCATTCCTAAAATCTTTCCTACAGAAGCTAATGGACTAGTAGGGCATTATTAATAACCAGGTAAACCTCTAATCACTTTATAAAAGGCTATAAAAAGCTCCAATAGTAATATGAGTTAATGCTTAACAGCTGTTAATTTAAAGATTTAATTACTTTTTATTATTTGAACAAATGTGGCAGGTGTTTAGATTGTACTAATGCATTTGATTATATTATTATTTATGTTTGTCACTTGGAATATTGAAAGGATATTAGTGGGATTAGTACAAATAATCAATCCTAAAAGTAGCTAAAATAATGCATGTTGTGGAAGAATGATGGCACCTCCCTGGTGGTGCTGCAATCTAAGCGCTTGCTCTATAATCAGGAGATTTTGATTTGGTTGCCCTAGCCATCTGAGTGTTGGAGTCTGGGAGAGCACAATTGGCCTCACTCTCAAGGAGAGCAGAGTGGACCCTCCACCAACACATGGTGCTAGCTAGCAGTTAGTTAGCATGCCCCTTCTGTGCATTAAGTTGGCCAGTGGCTTTGCATTAGCAGCAGTTCGAAAAGAAATGGAGGGTCGGCCACGTGTCATGGAGGAAGCTTGTGTTTACCTCTCCTGAGGCTGATGGCATTGTGGGTGAGGGAGACGCTGGCTCATTGAATTGGGGACGACTAATAATTGAGGAGAAAATTTGGCAAAAATGTGAAGATAAAATAAATGTTTCAGAGTTATTATTAGTTACTCTGAATCTTACATTATTTGGTATAGAGTCTTTTTAACAGGGAATTCACTGATTTCTCAAAATTATTTCTGTGCAATTAAATGAGTAAAATGTAAACAAAGACATCAATTGTGATATGGAAAGCTTCCTCAACAGCTAGTCTACTTTTTCATTATGAGCCACATCTAATACACACACACACACACACACACACACACACACACACACTCATGGCTCTGATGAGTTGATCAGATTCTGTGCGACACTCATGTTGCATAAAGACCTCCTAGCCGTGAGTGAGGTTAGACAAATTGAGAGGGAAGACTTAACCACACTTTCCAAATCACTTTTTATATATTTATTTATTTATTTATTTATTGCTTCCACTCTGTGTGAAGGCCATGACCGTGCATGGAATATAATCTCCTGCTTAGACAATGACAATGCCTAATGGGGCTGTGGGAAATGTTCCAAAGAGTCAAAATTTACAAAACATGATTTTATACACAGACAGACTAGGACTCCTGCTGCCCTGCTTCCCGCTGGCCTTGTTCTTGTTAGTGACCAAGCTTAGCCTGTACCACTTTGTGAGAGAGGACGCAGAGTCTGTTATGAAAGAAAAGCACTCTTACCTCACAGAGGCACTTAGGTTTAGCTTATGTAATGTACGTTTACAAAACTCAGAAAATTACATGTGCATCTTACCTGTTAAAACATCACAATATTTGAAAGTGCCATAATCTACTGGATTATTACATGATTAGTAATTATGAATAGCTTTAAATGCTTTAATATTATGCATTTCCCCCCCTCTGTAACTCCATTTTCAACTTAACGTGGGCACTGTTGATTATAGTTATGGATTTTTAAAGCTTGTAATGTAACATTAAATAACCTGATGTGTGGCATAATTCTGTGTTACTATAATTAATCCTTTTCCATTTCAGGTATAAAATGATTTCTGAATTCACCTGGCCCAACCACGACTTGCCCTCTGATAGAGAGGCAGTGAAGCGTCTGCTGCAGGGCTGCGGCTTTGAGCACGATGTGGCCTACGGCAAGACCAAAGTCTTCATCCGCACACCTCGCACCATCTTCAGCCTGGAGGAGCAGAGAGCAGAAATGGTGCAGAGGATTGTCCTCTTCCTGCAGAAGGTGAGAACCACAGACAACACATGACCCTGGGGGAAACATGTCTTTGAAATGATTTTCACAAATGCATCCTAAAAAGTTTCCAGCTGCTGTGTTCAAATGATGTAGTAAACAGCTCCAGGATCTCGGGTCCTTTGTTCAAGCCCTGTCTCCCAGCACTGTCTGTGAGGAGTTAGATGTGTTCTCTCTGTGTCTGTGTGGGTCTTGTCCGGGTGCTCCAGTTTCTTCCCACATTCCAAAAAAACACATGTTGGTAGGTGGATTGTCTGTTCAAAGTTATATAGATTTTATAGATGTTCCTGCCTTGAATTCTGGGTAGGCTCCGGCCCTGTACTGGATGAAGAGGTTACAGAAAATTAATGGATGTATAGATGGATGGATGATGGTCAGCGATAGAAAAATGAAGAACAGGGTTTTTTTTTTATCAATATGAGAGATACTTAAAGGGATCAGTCGAGTGTCTGTTTATTTCTAGTGCTTCTTTGCAACATTACGGCACGGTGGCTTAGTGGTTAGCACGTTGCCTCCCAGCGCTGGGATCTTGGGTTCCAGTCCCATCTGGGTGGAGTTTCCATGTTCTCCCCGTGTCTGCGTGGGTTTCCTCCGGGGTCTCCGGTTTCCTCCCACAGTCCAAAAACATGGAGGGTAGGTGAATTGGCTTCTCTAATAACTGTCCTGGTGTGTGAATGAATGTCTGTATGTGTGAGCCCAGATATGGATTGGCGCTCTATCCTGGGTTAAACCCTAGTGCCCGATGCAGTCCTCCAGGTGGACGGTCGTTCCTGGTCGAGAGTACGCTGTGCGCGTTTGGCTGCCGCTTCTCACCAGTGTGTGTGTGGATTGAGCGTTCTGAGCAGTGTGGATTGTAAAGGGTGTCTAGAAAGGCGCTATGTAAGTGTAAAGATACATACATACATTAGTGTAAACTTATATATTCCTGAAAAGAATTGAAAAAATTCCTCACTTAATACTTCAGTGAAAAGTGAGGAGCTTAACCAAGTCAGTTTTATGTCCTGCTTGTGTCTATTATCTTCATATGTGCCCACATACATCTGCCCTCCCACACACACACACACACACAAACAGAAAAAAAATAAATTAAAATCCTACAGAGAAAAATAGGCTGCAGAGGCCGACCAAATGCAGGACTATCACATCTGCACTGCAGGCCTTGCAAAGTACTGACACCACTGTCACTTAATAACACAACAGTGTCCTCACAGCAGCACATCAGTGACCACAACAAGGTAACACACCCAGCATGGTGCATAAATTCTACTTCACAATGGGAGGGAAACACTGAGCAATTAATACTCACTGTTTACATATTTTACTGCGGTGTGTATACTGCGGCTCTTTATTTTCTTAAATAGTATTAATTATGTTTATTTAAGTAGCTGAAGAGTTGAATTCTACCATTTTATCGTGTACCATACTTCATTTTCTGCTTTTAATTTAATACCTCATATCTCCTGTAGCCTAACTTTCACAACTTTTTAAAAAAAAACAGTACATTCATTAAGAAGATGTAATGCTTTAAGTAGATTTTACAAAATCCACCTTCTCATTCTGCAGCAGTTATCCCCTCCCATTAAAGAAGAAGTTATTTAGAGCCTTTGAAACTCTTTTGATTTTGACTGAGATGAAGTAGAGGGAAACCAGTCAGAACAGGGGTCATTTAGATGTATTTAGCAATTTGTCCTGCATTTTAAG
Source organism: Hoplias malabaricus (assembly GCF_029633855.1). Taxonomy (NCBI): domain Eukaryota; kingdom Metazoa; phylum Chordata; class Actinopteri; order Characiformes; family Erythrinidae; genus Hoplias; species Hoplias malabaricus. The sequence goes on from NC_089802.1 coordinate 16,364,013, forward strand.
AGCTAGTAAAAAACAACTCAAATGAGAGAACAAATGCTAGTTGTTTAGTGTTGGATACTGAATATATTCTTCCAAAAGCCCCACATATTTTTTGTGTGGTCTTTCTTCAAAGGGAAACTCGTGAGACTATTGAGTTCAGTACGCCCCCACGCCCTCCCAGCATGTATTGATGTATGATATGCCGACCTTGAGTGTGTGAAAGGCACTATATAAATGTGTTATTATTTTTATGTTCAATGTGTTAGTGTATAAGTTCATATGCAAGTTTTTTTGTTTTTTGTTTTTTTATCTCTCAAAATATTTCAGACAGAATGTGTTCAAACACCTGTACATCTAGCCCTTAAGGCCAATTTATTATTATTATTATTAACATTCTGTATGGCCAATTCTAGCACTGCTAAATACTGCCTGGATTATGACAAGCATGCATTTCTGTTAAGGGAGTCATTGGAATCCAACAGATCCATGTCAGTTTAGTTCCATTCTTAAAATTCCTGATTACCAGACATTCTTGTGGACTCTTCATTATTAAAGCAGACAGTGTGACAAAATGAGACAGGAAGCCTAGTGTGTATCTTACATAAACACCTCTAGTGCCAGCATTTATTATGTGATTTCAGTCATTTCCTGTGGGAAGGTGGTGTTTACCAAGGTGTTTTGAATATAACCTGACACTGTTTTTTTTCTGTCTGCTTATGAAATCATGCCTTAGCATCCTCATTTATATCATTATGACACATATATTGGCCTCGTAGGAGTTTAAATCTGTGCTCTTCCGCTATTTTAGATGTTTTTAGTGACCTTTGTATTGATGCGGGCTCCTGAACAGAGATATTGTCCTCACACTGCTCTGTCTTCCCCTGTTCCCCTGAGAAAAAGCTTCCATTTGGGACTGGGTGGGGGATGTTGTCACTTTATTAAGCCCACTGCTCACCTCTAGGCTATGACAGTCTCTCCCCAGCTAATATCAGTGGTGTCTGTCTAAGCTGAGTGACAGGTTCTGAACTACTAAACACATAGAAACAAAGATCCAGCTTAAGGCAGCCCTGTGATTTTTCCCTCTTCGTGTGTGTTGTCCCTCATCACCTTTCCCTTTGTTGTCTCTGTCCTCTGTCTGTCTTTTTTTTCCCCGTCTGTCTTTTGCCAACCTTAGATCATCTTACATTCTACAATCCCTTTATCAGCGCCTGGCAGGCTGTGGTGGTTTATGCCAGCACTGCCAGCAGTGGCAGAATCTGTGCCATGGCACCCATCCCCCAATACGTTCCCTCTGATAAATATAGAGACCCTCAAACAAGAGCACTTTCCCCAATAATCCCCTCTCTTCTGGCATCTACACTCTAAAAATAAGTTCTATTTATAAACTAGGTGGTTTTGGTTCTGTAATATGATAGAATGAGCTACATTCAAAGCAAAGAAATACTGTAGATATACACACATGTCTGCACACATTTGAACCCTGTGTAAATGCTATAAGTTATTAAATGTTATGTTGCTTAGCAACCATAGCCAACTACAAACTGTACTAGTGGATTTATTTATTTATTTATTTATTTATTTGCATTATGACTAATAATAGACAGTAGTGTAGCCTAGTTTTGTGTGTATACCTCTCACACCTAAACATGGCCTGAGATATGTTTGTGTTTCTGTAATATTCATATATTATTATATTCACTCCGATAAATAAATGCTGTATAGGTACTAGCGAATCCTGAATAAATGAAAGAATTTCTAAGCATCAAATGTCCACTAGTAGATGGACAGCAGTGTTTTACTTATTGCCTACACCCCCTTTGCTTATTGGAATTATTGTGAAAGTTCTCTATATCTTCAGTAAGCATTTATTTATGCATTAGAATATACATTAAATATTGATGTCAGTGTCACTTATATGTTCCAATCCTCTTCTTATAGCTTCCCACTATTTGTAGATAGTCCACAATACCTTGGTTTAGTTAATCAATTCTTTACTGAGTTCGGTTAATTCAGGGGTTGTGGTGGTGAAAAGGAACCAAACATATACCTCCCAATATATAGTTTTTTTTTATATTTTTTTTTTCAGTGTTTAACTGAATTTATTATAATGATATAGTGAAACATTTATATGTTGTTGCGGTATTCCTAGGCTGCATTAAAAAAAAAAATAGCAGTCACAGCAGTTAGACCGTGATTAAATCAATGATCACTTGCATCTACAGCTGATGCTAATAGTAAAAATATTCAGCAAGATGTTTGTTACACGTAAGAACAAGACAAGCTGTTAGTAATTTAGTCGACTAGGGGAAACAATAGCCAGCAGATAGGTAGCATACTAATTTGCAAATGTCCTTAACAGAACAGAAACTCAGAACACATAATAATAACACAAATACCATTTGGTGCTCTCAAATAGTGCCTATAAATATAGCTCTTTATTTATTGACATGGTACAATGGCAGTGTTCAAAATAGTACACTTACTTTTAGGGTTGAATGATTTGCGAAAGGAGTACAGAATACCAAATTTAACTGCAAGGCATAGAAGTGAATTATATTCAAGCTGCTGTTTTGGTTGTGTTTGTTTGGTTTTATTATTTTTATTTTATTTTTTTCAAAGGAGCTGGGGACAGTGGTTGTGATGTTACAACCTATGGGTGTTTACTTGTGACTGGTCATTGGACTCATCTACAGGCCATTTGAGAGCTGTTATTGGGTTTAATTTACTCACTTAAAAGCTTAATTTGACACAGGCTATTATAAAAATGAAGCTCTTGCAATTTGCAGATTTTATTTGTGATATAAAAGCTATTCCTCTTTCAGCACTTACTTTACCACTCACATAAATAGCTTTAAACAATTTTCTCAGCTGGACTGGATAATTATTGCACAGTATATTTCTTTGCATAATAGCATTGAAATTCATTGAGATTCCATGGTCCACTCCCTCTCCTCAGCTTTAAGGACACGCCTCGGGACGTGTTTATCTGTCATCGTCTTTCAGCTCTTTAACCAAGTGGAACTGCTGGGGGCTGAGTGAAAAGAAATGAGGGAGCAGGGGTTTAACACTCAACCATTTATTTATTTATTTATTTATTTTGCCCAGAGTCTCACCTCCCCAGCTCAGTCCACATCCTTCTCGCTTCACTGCCTCCTTCACACTTCTCATTTCATGCTGCTGTTCAAGGCGTCCTGTCCTCTTCCTATTCTCCTCCTTTCCCTTAGGGCCCCATAACACTCTGCATCTCTCTGTCTGGCTCCTGCCAGCTCCTCTGCTCTGGATTTGGCTCTCAGCAGCAGTTTAGACAGCATCAGAGCTCAAGGACCAGCTTCACTTCATCAGCCGCTGCACATTACACATGGCTCTGAACGGAGGCAATACACAGCAAAGCGGATTAGCTGCTGCTAAACACAAACATAGATCCTCTGCATTATTCATAGGTTTCCTTTTTTAAATACATTTTTTATAGGTTCACACTCAGTCGCATGCTTTTTATGCAACTCAACTTGCAGTTTGCCATAAAGCCCAAAAAGGCAAAAAAAAAAAAAATGATTTCCAAATTTGTTAACTCATCCTGTAAACAGTCATTCTCTCATTCATTCCATTTAGGCCTCATTCAGTCAATATTTATTATTTTAAGCAATATTTATTTTTAAGTTTTTGTTATTTTAGAGATGATGGTGATTTATGTTCAAATTTTTCAGTTTAGCCTTTATTGCTGTTGTTAGAGCAGATGCCCCAAGTGACATAACCATCTATAGGTGTTGTCCTATCATCGAGAGATTGCTTCCCAGTGACGTCATGACCAGAAAGTTGGAAATTATTGGTGTAATTTTGTCAGTATTTTCACAGACACAAATAATGTCAGTACATATTCTCTCATATTGCGTAACTTTAATTTAAAGCTGTATCCTACAATTAATATCTTTTTGCCGTAATTGAAAGAGGTATGCCTGAGCAGCATTGCCATAAGCAGTTATAATGAATCGTATGCTGTTTAATTTGGGTAAAATAGGGCACCCGATTGTATTTGTCATCCCAATATCGGTCTTTGCAGTGCTGATAGACATCCTGACCAGCATTCAAAACTGTCAGTTTGTTATTGTTTTGTGTGTGTCAAGGCATCACTATTTGTATTAAAGGAGTAATAAGTCATTCTCTCCAATGATGCTTTTTCTTCTTCATGTATCGTGTTTATACTTCCACCTAATGGCCTGGATGTATCAGGGGTTCAGTATTAAACCTATTTTTAAAAAGACTGGCACCACATGGAGGATCTTCTTTAGGTAGCATATACTGCTTGTTTAGGGATCATGATGTAACTTGATACTTTTTCTCGTGTGCATTGAATAATGTAAATAACTTTTCCTTCATTTTAGTAGTAAAAACCAAAACAGTCTGAGCTTAAACCAACTCACCACAGCTTTTTTTTTTTTATTTTGATATCTTTAAATGCTATATCACAGTACACTAATTGCGATTTGGTATGATGTCCATAGTATTTAACCCTACTTTGTACCATATTGTGTGGTGAGTTATGTTGTGTTGTACCTCTGAACATAATGACCATAATTTGACTGAAGACCAGTGTGGCTCTCTTTTCTCCTGAGCACTTTTCTCCTACATCTTTTCTGGGTTGCTGTGATGGATTTCTCTGACAACTAGAACATGTACTTTTACAGTGTCTCATACAGGCTGACAGTCACCTGGGACTTGCATCTCCTGATCCTTCAATTTTAACTTGTCATGTCAAACTAGAGGCTTTCATGACATTTAAGCACATGTTTGATGTATGGCTGTAATTTCCCAGAGCAGGCCATCACTGTTCAAGAGTGGAATAGAAAAGAACTGTCCTCAATCTTGAAGCAGTGAAATACAGACCTTTCAGAAATGGCTTCTCAAAGTCGCCAGCATAAAGATATGCAAGGTTTTTTTGGTTGTTTGTTTGTTTTTTGTAGATTCCTCTTGTGGTGTTAGATATTTGCAATCTCAATTTAATTTGTTTTTGTTTTTTTTATTCAAAACTATTAACATTTTTCTCTAGCATGATTTGTTAAATTGTTAAACCAATTAGGCCTAAATGATTTTTTTTTATTGTGTATTGATACTAGTGCCGTATAGACCCCCTGAGGTAGTTAATACAGCCTATAGTGTGTTAAGAAGTGATTTGGACCCTGTATTCCCAGATCTGGAAGTGAACAGACACACACACACACACACACGCACAAATACTTACACCTCATCCTCGTCCAGTCCACCATGAGTTCATAAGTTCATAATAAGGTGTTAAAATCCAGAATATCTGTGAAATACATATTATTTCCAAGCATTAGAAACTTGAGAACAGTGAGAGATAAAGCATAAAGAGACATTAGAAACAAGTGTATGAGACTCTCTGCATGCTTCAGAGAGAGAGTGAGAGAGGAGAAGGAAGAGGGATAGGAGACAAACAAGAATATTTACCATAGCAAAAAATTTAAAGCACTACATTTCCCACAGTACCTTGTAAATCCAAAGGTTTAGAGCTTAAGTTTTGCAGGTGGCTTTCATGCTTGCATTTACTCTTATTGTGAGAACACAGTGTATTTTCTCTGTGAAAATATGAGCACAAGTAGATAAAAGCATAATAAAACATTTTAAGTTTAAATTCTTAATTTGCAGTTTAATAATCAAAAATATCAATGTAATAGCCAATAATAATATTAAGAACAAAAATTACATTTTAGTAAAAATTTAATTCGGAAATGATATATAAAAAAAACAATTAATTATTTCATATTGGTAGGTGGATTGCCGACTCAAAAGTGTCCATGGGTGTGAGTGTTTGAGTGAATGTGTGAGTATGTGGTGCCCTGGGAATTACTGGCGCCCTCTCCAGGATATGTTCCTGCCTTTTGCCCAATGATTCCAGGTATTTCTTTTCTTTGGCTTACTACTAAACTATCAAACTATCTGCATTAGTGGAGGTGTGCTTGATGTAAAAGATGTGTAATAGAGGCATTATGGGCTGGCAAGTCATTTCACTTACTGATTCATCAACTGCTCTCCATATACTCATATGAAAAATCTATGAATGAGGCAGAGAATAGTCAAATATTTTTGAGTGAATTTTGAAGAATAAGTACCACTGTGTTCAATTAAGGAAAACATTTTGTTACTCAGCATACAGTATATTGACATATTACTATGCAGAGTAACAGATAACACATGTGGTGTAAAAACAGGAAACAATAAGATCTAAACATGTAAGATTGAGTAAAACAGGTATGTTGTTATTTGTGTGTGAAATATCCTCTCGCTTCAGCAGCTGTTTATTCATTTGAATGCAGTGCTGCAGAAATACATATTTTGGCCACTAGTAGGACTTTAGAGATCAAAGTGTTTCTTAGTCAGATATGATTAGTGGTTAGCATTTCAACATTTATCAAAATACATAGGCAACATGAATAAGTCCAAGGCTTAATATAGTTATGTGACTAAGTACTAATTATGGGTTGAGAGAGAGAGAAGTGTGTAGAGGAGGCATTGGAGGCAGTGACAGCTGCGTCAGAAACCCTGCTGTTGCAGTAAAGGAACGACAGCCCCTCTCTCCACACACACACACACACACACACACACACACACACACACACACACACACACACTCTCTCACGCGCTTGCTCTCTCTCTCTCTCTCCAGCAGTCTGGTAGAGGTCACAGTAAAGATGGAAGCCTCCTTCACACTGGTAGGTAGCTCATCAGGGCTGCGGTATTGATTTATGGAAATGCTTGTGTCTCATTCCCTCCTCCCCTGGACCGGTCCCTGGTGACTTCTTGCGGTCAAGATGTGCCACGCTTGTGCTAAACCATGTCACGCTCTCACACCAAATGTGATGTTATCTGCCCAGTGCCCTTGTACCGAGTGTGTTGTGGAGAACCGCAGATATTCCCCCTGAGGACTGGCACATGCAGGATTTGTGCACTTGAATTTGACTCCTGATTGGTGAGGGTGATTGCACCACAGCTTGATTAATGACAAGTCAGCTCACATTCTCTCACTCATCTGTAATTGTCTTTTGGCACCTGATGCAAACACAACAAAACACCACACATCCCAATGGGCTATACCATTGCTGTCCAACAAAGAATAAAATCTCCTTTCATGATTTGGTTTCATTTTAATTAACTTCTGAGAAGTATGCTATGTTTTTGGCTATTATTCTTTATTCACAGTGCAGGCTGTTGCCACTCACAAAGGCTTTACTCACTCATAACAAAATATTAGTTATTCAAATATTTCTGACCATTTAAAACGGTTTGTTTCTATTGTTTGATAAATATTGGTTCAACCTATATTTGTCAATAATACATTCAGAGGTTAGGGCTTTGTTCCCATTGTGACAACTGACGGAAATGTACCTATACTTTTTGGTAATAAACAAAATCACCAGTGTGTGGAAATAGAACTTTCCAAATACTGCAGTGTTTCCTATCACTGTGTTAAAGAAGATCAGTGCTGATGTTGTGTTTTGGGTCGTTGAGGATTATTATTTTTCGACATTTAAAAATATCCAGTGTTGTATACTGCATCAATATTTCAATTTATATTACTAAGATATATTGTGGCAGCACGGTGGCGCAGTAGGTAGTGTCACAGCTCCAGGGACCTGGAGGTTGTGGGTTCAAGTCCCTCTCCGGGTGACTGCCTGTGAGGAGTTGGTATGTTCTCCCCGTGTCCGTGTGGGTTTCCTCTGGTTGCTCCGGTTTCCTCCCACAGTCCAAAAACACACTGGTAGATGGATTGGTGACTCAAAATGTGTCCGTAGGGGGGTGTGTGTGTGTGTGTTGCCCTTTGAAGGACTGGCGACCCCTCCAGGATGTGTTCCTGCCTTGCCCCCAATGATTCTGGTTAGGCTCCTGACCCACCACGACCCTGAACTGGATAAGGGGTAACAGATAATGAATTATAATGAATGAAGTTATTGTTTTATGGATACAGGTATATTTTTTTTGTTTGTTTCGTGTTTTGTTTGACAGCTATTTCTTGAAAGTGATGTAATTATTTCCTGACACTGCATTTTGTAAATATACAAATCATTTGCCAAAATTTAAAATGGGTAGAAATCATACTGGGTTTACTGGATTTTTAAAAAATTGCATTTTGTAGCATAAACTGAATAAATACTTCACTGAATATTGTTTAATATGTTTATAGTTGATAATCTGACATTTAAAAATCAGTCTTTTAAGTTCAGCCTTTTAAATGCAAAATCACTGGACAGCTTAACATGCTTGGAGGTGAACAGCAACTGCCCAGATATGTTTGTTAATAGATTATGTTGTCACAAAACACAAAAGGGAACAGCAAGCTTTAGAAACCACAACAATGGCAGCAGTAAAATTAAGTAATATTTACTCGTCATTTGTGTGTTGTTCTGTTGTTATGTCGGACCGAATACAACTTTTGAACATCAATTCAGACAGATCAGTAGAGTGTTTTCAGTTGCACTGTCCATTGCTAATGGGCTTCTTTCATCAGCCACCAATCTGAAGAACGTTTGCTGCTTCAAAAGACCACAGCATAATTCTCAGTTTGAGTCAGATAAAAACTAACTTGATCGCTACTGTATTGTGGAAATTTTACAAGTGGCAAATCAGCAGCCTGCAAAGTTTACACATCACGCTTCATGTTTGCTTGGAACCACGAGTGAGCAGGTACTAAAAGTATTAGTCTATAAATCAGAATCAGAATCAGAATCAGAAATACTTTATTGATCCCAGGGGGAAATTGCAATTATTACAGTAGCAGCCAGTTGTAAAAGAATAAACACTCTAATAAAAATTTAACACAAAAGGAATTTTTACAATATGTACACATCTATAATAATAAATACGGATATACTGTATACAGCAGTAAGAGTATTGCACATTTGAGTTGTTACACTCATAATTAAAAAATTTGTTCTATTGTTATTACTGTACATGTGAAAGGTGTCGTGCTTTAAGTGTGGAAATGGTGTTCCCAGTACCATGTACTAAATTTGCCTGATGGAAATGCAAAACAACAAGTGAAGTCAAATAGATTAGTGTAGATACCATGCGGTGGAAATGTTAGCTAGCATCATGCTGAGTGATTGGGAAAGAAAGGGTCATCCTATCTGACATGAGCAAGGTTACTTATGCTCATCTCCCCTCTTCACCTCTGCATTGAACTTGCAATCTCCTGTTGATAATGGCAATAGTTCAACAGTTGTGCCAGTCTGCAGACCCAGCACAAACCATTTAACATTTGAAATGATAAACATTAATGACTTGGCTTGCTGCAGTTGCACAAAATTAATCCCGTTCTGCCAGACACCTCGGTTATCTATATATTTTTCCTACAGATAAGGTATGTAGCACTGTTTCTGGAATGAAAAAATAATGACCAAATATGCAAACAAACCAGATTTCCATGCATTACAAAGGGCCAATCTGAGCCAATTTGAACTGCAATCTGTCACACGTTTGGTGCCATGAGGGTTTCCTTACTCTGGATTTGATGAGGCTGTAAATTTGGAGCAGAGAAGCAGGGAGGAGATGCAGCATTGTGTTGAAATAGCGATCACATTGGCTTATTGGAGGGGAGGGGATACACTGTTGCTCTGATTTACACACAGTCCCCTGGGGGTCATCTCCCTTCACCTTCCTAGCTAACAATAAGCACTGCCGTCTGGCTGACTCCCTGTTTAAACATCTCCAGCTCCATCAGTTGGCCAACTGTGAATGAACAGTTGGCAGCGGATTCTATCCAGCCTCTCTGCACTCACTGTGGAGTGTTGTTTTGTGACTTATTTGGCCCTGTGTCCTGCTGCAATTTTTTTTTTTCATTTGTCGTGATATGAGGCATCATGGTGTATGAGGTCTGAAGCAGGAAATATTATGACAGCAGTGTCAGAGTTGGAGATGAGGTTCTGTGACTGTGTTGCAGTGTGGATGGCGTAGTGTTTCAGTCGTGACTCATGGTCCTCCAGTGGGACAGAGTGTGGCGGATGCATATGGTGAGGCATGGAGAGAGAGGTTGCAGTGTTGTTTGCAATCTTTTTCAGTCACTTTATTCTCATTACAGAGCTCGAAAACAAATAGTATACGCTTTGCAGTCCGAGGACAGATGTTTATCTCTAGGGCTACACTCTCAAAAAACTGTCACTCTGGTCATACCTTTTGCTGTCACTGTGGTACCTTCAGTTAGGGAACATAACATGTGTTGCCCTGCGAAGGACTGCTGCCCCTTCCAGGGTGTGTTCCCACCTTGCGCCCAATGATTCCCACGGACCCACAGCGACCCTGAATTGAATAAGCAGTTGTGGACAGTGAATGAATGAATAATGAATGAATGAATCCAGTTAGTCAGTGACAACTTTAGAAAACGTTTCTTAGCACTGTTGTCAGTTAAATATAGAAAATGAACAAATCAGATATTTTTGTTATCATATTCGCAAAAATCCTAACATTTCTGGAAACAGGATTTATAATATGATACTAGTGTAATTATAATATTATCTTTGATATTATTGTTATTGCAGCTGCAATATAATATTTTATCAATAAGATATTATGACCGCTTGAGAGGATTGTGAATAGGACAATATCGATGTTGATTTGGTCACAGGTTATATATTGTGCTGACTAAGATAAGGTTATGTTTTTTCCTGCAATTTCTTATTGTTTTCTGCAATATTTACCCAGTGCAGTGATGGGTTCAGTCAGCTCTAGTACTGCAACCAGCAGGGCTGTGATGACATCTGTGCTCCAGATCAGTTCAGGTTAGACACTGACTCTGAGAGGCACAGATGGTAAAACTTGCAAACAATGTGTCATCAGCGAGAGCCAGATCACATGGTTTTTATCCTTAAATGTCAAGAGATAATTTGAAGATTTTCTCTTATAATTTAAATATCATTATGGGAATCTCTTGTTACACCTTGCATCTTACATCTCTCACCGTCATGTTTACATGCTGAAAATGTTATTAATTGAAAACACGTGAGTGAAACATTGGACAGAGGACAAGATATTTAAGGCATTTAAAACCAACCTAGCTCAGCATGAACAGCATATGTTAATGCAGGGTTTAACGCTCCGATATCAATATTTACCTTTCATAGAGTAGGAAATGTGTAAATATGCCTTTATGTCTTCAGTTAGGTGCACAGAGCAGAGCATGACATCTATGTCCTGAAGCACACATAAGCACACATTGACTGCATTATAGTATTTACCAGACATAAACCAATTTCCATCCAGTCACTGCATGAGTCAGTGTAAAGTGAAGGGAACATATGGCACTAGCTTTACTGAGAGCTGAGCAGCTCAAACAGCTCCCTGGAGATCCATTATCTTCTATTATTAATGTCTAAGACGGGGATTACACCCTTTGAACTGCACTTTGAGTGTCGCAGATCAGGGTGTGTTTCTCAATGAGCAGTGTACACTTATTCACTCTAGGAGATGTGGCTGTAGTATATTGCCATGGTGACTAGGTTCAAGTGTAGGATGATTATAATGTAAATCTTTAGCTTTATGCATAAATCAAATTGGCCCACATCATGCTTTATATGACCAGCATTTCTTCTGATATTAAAGGTGTCAGAATGTAGTTTATCCTTATTTGCTTCAGTAATAACCTCTGCTAATAACATATTAGACCATTCCAATGAGAATTTGGTGGCATTAAGTTTGGATTAAAAAAGCCACTCTAAGTCCTATAGGTAATAATAAATGGAGTCATTATTCCATAGTTAGTAGCCCTATAGCAAACTATAGTAACACTAATGTGTTACTATAGTTACTGGGACTTTAGTATAACTAGTGAATATAAGAGACCACAGCTTTGCTAAAAAGCACATTAACTACAGTAAAAAGCCTTGTAGCTAATGTTGACTGGTACTATGATGTAAAGGACTGTAGCAAAACTGTAGTGTTACTATCAGATGTTTAGAGTTTTTTTGTTTATTTCACCCCCCAAACATTTTTATATTCCTCTTTTCCATTTTCCCTCTGTTGCAGGTGTGGCGGGGCACAATTGCAAGGATGCGTTACCGCCGGATGCGGGCTGCACTTATCATCCTGAGAGCATACCGGCGCTACAAGGTCAAATCCTACATCCGTGAGGTGAACCGACGCTTCAAAAATGTGCGCACAATGAAGGACCATGGCAAACATGTGAAGTGGCCCACACCTCCAAAAGTTCTGCGCAGGTTTGAAGAGGCACTGAGGAACATTTACAACAGGTTAGTCTTTCTCTCTCTCTCTCTCTCACACACACATATGCACTTACATTAGGCAGAATGAGAATCAAAGCTCTGACGTGAAGAAGAGTTAACAGACACTCATTCACAGTGAACTCCTACATTAGAGATGTCTGTGCTAATGAGTATCTGGACAGCTCTGTGACGCATGTTTTTCTTGACAAGGTCTGGCCTGGTGTAAGCTTGACTCTCAATGATGTCACATATCATCCTCCACATTAGTCACGGCTATTGTTCTGAGGTAATTTGCCTCAAGCCTATTTCACTTACTGGGTCTTTAAATACGTATCAGGTTTTAATGCTTAAATGTCAAAGGTATACATTCACTCAAATGTATGATTAATTTTTAATAAACCTGAAAGTATATCAAGGTTAAGTGATACAAAACAGGTCTTCAGAACACAATTCTGGAAAGACATCTAATGGAAGATCCATTTGAAGCTACATTGTAAAAATATTTTCAAAATTTTTGAGTAATTTGCCAGTACCATCTTGTAAATGTATAGTATTGCAGTCTGCAGTTTTACAGCAGTTTTAGCTAGTTTTTTATTTATTTATTGTACAGTGTCCTTGGGTCTCTTGAAAGGCACTTTCAAATAAAAATGTATTATTATTATTATTATTATATACACCATCAGAGACACATTTATATACTACAGTACACTCTGTAGATACTGTGATAGTATTTCCACCCACAACACTAAACTACCCATTTACTAATTTCATCTCTTGAAAATATACCACCAGAGATACACACATTTATTTGATATGTCTAAATTCTTACAGCTAATTTCATAATTTTCAGTATACACTTAGTGCTGGGCGGTATGACCAAAATTCTATATCACGGTATTTTTTTAAATTTAATTTAATTGTATCGGTTTCATTGTATTTGACAGGGTTTTTTTTCCCATGCATGACGTGTTAACTGCATTGATTGTGAGAACAATTTCTGCAGTAGAGTGGTAAAGAGTACCCTATCTATCTATCATTACACTTATATAGCGCCTTTCTAGATACCCAAGGACGCTTTACAATCCACACTGCTCAAAACGCTCAATCCACACACACTGGCGAGAAGCGGCAGCAAACGCGCACAGCGTACTGTCGACCAGAAACGACCGTCCACCTCGAGGACTGCATCGGGCACTAGGATTTCACCAATCCATATCTGGGCACACACACATTCACTCACACAATCAGACATTCATTCACATACACACTCATTCACTCACACACCAGGACAGTTATTAGACCCCGGAGGAAACCCACGCAAACACGGGGAGAACAGGGAAACTCCACACAGATGGGACTTGAACCCAAGATCCCAGTGCTGGGAGGCGAACGTCAAGAGAATACTCCCCTGTCAAGAGAATTTTACCTAGTACAAAAAAAAAAACATTTCCACTTTAATATTACATGTAAGATAGGTTTGCATGGCCCCACGGTCATAATCAGTTTTCAGAGAGTGACACAAATTAGTGAAGAAATCATATGGCATGACTGTTGCAGTGAAAATGTTGAACCTTAACACATTTTTTAAGACAACTTCAAAACTATAGGATAATTTTGACAACTTATGTAAACCAGCTACACTCTGTTAATGTTATCAATCTCTCACCAGCTTTTTGTTTGTTTGTTTGTTTGTTTTAGAAAATTTCCCTTTTATTAATTTACAACATGTATTTAAATAAATAAGAGGTGTTTACATATAAAGTAGCCAGGGCTGCTCGTTAATGGTTATATTGCACTGAAGAAGTCCAAGATATCTTTATTAAATAACAATACTTAAACAAATAAATAATAACAATAATCATAAATAGCAACAATGTGCAACTCCCAGCAATAATACAATTGATACTTTAGTTTGGGCCATGTCCGACCTTTTAAACCCAAAGTACCTCCAGACAACAGACACGGCTCCTTTTTTTCGGCAAATGTTCTTCTTGGTCATCATCTTCTATTTCAATATCTGGTACAACTTCTGGCTAAGAACTGCCCCTGTCCATTTTCACTGTGCTCAAAAACTCCACTAATACTTTTGCCCCGTTCCATGCATGTTTAGCAGTGCATCACTGAAAAACGTCCCCAGTGAAACAATTTATCGCCATGCTGTGTTCCAGACACGATTAGGCTTCGTATCATAACAAAAATAAAAACCAGTTTTCAGTGCAAAACCGGTATAATGCGCAGCACTAATACATTTGATTTTTTAGTGCTGTGTGATTTAAAACAATTCTACTTAATTCAGGGAATTCAGTGGTAGTTAATTTTATATGAACTGATTTTAAATGATACAGTATACAGTTGAGAAGTGATATAACCTTCACAAATCTGTAGCCAAAACACAACAATGTACTATAATTAAATGAATCAGTGTTTTATTGTAAAAACATTAACTGTTATTTACAGTAGAATTACAGCAGATGTTTACAGTGCAATGTAATATGTTCCTTGGGGGTGCTGTTTCTGTGTGTATGTGATGGTGTGTTATAGGTGGTGGGCTTGGACACTCATTAAAGGCCTCTCTCCAGAGGAGATGTTACAGGTCAGGGCTAAAGTGGCCACTCTGGAGTGCCTGAAGGGTCAAAGGTCAGACCTCGGCCTGCAGAGAGCCTGGGAGGGCAATTACCTGGTCAGTATGAAGGGCACAACCAATATATCAAGGAATGTAATAGCAAAAAACTGCAAATGGAATATTGAACTGAGCCATGTTTTTCTGAAAATAAGATCCCTGTGCATTGTCTTTATATTGTTTTTGTTCTGCACCATGCGTGTGATTTCAGAAGAGGGACACTCCTGAGACAGCTTCGTCATTCACTCTGGTATCCAGTGATCTGCAGAGGAAAGATAAGTTCATGAGAGTCCTCTTCTCCTGCAATGTTCGCAAGGTATAACATGTATTTCTTGTGAAACTGGTATCCATATGTCATATATTATATCAATTTTACTCACAGAAAGCAACATATATAAATTGTAATATAATGTGTAATGTTTGAACAAAAAGGGGTTATGTGTTAAAAATATAGCACAATGTTTATGATAAATTATATGAATATATTCATATATTTGTTTTGACAAAATGTGCTACATCTGCATTGGCACATTTAAAAATATCAAAATTATAAGTACAGTGATTATTTACCATGCCACTAAAAATCTAGTTGAACAGGAATAATTACTATTTTTTTTTTTTAAGTAAACATGCAATTGCAAGGGCGTACGTTTGCTCTTGACATTGGTGGGTGGCCTATGAACCTACCGTTCTATCTTTAATCTGTCTTTAGTTATGTCTCAAAAAAAATAACCCAATGTACACATCAGTACCATTAGAATGAAAAGTAATTGTGTGTCACCAAAATTCTAACATTAGACATGTCAACTTAACAGCCTCTGTAGGTTAATAATATCCTTACACAAAGCTGCATTTTTCTCTGCCGTAGAGAATTTCAGTTAATTTCCAAACCATGTTGTTCATAGCGACAGACGATTTTAGCCTGCTGTATGTTGTTCAACAAAGTCTATCATATCATTATTATAATAGACTAATTTCATTTGCGAACTTGACTTTAAGTGACTTACATGTTTCTTTGAAAAATAGTTCCTTATGTCCTCCTTCTTTTTTGCTGCCATCATCAACACACGTTGCACCTGAGTCTTGCATAGGACTGGAAAGTTTTCCTTCCAGTTTTGCCGCTGCTAACAACAAAACATAGCTACAAAGTCTCACGTGAAAGGCACAGCCAATCACACTGGCCATATGTATTACAGGGAGGTAGGACTCAAGTAGAGAATGTGAATTTAACCCTTTCTTCACGTCCAGGTTAATGAGACGTTGACAGTTTGGGTGGGGGGGGGGGGGGGGGTATTATTGGGAATAATTCAATAATCGCTAATTCAGTCAGATTATTGGTGGGAACAATTCAATAATCGCTAGATATTGGTGGGGACATGTCACTTCCATCCATGCTAATTCTACGCCCTTGAATTACACAACATGCATTTAGTTAAGCACTGGTGGGATATTAATGGTAAGAAATATATTGTTAATCACAGTAACATTTATTTTGATAGTGATAAAACATTATCATATTGCCCTTAGGGGTGGCCCTGTGGCGCAGCAGGTAGTGTCAGAGTCACACAGGTAGATTTGAGTCCTGCTCTGGGTGACTGTCTGTGAGGAGTATGGTGTGTTCTCCCTGTGTCTGCGTGGGTTTCCTCCCACAATCTAAAAACACACACTGGCTGGTGGATTAGCACCTCAAAAGTGTCCGTGGGTGTGTGTGTGTGTGTGTGTCATCCTGTGAAGGACTGGTGCCCCCTCCAGGGTGTGTTCATGCCTTATGCACAATGATTCCAGGTGGACTCCGAACCCACCACGACCATGAAATAGATAAGTGGTTACAGAGAATGAATGCCTAGCTCTATTTCAGGGTTATGTTTGTTTGTTTCTTAAATATATACACATCAATTGGTACACAATTTTTTTGAACCAGCAGCAAAAATGAACGAATGAGCAGAATGACATCATGTGATTGTTTGAGTGAGTTCATGTCACCTGTGAAAATTTGCAAAAATAACAAAGCAGTAGCATTGCACCTTTGTTGTCGAAACATGATTTCTACTGGAGTTGAAAAATTATCAATTATACCTGTAACAAAAAAAAAAAAAAAAATATATATATATATATATATATATATATATATATATATATATATATATATATATATATACATTAACTTACTAACGTCCACATAAATGATATAATGAATCACATTGGTTGTGTGAAGGCCTGTTCAAATGTATTCTTGCTTTTATCTGTTTTAGTACATTTTTAAACTGCTGTTCATTTGACTTCTATAGATCAACCGATTCAATAAGGCAGAGAACCGAACATTGCTAATCACTGATCGCCACCTCTATAAGATGGACCCACTGAAACAGTACAAGCCAATGAAGAGCATTCCACTGTATAATGTAAGTATCTACTGTCTATGTAATACCAGTTTCACTAACTTTACCATTTTAAATGTTAATGTTAGCACACACATTCTTACTAAAAAATATTTTGGAGATGCTAGGTTTGATCCAACAGAGAGAGAGAGAAAGAGAGCATGTTATCCAGTGCATATTAATAGCTCATATTAATTCCTTTAGGAATGTCTTCTATCTGGCACCCCTTGGTAAATTTTAAATTATCCAAGGTTTCCATTTAAGGCCGTAGCTAAGCTCTGCATGACATTAAACTGATGTTCTTGCTCAGGTCGAGCCCTTCCCCTGTCTCCTGGATTAGTGAGCACTAAATGGGCTTAAAGCTGGGAAGTTGACCTTCCTGCAGCAGCGATTTCATTTTCCCATTTTGGAATTCAGAAAGCATAATCTGCAGAAGAGCGCTTTATTGTCGACAGTAGCAGGTAGGAAATGGAGAGGAGAGTAACCTACAGTCCTGATCCATCTGTAGTGTGTGCAAAGGCTACAGTGGGCCTGGGGCCATGTTGCTAGCAGAGGTCTGGAATACAGGGCTGAGGGAAGGGGGGCTTGGCTCCAGTTCATAGCACAAAGGGAGAATGTCTACAGGCTGTGTAGTCGACCTTCTGTCCTCTAGAGAATCTTGCGAGAATACCAGCCAGAGCAGGAAGAGAAGTAGCATAAACGTTGATTTGGAAAAAAAAATCATGATAAATGTAAGATTTGCTTTCGAACACTAAACTTCGAAAATAGGTTGGATATTTGTTAAAATTCTCAGTCACTGACTAAAGGATACGCTATGCATTTTTTTGTTTATTTGTTTTTTACCGCCTTTCTTTACCGATTTGTCTCAACTAAGGTATTTTCCAATTTTAGGGACTGTGTTTTTATATTACAAAATGAAGCTGAATGTTTTTATCAAACATCAATTCCACATTTTTACACAACTTTTTTCTTTAGACTTTACATTCAAAATGTTTAAATGATAGCATCGTCTTGGCATGATGATATGAAGATACAGTATTAATCATGTGTATTTGCCATTTACAAATCAAGAGTTAGAGGGAGGAGAATATTTAATGGTACTAGAATAAGTAAAATCCCTTGCTCAGTTAAACCCCTGTTAATTTATTATTCCAATAAGGAATGGGCTTCTTTCTAGTGATATAAACACAGTAGCATGGATTTATCCAACAGCAAAAGCCTTTTCCATCCCAGTGTTGGTATTGTATTATTAAGTGGTTGAGCATGCCCTGAAAAAAAAAAAAAAAAAAACATAGGGATATTAAAAAAGATCTTGATAATCCAGCGATACACACACCCCAACCCCCCCCACACACATGAAAAAAAAAAAACAACATTCCACCCTGCTCCTCAACTGCGGTCCTCCCTCTCCATCCTTCCTCCGCGCTCCACTGTTGTCATGCCAACATCCCAGGAGATGAGGTTGTCATGGCGACGGGGCGGGAGGAGAGATCAGCTGACGTCTGGTATCGTTCAGGCATGTGCACAAATCTGCCTCCTCCGTGTGCTCCTTCTGCTCATGCTTCACTCTGGCTTCTTCATCCTTCTTTGTCTTTCTTCTCTCTCTCACACTTTCTTCTTTCTCCCTTATTTTTTTCATCTTCCAACGTCATTTATGTAAGAATAACTATAGATATAATAATAATATTAATAATAATAATAATGGAATGTATATTATTTTATGAGAGATTACAATGTGTGGTGATTATTGTTCACAGCACCCACATATGGAAATTAAAGAAAAATAAAGTATAAAAAAAGTAACATAATTAATAATTATAAATTTACACAGCATTAGATTCTTCATTAAAATAAGTAAACGTTTGTTAAAAAGCCTTTGCTGAACATGGAATATGAACATTTTTTAGGTTGTTTAATTCAGAACAAACCTTAATACAGAACAAAATCTGTATCTGATATCATTACATAAATTACACGTGCCGCCTTTCATAAACTCTGACATCAGACTGTTGCAATCATGAACTGTAATCATAAATCACATCTTGTTATAGTTGTAAAAGGTAGAATGAGACATTTTTATGTGGGCAGATATGCTGAGCCTTCATGATCACAAAAATATAAGAAAACACATACACACACACACACACAGAGAAGGACTCAGTGGTTATGTAACACAGTCCCTCAAGAATAGAGCAGAGAAGGAGAGAGAGGGTGACGGATTCCTATTGCCATGGCAATTTACTGCCAGTCCTGGACCAGAATAGTCTGGTCTGGTCAGCACTCCCACTGCTCACTGCTCATTTCCCCTTTATATTTTCTTCAAATTGTTAAGCTTGTCATATTCCTAGGCCAGTAATGAGTGTCCTATTTGGTTCCCATTTAACCACAGCGAGTGTCATCTGCGTTTTTGTATGACTGTATTTCACTGAAGCCTAGCACACCCTGGACAAAAGCTGGAGATTATTCTTTTAGATGTTACTTTTGGAGCAACCATCTCAACTTAGAGAGTGAGAGTAAGTTTTTTTTGAAATGGTGAATCCATTCATCATAAGCTTTTCAACAAGGTTTTGTCTGACAGCAACTAAAATGGTGGTCTAGCAATATACACAGTTTATTATGCGTGGGTTGAAAGATAGGAATATGAACCTGAATCAAAATTTTCAAAAGAATTTGTTTCAGTGAGCCACATGTAAGAAATTATTCATAAAGAACTATACTATGCTTTTTGCCAAATAGCCTATTTCTTAGACTTCTAAATGGCTTATAGGGCTTAAGCTTTTACTTGTCGCTTAACATTTCCCCTTGAGGTTACACATCACAGAGCACTTCCTTACCCACTAGAATAGTTTGCCCTAATAATGTATCATCAAACATGAATTCAGAGGTGTATAATTAGCCTTATTATCACCCTGTTTGTCTGTTGATTTGGGGTGTGGTCTAAGAGCATCATTGAAACTAGAGGTGTATACTAACAGAACTTGTAAAATCAAACCTTAAAAATAATAATAATTTAAAAAAAAATTCAAATGGTTGCAAATAAAGAATATACAAAACAAAATTATATTTAGGAGCTAAATGGAGTAAAAATGCATCAAGACGTTATATGGATTCTTAGAACTGATCACAGTATTATACCATGAGTTATGGGATTATGTTCTTTGGTCAAAATAAAAATCCCCTAATTCTAAATTATCCTGGTGAATATTTCAGGTGGTTTAGAGAGATTTACACTGCTAATGAGAGTAGAGCTCACTATACCAGGCTGAAATGTGTCTATGTTTTTGTGTTTATACAGTTTTCTAATTTCGCCCCCCTTCTTCTCTGTCTTTCCCAGGTGACCGGAGTGAGTGTATCCCCAGGGAAGGACCAGCTGGTGGTTTTCCACACTAAGGACAGTAGGGATCTAATTGTGTGCCTGCAAGGCATGGTGCCTGCAGGGGAGAGCCGCATTGGAGAGCTGGTGGGCACGCTTCTCAGCCACTTCAAAAGGTATTTGCTCCAACCACTACACACTGGACATTGGGCTCACCAGGAGAAACGGGTCATCTTTTAGGGTGACATTAAGAGTGGATGATGTGGAAAAATTATAACAATACAAAACTGGAACTCATTGTCAACATAAACCATATGTATCATGATATTTAGTGTCTTTGGGGTTTGCAAACAAGTAAAAAGAAGAGTTCTAGTGGTCATAAACATAAACTATTTAGTACCACTTTAAAATAAGACTACATATAAAAAGGTTTGTAAATGGCATGAAAACATGTTGATTACACAGTTATTCATTATGTTGTAAACACAGTAAATGTAATTAATAATCACTTGTAATACAGAGATAGAAAGGGCAACAGTGACCTCTTATTTTGTCTAATATTGAAAGTGTCATATAACTCACAGTAAATGTCAAGGTAAAAAATAATCTCAGACCTGAGAAGGTGAATTTAGTCATTTCACAGTTTAATGTAAACCACATTATCATGTTTTATCAATTTATTAAACTTGTTGGGTAAATGCTTAAATGTATTAACACATGATAAAACAAAGTGAGATCAGTATTTAGCACGATCTGAGGTTTAACTGTAGACGGATGTGGTTCACTGTTTGGCAAACACCAGCTCACTGTTGCCCTCTCTGTTATAACTGGTTATTAATGCAAAACATATTTCTTAATAATTACTAAACGGATTTTAAACAATTTCTAAACCTTCATAAGCATAGTTTTATTCTAAAGTAACTATTTTAAAAGGAACTTTTTTGACCCTTGTGAGATTTTAACTCTAGGTGTGTATTCTCAGGAGAAATATCAGAGCAGAAGGAGATGTGAAGTAAAGTCTTGTTTGTCTAGGAGTAGTCTCAGCCACAGATGCTCTGCCCACAAGAGAGTCTGATACATTCAGTGCGTTAAGCTGGCCTCACTGTCAGGATTCTGCCAGTTGCATTCTAATCCACATATATGCACTTCCGTACAGTCAGATTCCTTTCCTTTTCTTGGCCGTGTTAAGTACCTAGCAATCTTTACATTGCTCTAAAGAACTGATTTTGGAAGTATTATGGTAAATCTTATCCCACAATAAGACATCTAGCTTCACATAGAGTGACCCTAGAAGGCCAAAAGAAGTCATTCAGCAGCTAGAAACATCTTAAAACAAAACTGTGTCTTTTATTCCCAGAGTCTGCTTATTATGCAACAAACTGCAGAGAATCACTTTAAATGTGGTTCACACAGATACACTAGAAACGCTGCAAGCTTCTTTTGAGAGAATTTGGAGGAGAGTGATTATAGAAGAGTTCAACTGAGGCAGCATGTGGAGGAGGGTGTTCTATTTTTTTCTTCGATTCTCTTGCAGATAGAGGATTGGCCAGACATTCAGAGTAATCTGAGTTGATGTGTGTCTGTCTGCTGTGTGTGTGTGTGTGTGTGTGTGTGAGTGTGTCTGAATTGTCATTCAGACTGATGTTAAGCCATGCTGTCAGTGAAGTGGTCAGCAGGATAGGAAATGAGGACACTCTCTGGCCTCTTTGGTCTCTTTAGGACAGAGAGACAGAGATGTGTGTGATTAAACACACACACACAAAGCAGTGTTTAACTGTGCCTGGAAACACACCAGCAAAAAACTCATTGTCCTTCTCGTCACTCCTGCAAAATTACTAGAGCAGCACTTTTAGAATGTCACACTGCAGATAGTACCTTCGACTGCGTGAGGAGTACTCATGTAAACGTGCTCATCCTTTTGATCACGCAAATCTGTTTATTCATACTCTCCATCCTGGGTTGCTCTTACACTAGGCATGGTGGGTATCCCAATATAAAAATGAATACAATATTCTCCCTAAATTATCACCATGTGGACTCAGTTATGTTGTGGATACTTCACACATCCAGATGTACATTTTTTTTTTTCTTCACACATCTGAAATGAAAAAATAACCTAGAATTAGCATCAATAGCTGGATGTTTCAGTGTCAGCAAGCTGCAGGAATGCAGTTTAATATATTTGAACCTGAACAAATTCAACTAAATATCAAAGTGTCAATAAAGTCTTATCTCCTACACTGCACAACTACGTTACATTACTGTTCAGAGCTATTGGTGCTGAGTGCTATTCAATTTTAAGCAAAGTTCCAGTTTGACCTGCCATGGATTCATGTCCTTTCCAGTTCTGAAAACACCCTTAACATCGTTGATTTCAGGACCAGCTCTGTTCTTCTCTCTATGGATTCATTCGTCAGTGATGATAATCCATGTGCTAAGAAGAATGTCCCAGCTCTGAGTCTGTATGCAGCTCCCTGTAGATGTAGACTTTACCTTTATCTCTCCTTCACCAACTACAATAACACACTCAGCCCATTAAGCCCATCCCCACTGGAGAATCAGCCACTGGCCCTACCTCTGTCTAATACACTGATTTTTTTTTATATTTTATTTTTGAAATAACGCCCAACATTGGAATAAAACCAAATAACATTTATTCCAGTGTGTGATATTGCATGATATTTTATTTCAAATCTCTCTTCGTGGCAGTCTGTATTATTTGAGATTATTATCCAACACCTAGTTTTAGTGGTTAATAAATAATGATTTTAAATAATGTGTTGTTGATTTAACAAATTCATGCAATCAAGGAGAATCTGAAGTAAATATCGTTCTTCAAACTCACTCCTACTACTTTATAGAAAAAAATGATCTTATATTTCTTATTTGTTTTATATTATTATTTTTTAGTATTTACTCTTATTATTATATATAACTTTATACAAACACCACGCATTAGTTTAAATATATATCATTATCTTAGGTGCCTAAGACTTCTGCACAGTACTGGAGATATTTTAAACTGGGTTTACGTTGCATGCTTTCCTGACATTTGACACTAAGCTACCCTGGCTTTAGTGCCAGTGTCTTGATTTAAAAACTGCAAACGTAATCATTTTCATCTTCTATGAATAGAATGCTAAAGTGTCCTATCTAACCCAAATCAGACTGAATGGCACACACTGTGCTTTTTGTGAGTAAAGCACATAACCCTCTTATCTCTGGTGACGCCAAACAGTTGTCTCTGATCACCCACCCTGCCTTCTACAGAAAAGTGTGGATTATATTTCTCTCTCTCTCTCTCTCTCTCTCTCCCTGTCCCTCCCTCCTTTATCTGTAATTCTGTTTCTTTTTAGTCATTCAGGATCTCTCTCTCATTCTGTCTCTCTCTGCCACCCCCTCGATCTCCCCTGCTAGAATATTTCTGCCTGTAAATTATTTACTGTTTATCAGCAGTAGGATATTTCTCTATTTTTAGCTACACATCCAACTATGAGGTGCACATCTTGCACAGTGTCCACATCTCTGTCTCTCTCTCTCTCTCTCTCTCTCTCTCTCTCTCTCTCTCTCTCTCTCTCTCCGCTCTCTCCCCCCCTCTCTCTCTGTCTTTTTCTCTGTGTCTACAGAGGAAACACTGAAGCCATTCCTTCTGTCATCTCTATCAGTCAGCTTGCCACACACACACACTCTCACACACGCATTCCCCACAGGAATACGCAGCATTCATGATCTGAGGGAAAGTAGAAAGTACATTGTAAATCTATTCTCGAGTGCAGGACCTGACTTTCGAGATAAAGGTGCGATACTTTATTCTTTAAAGAGATTCGGTTGTTGAAAAGACATTCCAGGACTCTCTCTGACTTTGTCTTGTGTTTGTGGAAGTCACTAGAGCTTCTCTGACTGTACAGTTTTCTTTAGCAGGAACTTTCAAAGCAGGAATCCCATTGCACCATGCCAACTTCAGTGGATCTGCGACTGTGTTTGTTTAAATTGTTTAAATTGGGGCTTCCACACAACTTCCGGCTGTTTTTTGCTCAGAAAACTGAAAATCCCCACCCCACTGATACCTGCGGCTCGGGTTAGGATTAGCCAGGAACCTGTGTGAATGCTCTCGCCGTAAGAATTCATTAACTCTGTGTTAACTTTACATGAGTTTTGTCATTTGAATCCCTCTCTCATCTATATTGTCCCTGGGAGATTTCCTAAGAGGCTGTGCGAATGTATTTTGTAAGCTGTTTTGTAAGCTCAAAAATGGGTCAAAATATAGTGCAGGCTATAGGCAACCAACTGGGAATCTTGCCAGTATCTTCACCTAATTATATATTGGCACATCGTTACATCAGTGGGCAGATGTAGAGGGTTTGGCCACTTCACTAAATGACAAAAAGTGTCCTTTCAGCTTGATCTTCTCATTGGCACAACGATTTATCCAATTATCTCCTAGTCAGACATCCTTTACTCTGTTGTAGTAGTAATATCTACCTGCTTTTTATTGATCACAGCTTATGCTTTGATCACTTTTAACACAGTAATTAGAGTGTACCCGAAACCTTTGGTTCTGAAACTGGGTCACTCTCCTGTCCACACACCTCCTGTTATGTATATTGGTGAAAATATACAGTACTGTTTATATATATATATATATATAATATGGGTGGTGCTGTGGTGCAGCAGGTAGTGTCGTAGTCACACAACTCCAGGGACCTGGAGGTTGTGGGTTCGATTCCCGCTCCGGGTGACTGTCTGTGAGGAGTTGGTGTGTTCTCCCTTTGTCCGTGTGGGTTTCCTCCAGGTGCTCCGGTTTCCTCCCACAGTCCAAAAAAAACACACGTTGATATGATTCCAGGTAGGCTCTGGACCCACCGCGACCCTGAACTAGATAAGCATTTACAGATAATGATTGATAATGAATGAATGAATGATTATAATATATATAATCACAGTAAATAGTAAATACAAAAAAATATATAAAACTAAGAAATATAAGATCTTTTTTTTTCTATAAAGTAGTAGGTGTGAGTGAGTTTGAAGAAAAATGTTTTGTTCAGTTTCTCATTGATTGCATGTATTTGTTAAATCAACAGCACACATTGTTTAAAATAATTATTTATTAACCGCTAAAACTAGGTATTAGATAATAACCTCAAATAATGTGGACTGCCACGAGGAGAGATTTTGAAAAAGTTAAAACAACACATTCACACACAGAATATCACACTCACTGGAATAAATTTGGTTTTATTCTAATATCGGGCGTTATTTGTTGTTTGTTTTTAGCAAATAAACACTTACTGCCCCGATAAATAGCTTTTCAAACCTCTGGTTTATATTGGCAAAAGAAAAAAAAAGTTAAAAAAACAAATGTTCAATTTGAAATGTTGTCTGTTTGTTATTGTCAGTTAAATATAGGATTTAGATGCGCATTTGGTCTAGAATATTTTAGTCTTTGTAAAAGGTGACAGGGGCGTTCTGCTGGTGATGTTTTTCAGTGGCAGGGGCGAGAGAGAGAGGAAATTAAAGCCACAAAGCCCTGTGTCCTCACTAGGCAGAGATGATGGATAGAAGCCAGGTGAGCTCTGACCTGTAAAACAGAACTCACCGTGGGGGTTGATTCTGTGTGTGAGCATCACTGCTGTAGGCTCTCTGTGTAATCTCCTAAGGTGCTCCTGAATAACTGTTTTTTTTTTCCCCTTTTGTTCTTTTCTCCCAGTCTTTTATTTTGCATAATTCAGTGATGCTTAGGTCTAGGATCTGGGATTGCCAGTCCATTGTTCTAAAAACACCAACTGCTTCTTTGTTTGATTTGCAAATTGTCATCATCTTGTTTATTTTTGTCTTTTGGATTTTGGAAAAAAAATACTTGTGGAATTTTTTTTCTTATCCATTTTTTTTGGTTTGCTTTTCAAAGATTGTTTTACTGTTGATTTGATGGTGATGCCTCTGGCAGTTTCTCAGGGGGTCATGCTAGGTGTCGTGATTTTTTTTTTTTTCTTTCTTTTTTTTTTTAATTGTCATTTTTTAACTCCCAATTTGTTTCTCTGTCCTTAATGGTGCAGCTTTTCTTACAGTGCTGCAGTAATGTATATTATAATATTTTAATAATAGAAAAAATGAGCAGAAATTGAGTGCAGTGCTGTCAGCTCTCTGTGCTAGAGAAAGTGCTGGCCACGGTTCAGGTCTCCTTCAGCAAGGTCATCTTTTCTGCTGAATCCCAATCACACACTCTAAGGAGTCATGCTTCTTCCCACCTCACCCCACCCCCTTTCTATTTGTCTCTCTCTTCTCACTTGATCCATCTCCCACTCTCATCACCCCTCCCCCTTTTTCTTCCTCACTCTCTCTCTCTCTCTCTCTCTCACTCCCTCCTTCCCTGGTTTCTTCCTCTTGCTTTTACACCCCCCACCTCCTCCTCTCTCGCACTCCCTCACCCCACCTCTCCCTCCCTCCTCGCTGCTGCAGATGCAGTTCCCATAGCAACCAGTCAATCCTCACTCGTCTGATACTTAGTCCATTAGTGAGCCGTCCAGGCAAAGAATGCTAATGACACGTCCCCTGTGAGAGAGCGAGGGAAAGAGAAAGATAAGAATCATTCTTTAAATAGACAGTTAATTGTTTGCCCTTCAGGTAAATAGTGGATTTGAATTTGTCTTTGACTGGGTTTTATGTCAAAATGTAAGGTTCTCATATTGTATATTGGTTCCATGTTAGGTCCCTACCATTGGCAATTGTATGAGACAGAAAAAAAAAATTAATGTAATACTTTTGGAGCATGTTTATTAGTCTGTTCTTGAAAGGTTTATGTAATGGTGTCTTATACATCTGCATGGTCTTAGATTTAGAAATTAGATTTCCATACATTTTAGTTATACCTTCCAGACACATTTTATACATTAGTTTATTCATTCATTCATTATCTGTAACCGCATATCCAGTTCAGAGTCGTGGTGGGTCCGGAGCCTACCCGGAATCACAGGGCGCAAGGCAGGAACACACCCTGGAGGGGGTGTCAGTCCTTCACAGGGTGACACATTCACTCACACACACACCAACAGACACTTTTGAGTCACCAGTCCACCTACCAACATGTGTTTTTGGACTGTGAGAGGAAACCGGAGCACCCAGAGGAAACCCATGCAGACACAGGGAGAACACACCAAACTTCACACAGACAGTCACAAGGAGCGGGACTTGAACCCACAATCTCCAGGTCCCTGGAGCTGTGTGATTTCGACACTGCACCTGCTGCACCACCGTGCTGCCACCTTTAGTTTATGTCAGTAATTTTACTGTTTCTGTTGCTTTGCTTTCAAATGCTGGCATGACCTTCCAAACCAAAAAATTATGAAGGGGTAATCCTTTTCATTTGCACAGGCTTTAGGCTTAATATAATTAAACTGTAGATTCAGCAAGCTGTTACAATGTATATAAATACAAGCATTTACAGGCCTTATAATTTATTTAGCTTGTCAGTCAATAAATTGCTCCAAAATGTAGCTGTAAATTGCATAATAATCATAATAATCCATAATAATTAACTTCATCCAAATGTAGTGTTAATAGTTGTCAACAAACAAAATCATAGAGAAAGCAATATTTGGCGCTGTTGTTTACCTAGAGATCTTCTCATCCACCATTACTCTGCCCCCACTTTCCAGCATGTTGGAACATGCCTGTGAAGGTTTGATTGCATTCAACCACACTTTGGAAGGTCAGTTGATGATGTTGAATGATTACTCCTGGGTCACATACCCCAAGGGTAATGGATCCATCACTCCAGAAAATGAAGGTCCACTGCCCAATTATTATGGATTTTAATTAACTTCATTTATTTATGTAGATATAGTGTCCATAAACTTTTGCGCATAGTGTGTGTTGTAACTCATCTTCATCTGTGCTGCTTTAGGTAAGACATCTCTACTGTATTTCACTGCACAACTGAACACAGACAGAAGAGTATTCACTGCATCTTGCAGTTATCACTCATCAACGGTTTCAACACCTCAGTGTGGAACGAGAGCGAACACGAAGAGGTGTTTATCATGTGTTAGGCTTCCATTAGATTACATTACATTCCTGGTCTCTTAGTCCCTTGTGTGCTCACACTTGTTCACCAAACCTGCCACATTCACTCATACGCCCATTTGTTGCCTGTTTTTTTTTTTTTTTTTGTTTTTTTTTTTTACCCTCTCCTCTCCATAAAGCTTGATTTCCATTGGGTCAGACTCATCTGGGTACTTTGTCACTTTCCACTAGTGCAGGGAGAGAGCCTGAGGGGTATAGTGGGGTCACCCGGGTTGTTAGTAGATGGATTGATGCAGCAGGCTCAACTTAGTGTGTGTGTGTTTGTGTGTGCCAGTGTGTGAAACTGACCTACTTTCACCAGCTCTGCACTGCTGCGTCGCTGCTTCTTTCTTGCTCACTCTCACACTCTTTTTCTCTGCCTTTCTCTCTCTGTCTGTGTACTTATCTGCTTGTCTCTCTATTTCTGTCTCTTTCTCTCTCTATCTATCTATCTATCTATCTATCTATCTATCTATCTCTCTCTCTCTCTCCCTCTCTGATTCACAGTGTAGGCACCTCACTCTACTTCCTACACAGCATGTGTGTGTGTGTGTATGTATGTGTCTAATGTACAGTTACACAAGTCACAGAACAACTCTACCATAGTGTTACAGAAAATCCTAGTTTATATCTTCAAGTTTTCTGCTGTAGCCTTTTGACACCTTTTAGAGGAACATAGAAACCTCTAGTGAAACCATTGTCAAATGTCTCTTCATTTTCAGAACAAATTCCTGTTTTATCCATGTTTTGATTTTCATTTTTTTAAACATAATTTGAAAATACCAGCTGATCTTTACATACTGTTGAAATGTAATAACAAACAGACCAACAGAAATTGTCCACAATATTTTGGAGCTCACGTTGATGAGATCTATATTCTCTGCCTGACATCACAGAGCTCTGTCCTCACCTTCCAGAATTATCCCCCGCCCATTTGAACAGGCCAGTGCCTTGTTTGTCTGATCGTCTCATCTCCCAGAGAGATACTGGGTGATCAGGCCATTATCCAAACCATCAGCCAAGTAATGGGTCATGAGGTTTTAACACAGTGATTGTATGTACAGACAAGACCTAGGTGTCTTACATGGATACGGTTTCCTTTACTTTGTGCTTCTACAAGCAGTTCTGTTCTCTCCCAGATTTTCTGTCCTGTATTCCAATATTCTAGTATCAGATTAGTGACATTCACAGCCGTGTATTTACTCTCCTAGTGCGAAAAATATTGTCTCCTTGAGCCTTAAAGGGGACATATTATGCAAAACTCACTTTTTACGTGTTTTTGTATTTCCACTTGGGTCTTTACTGCTCCTATAAACATTCCAAGCATGAAAAAAAAGTTTCTGTGACTCAGTTGAAAGATTTTGGTGTCAGGAATCATATGCTTCTAAGAGCCATTTGGAAATTTGCATATAACCACCCTGGCACCACCCCTCACCTGTGTAAAAATGGGATGGGTGGGGTGTTGCCAGCAACAGTTTTTATTGCCTAAAATTGACAGAGCTCTTAAACGGCACATTCGGAAAGTGGCTGAAACTGGCAAGAACAGAGCCAGTGAGATCTCTTTATATGAGAGTGATTGTGTTGAAAGAACTGTGAGTCTATTCTAACTTGTTTAAAATATGTCCTCTTTAATACCATCTCTTTTTACCATCCCTCTGCTCTCTGCCCTTTTCTTTCCTGCCCAAGAATTGTGATATTCTTCCATCTACCAATCAGTAGCTGTCAGTCTGTGGCATACTCTGATATGACTTTGGTAAATGGATATTAAAATGTGTTGAGAGGTTAGTCATGGATGATTTCCACATACTGCAAAGGAAGAGATAATACGGACACTCCTCTGTCACCGAGCTCTGTGGTTTTACCTTACTATTATTTATTCCAGCATTTAACAAATCACATCCTTACCTTCTAACTTTAAAGGCACTTACTATGGAATGCAATGTATTTTTAAGGGACAGAGTTAATGAATGTCATTAACTCTGTCCCTCGAGTAAATCCCTTTGGGATTCAAAGGCATTTCATTCCGAGCCTGCCGGGAGGATTACAATGGCTGGAGGATGGAAGACGCATGCTCTTTTTTCAGGAGGCATCTGTCCTATTGTGTTGGGAACATTTGGGAACAGATTGTCTTGTGTGTGTTTGTGAATAGCTAGCGTCCCTGAGCACAACAAATGGAAAATTACTCCTCTTCAGCTGATAGCTGCCTCCTAAGAGCAGTAAGCATCAGCATTGCTTCCAGTTCACATTTCTTCACCCAAAGGCATTCCACTATAAAGTTTACTTCCTGAAAATCACACTTCTCAAATCGAACTGTTGAAAATCGTTTCCTTACAATTTCACTGACCTCAAATAGAATCAAAGGGCAAAGACATTGGCATCTATGCCGATAAATAACTACTATATGCAGGGAATGAAATCTAACAGATAAAAACCAGAGCAGATCGTTTATGTCCTGTCAGATGCAAGGTGCAATAACTCCATGGATCAGACTTGTTTTTTGTCATGTTTGTCATGATCCTCAAACTGCTGAAAGAAACCACAGACATTTGGGAACTCTTGAAATGAAGGGCTGTCCTTAGTCTGCAGTAGTGTTAGTTAGGCAGTACATGTCAACCTAACATTCCCATCAACAGCAACACACAGTTTCCCTTCAAAACCTTTCCCACAGCATCACACTGCCTCCTGCGGCTTGACTTCTTCTCATAGTGCATCCAATTGCCTTTCAGCAGTTTACAGGAATCTGCTTGGGCAATCTGACTGACCTGCAGCTGCGCAGCCAATATGCATCTAGATCCAGTATGTGTTCTGACACCTTTTGATTAAAGCCAGCTTCCATTTGTCTTTTAATTCTCTGTCTCTCTCTCTCTCTCTCTCACACACACACACACTCTTTCTGACTCTACAACTCGTTTTCTTTTCTAATTGTTTCCTCTTGTTTTTCGCTTTATTGGTTTCTCTCATTGTCTCCATTTTCACAAACTCTTTCTTCTGTCTTTCTCTCTCTTTTCTT
This sequence comes from Hoplias malabaricus, assembly GCF_029633855.1. Taxonomy (NCBI): domain Eukaryota; kingdom Metazoa; phylum Chordata; class Actinopteri; order Characiformes; family Erythrinidae; genus Hoplias; species Hoplias malabaricus. Next base: position 16,395,598 of record NC_089802.1, read on the forward strand.
TCTCACTTATATTTTCTCTTTCAGTTTCTCTCCTCTGTCTTTTTTCATTCATTCTGTTTTTGTATCTCTTTTCCTCATTTGCCCTGTCATTTGTCTGTCTCTCTCTCTCTCTCTCTCTCTCTCTCTCTGCATCATTCCACATTCTCTCATTCCCTACTTCTGTTAAGAGATATGTCTTTGATCAATATATTTTTTTGCTGTTAAGCCTTTTCCCCCTACGCTTCTAAATGACCTACTTGGTAATCTCCTTAAGAGTATTGCTCTCTCTCTCTCTCTCTCTCTCTCTCTCTCTCTCTCTCTCTCTCTCTCTCACACACACACTCACTTTGTGTCTCTGTCTAAAAAGAGAATCAGAGGGAGCAGAAGAATTTGCTGCACTCACATGGCTCAGGAAAATACTGGGAACAAAGACTGGGCTGGGTGTGGATTTAATAAATAATAGCTCTGTTTTAGGACGAGCGAGCTGTGGCATCAGGACAGATTTGAAGTGCTTTTCTCTCTCAGCTCTACTCTTAGGATTTTACATAATCCATAATCAAGGCTGATGCCTTTGAACCTTATGTTCTCTGGGATGGATTTAACACCCTGTTTCATTCAAGCCAAAAAAAGCAAGTTCTATTTCCCATGAATCAATCTTTTCAATCTATTTAGACTTTAATACATCCTAATGTAATAGACCACGTAGAAACCTTCACTTAACCTTTAATATTTTTTGTGTTGTCCTTTTTCTGTTGTGGGACATTTCCTCTGCATATCTTTAATAGACCCTTTGGAACATGCTGTTTAAAAATGCATTACACTAATAAATGTTTTACGGTGTTGAATATTGAACGGATATTGTATATTGACTTTCCTTAGGTTCTGTTATAATTGCTTGAGGAGAGTATATATAATATTTCAACTACTGTTCTCTAAGAGTTTGATGGACTCGCTCATTAACATGACATATAGGGCTCTTATTAACAATACATTAATGTGATCAATTATTGACTCCACATTTTGTATTTGTTGACCCTTTGAATCATTCGTAGTAATGAACACTTTTGAGCACAGTGACCTAAGGCTCAGGTGAAACTGCTCCAGGGCGTTTTTATATGGAGATTATACAAGCTGTGTGTGCACAGCTGAATGTCTCTGTCCACAATGCGTGAAATGATTAACTAATTATAAAGGGTGTCTACAAAATATTTGGCCATATAGTGTATGCGTCTATGTACAGATCCTGTTCGGTGTCAAAGAAGGCAAAGTTGATGCAGTGCTAATCCCCCTATGCTGTATCGCAGAATTTATTATTAGCAACCGAGAGAGAGAGAGACCTGTGCACGTGAAGAGTGTGCTGAAGCCATGTGAGGAACAGCTTGAACGTGAAAGAGTGTGAATCCTCAGAAAGCTCATTGTTCCTCTGCTAGTAGCTGGGGGATCCTTGTGGAGGTCTGAAATGAAGGATGCTCCCCAAATCCCAGTAAGAACCGTGTTGAGTTTTCTCTGATGTTGTGGGGGGCTAGTTGGCCTGAAGCATGTCTGCTATATTTAGAGAGCAGAGTGGGACTTGCTGTTAGACACATCCGACTTTTCTGTGTGTCTTTATGTTCTCTCCTCTTTTCTCCATCTCTCCACCCTGCCATCCACCAAAAAATAAATAAATAGCCTTCAGATCCTGGACTTCCTCTGGTAGGGTGCACATACACACCGGCACACACACCCCCACAGGCCCACTTGGGTTATATTGATCAGAAGAGGCTGATGTTTTTATGAAATGTCTCTGAAGCACACTAGCATCTGCTGCTGTGTTTGGTAAAAGATGAAGGGCATAAGGCTGAAATATAATATGGGGGGTCATCTCGGTCTCTCTCTTTTACAGTATGCATCTTTCCTCAGGCTTCCAACTGCAGATCCATGTATCTGGCTGTGTGTGTGTATATATATATATATATATATATATATATATATATATATATATATATATATATATATAAGCTTGGTAGCTAGCTTTTACAGTACACAGCAAACAGCATACTTCTATCCGTCTGCTTTTATTTCTTCCACAGGTTATCAAGTACTAATATTACAATGGTAGGCTGTTGTAATGTTAAGAGTCTTTACAAAGCATTGAAATGTAGTGTGCTAATTTACATTTTATATATATATATATTTGACTGTCTGTGAGGGGTTGGTGTGTTCTTCCTGTGTCCGCGTGGGTTTCCTCCGGGTGCTCCAGTTTCCTCCCACAGTCCAAAAACACACGTTGGTAGGTGGATTGGCGACTCAAAAGTGTCCATAGGTGTGAGTGAATGTGCGAGTGTGTGTGTCGCCCTGTGAAGGACTGGCGCCCCCTCCAGGGTGTGTTCCTGCCTTGTACCCAATGATTCCAGGTAGGTTCTGGACCCACTGCGACCCTGAAATGGATAAGCGCTTATGGATAATGAATTAATGAATTATATATATATATATATATATATATATATATATATATTTACTGTATATAAAATATATTATTACAAACGTTTTGATTTAACAGCAGGAGAATATACATTTCTGCTGTATGCTTCTTTCTCACTGTTTGGTCTGACTGAATCACTGCGGGACACAGTGGGGAAAATATAGAGCTGGAAAAATTGATCTTCTGGTGGTTTTTGTTGTGTGTTCTGCTTCTGAGGCCTCAGAGACTTCAATGGTCAGTACACTGTCCTCCTTCTCCTTCTCCTTCTTCTTCTCTGTCTTTCAAGAGACCCAGCTTATTTTTTTATCAGACTTATTGATTATGTGTTTTGCCAGTGTGGGCTTCAAAATCTAACATGCCTTTCTAGCCAACTGACAAAGCTTATATTTTCGACTCCCCAGATTTGATATTTTATTACAAGCTAATAAACATATAGATTTCTGACCTCAAACAATGGTTTATTGAAATTTCAAAATAAATAAATAAATCGCCCCATGACACTCCAGGGTGTGTTCCAGTCTGGCGCCTAATGTTTCCGGGTAGGCTCCGGACACATCACGACCCTGAACTGGGTAAGCTGTTACAGATAATGAATGAATGAATAAATAAATCAATTAGTGTGGGGCTGCTGATGATCCGGTGCCTGGTTTAAAATGATGAGAGTTTGAAGCTTAGCCAAGCACATAGTCTTCCAGACTGCAAGATTAATGTGTAATGGCAATGAGCAAATGATGGATGAGCCTTACATAAGCATTTCTATCCACTGTGATGTGCATAATTTTGGACACAAGAAAGCTTCTAAAATGCATGGTTTATTTACATAATAACACTTGGGCAAAATAAAGAAGCTCAGATTACTATGGACAATAACACAATGTTCTGATGCTCTGTTCTACTATTTCTTAGTGGAGCACTTAAATGAAGTGAGGCAGTGGAAAGAGGAGCTGGGAAAGATGGATGTTAGAGGTGACATCTATCAGATAATACCATCCTATTGGCTGACAGGCAGGAACATAACACACAGAAGAGTTTATTGGGTTGCTATAGCGATGGAGGCTGAAGCAGCCAGGCTCCTGTAGTAACTTATGAAGATGTGTGTGGGATGGCAGCTTTATTGTTGTGAGGCTTTCTTTCATCAGAGGAGTTTCTTACGTAATGTCCCTCCCCACCGAAGGTCACTCCTCTGAATCATGTCGACTGAAATTAGTAGATTATTGAGTCGTTGTGTTCCCCTGTTTTATTTTCTGCTCCAACACATACAGATGTCTTTGTATTTTTAGTTCAGCTTCTTTCAGTAGCAGCCCTCATTGTCCAGTTCTAAAATAGTCACATTTAAGGACACAGCATGGATCAAGAAGGGTTCTACATTTAGTTTTGTTTTCACTTTGGTGTCTTTTTTCTTATTTTTGTCCTCATTGGCAATGTAGTTACCTAACAACAGGTCCATTTTTCAATGGCTGTATACATGGGGTTTGATGCCACACCAAAGAAAGGTCGATTTCTACCATTTAATGTACTCTGTGTTAAAACTGTGATTTCCCAATGATCTTTTACATTTATTTTACATTTTAACACAGGGGAACATGTAAATGGAATATACTTTACATGTACTACACCTTTTAGTTATTACTCTAGTAAAACAAATTCATAACAAGCCTCTAGCAACCTAATTTCGGTTCTGATTGTGTGTCCGTGCTCATTCAGAAATGATCATATTGCATCCAGAAATAAAGGCAGCATTATGCTTATTTTATTTAGTGATAGAAAACATGCTGGTACATTTTGCCCAGCATGGATATACAAGTCAAATCTAGTTTTACATAGAGCTGAAAGAAGTGATAAATACACAAACATAAATATAACTACGCAGTAAGCATTTGAAATGTCCACCTATGTTCAAGGCTAGAAGCTTGATGTGTGATATATAAAAATGCATCTGTCCAACTCAGGAAATTGTGTATGCCTTACATTCTGTCAGCTAAAAATACCCATTTTGCGTTTTCTGATGTAAATAATTTATATTTATTTGAGAACAAGATGTAAAATGTCCATCTGCCAAAGTGCTTCCAGTGTGACTAATACACCCCAGTGAATCAGTGGTCCAAATATATCACCCATAGGGCTGAAAAATCTGGGGAAAACAACTAATTGAGATTTTTCCGTACAGTATTGTGTTAAAGTTAAATTAAACATTTTTTCTATAAACTAATATACAGGCCTGTTTTTATAGTTGATGAGACTAAGAAAATTCTGACAGGTTAAATGTAGAATGTTGTTGTTAAGTGTTTGTTTGCTTCTGCTTGGTCTACGTCCAAATTTAAACTCGTTTAGACATAGTTCTTCATAATTTAGATTGTAATTAAAATTGACATCTCTATTTTGATATAAAGGTTATTCTTTTTCAGCCCTAATCATCGTCACAAAAAACACACATCTCTGAAATGATAACTTTGAGGCTGTAGAAATAAATATTGTTAATATTTGTATATCTTTATGGGATAAAACTTTGAAATTTAAATAAAAAACTAATGAAACCATATTATATTTAAGACATTTTGGGCAATTTCTTTTCGTTTTATTAATTATGTAATTTCAACACAATTTAAAGAGTAGCATGTTAGCATTTTCAGATTATGTTAAAACATGAACATTTTTGTATGTGTATATATAATAGGAGTTTTGGATCTTATTAAATTTGGATAATTTCTATTGGTACTTTATTAAACACCCACCAAAGTAAAGATGTAAATTCAGCTACCATTTCCAAATGATGTAAAATGTAACAATAATTTGATATGACAATAAGTGTATATTTCCTCTTGTCTATATACTAATCTCTTTCCCTCTTCTTTTTTTATTTTCATTTTTGTTTATTTATTTTTTATTAGTGAAAGAAGAAAACTCCAGGTGTACATTGTAAGCCCTATTCAGTGCAGCATGAACGGGAGGAAGTGTACTGTTGTCGTGGAGACCAAGATCAACCAACCCCAGCCAGACTTCACCAAGAGCCGATCGGGCTACATCTTAGCTGTGCCAGGAAACTAAAGGATGAGGGTGGAGACATGGAGAAGCCAATACCCTGCTATCTTCAAAACATGACTATGCTGAATCTCTGAGTTTAAGCCATTCCAAATTTTCCTTGAGCCAGGCAATTTATTTAATAGGTTGTTTGTAAGTGTAAACTGGTAGGTGGAAATGTTCCTGAATTTCACATTATAGACATTCTATAAAACAATGTTTAAAATTCATGATATGTGAAACGCACATAATTTTCCCCAAAATGTTCTTTAGATGATAGAGATCTTGTGTATTGTTCATATAAGCCAAAATAAATTGCAATATTTATGGGACAGGGCTTAGAAATATCTGACTAATATTTGAATATGCTGGCCAGGGATTCTTCTTGTTTATAAAGCATACTTGTGTTTCTGATATAACGTTAATTTGGAATCCACTATGGCTTTGATTATTTGGCTTTAATGTATATCACAGCTCATAGAGGCCATATAACAGACGCTAAGACTTGTTCACTACAGGTTTTGTAGAAGGATATGTTGAGCATATCCATAAACTTACTAACTGCTCAGAGAGGAGCGTTAAAAATCTCTCTTAACTTAAGAACTTTGTCTTGTTATGCGTATTTTCATTTATGCAACTTGCATATTTTCCTTTTTTTGGAGATTATATAATGTTTATATTCAAAGAACTTCACAGTCACATATTACAGGTTGATGAGACCAGTAACAATCAACACAGAGCAGGGATTTCCAAAAGGCTGCCCTTTTATTTTTCAGTATTAATGGTGGAGATACTGAATAGAAAATGACTGAAGCTATTCCAGGCCATGCTCTCTATCATAACAAAGCCAGAACGAGAGAGAGAGAGCTCATTTTCCATTATTGAACCTACACTCAATCGAAAAGGGATATGATCATTTGAGTGCTCCTCTCATTTTTGCTTCCGCATTAGTAAGAGGACATTCTCTAAGGGTAAACTCTGAATCACATTTACAAAGAACATTGTTATTTTTTTCACAAGGTTGTGTTCATTGATTAAAATCTGATTATAGGAGTTTGATTCTTTTAAGCCAAAACTTTTTTTCCACCTAAACCTACTTATTCCACACTATTGCTTTCACTCCTAAATAATAATACTGAATGTAATATACAGTGTGCACTATTTTTACATCTTAAAGGGATTAGCTTTCACAGTGCAGCACAGCGCAAAAGCCAGAGACCATCTCTCATTAATTTAACTTCTAGTCAAGTACAAGGACTCATTTCCACAAGCTGTTTTTAGGAGGTTAGATAAAGGAATTTCATAACTGTGAATAAAGCACTGAGACTGAATGAGTAAAGTTTTCATACTAATTAATTAATTCATTAATAGCAGAACATGGAACTTTCAACGACCACGCAAGACCTAGTAGTCACCATCAGATAAACTGTGCTTAAAGTTGTCATCTTTGAGAAGAAAGCATAAATGTAAAGCTCCTGTGTCACTTCATGAATGATGAAAATACCCATGTAGACCCATGTGATGTCCAGAGAGTGCAATGAGTAAGACAAATACACCTGTCCAGAAGAGAGAAGGATACTAGTGAAGGCAGTGTCCTTAATGAATCATGGAAGCTGTAATTAGTTCAAAGTTTAGAAACAGGAAATTTCAACATTTTTGATATTACATTTTGTTAATTAATTCATATCTGTAACATTTTTATCCTGGTCAGGGTTGCGGTGGGTCTAGTGTCTAGCAGAATTATTGCACACTAGGCAGCACATCCTGGACAGGGTTTCCATCCCTCACCCAGTCACACAAACACACACACACCCATTTGAACAACTGGAGCACCCTGAGGAAACCTTAGCAGACACTGTGCACACACCAAGGTCTCCTAGACCTTGAACTGAGGCAGTGTGTGAACATACTACATACAATTTTTTTTAACTGCTTATTTGAAAACAAAAAAATGGCTGGTCTCTGACTTGTGCACAGTACTGTTTATGGTCTCTTAAGAAGAATAAAAATAACTGGCTTAAGATAAATCTAGATTGTATGAGCTCTTGTTCTAGTGAAAGTGAGAGTGAGTGACAGATAGCATTGTTGACTCATATTAACTAATTCAGGATCACATACTTCTGAGTGAAAATTCCCAGGATGTATGGCCTAGTTTTAAAGATTCTCTGAGAGAAGAAACAAGTGCCACTGAACTTATTGTTTGCTGGTTTCTGTTCTCTTCATAAATCCATTTATGAATTACTGTTCCCTTCTACTATTTATATTAAAGGTCGGGAAATTTAAAATACACACACACACACACATATATATATATATATATATATATATATATATATATATATATATATATATATATATATATATATATATATATATATTAATCAGATTGGATCACAGCCTTTGGTCAAAATGATTGCTGACTTTTCAATGTCTTTAAGTAGCATGGGTCTGTACTGTGTGATCATGCTCAGTGCTGTTTATACAGTTTGATGAAGGGTAGTTTTATATCATTAACCAGTTCTTAATTACCCTGCTACTCATTTCCACTCTGTATTCAGACGAGACTAAAATCACCAATGAACGCCCACAAATTTGGCAGGTAATTTAGCCTGTAACTTAGACGTAGCCAATACAAGTGGCACAATCTCTGAGGACCATCTACTTAAGAGGAAATGTCCCTAGGCCCTCATGTCACTTAAAACAAATTTTGTATATGTTTGCTGTCCAAAGAAAATCATCTATTTCCATTTTTGTCTATTTTTAGTTTGCTGCATCATTTGAAAACAACAGTTGTCTTTCACATCATAGAAAGTCTTATGAGCAATGGACAATAGAAATGATTTAGAATAATTTATTTTTACACTTACTTTGATTGAAAGTTAAGAGATTATTTTCTCCTATATATGTTTTTGACAAACATTTTTTCTTCGGACAGTGTTTAGTCTGTGTGAAACTATTCATTTGCATTAGAAGAAGTAAAAAAACAAGCACACCTCCATTAGACTTGTCGGTAGTCTATCATTCCTTCCTTTTCTCATCTCAAAGCTCTTTTTCCCTGTGTTTCTATCTGTGGGAGCTTTTGGCTGTTTGCCTGGCAGGGTAAACTGTGCCACCCTGCAAAGAGAGACAAAACACAATGTCCCCCCATGCCATCGGGAAACCGAGCCAGACACTACAGCCTCTTCCTTTTCTGTGGCCCTGGCACTGAGACAACACACTCCTAGTTTACAGTTTCCCATCGCTCAGATACACACCAGCAAAGCTGGAAAATTGGCCCTTAAGTTCAGGTGCAGATTGACCTGTCAGTGCTCCACAAGTGCATGAAATCTCTAAATTGTTGTGAAAATTTGATGGCATCTCTAAGAGACTTGGTGAGGTCAGGCACTGATGTTGGATAACACCAACTAATCCCAAGCTTCATCACTCCAGAAAACACAGCTCAACACCGGTCAGCAGCCCAATCCTGTGCAGCTTTATACATTTCTCATGCTTTGCATTGGGCATGATGGCCTTGGGTGACTTTATACATAGCTGCTCCAGAGCAACTAGTTAGATTAAACTAAAGCTTGTCCAACTTTACCCTATGAAGTATGCATTTGTTGTTCAGTTGAAGTCAGTTGAAATTTGTTCAATGAGGTTAAGATCAGTTTTGGGCTGTGGCTTGAAATCGTAAAGTGTGAACTTCACCATCTGATATGGTTTCATTCACATTTATGTATGTTTTATATATATCTGCTTTACATCTATTTTTGTAAAATAAAAGAACCATGATAAATGTAGGCCAGAAAAGGCCGCTGCCAAGTCCTCAATAATCCATAGCCAGTCACCTTTGATACTCCACACCTTTGCCTGTGTTTAGAACCATATTCCTGTACATTAATTCACTCTGTACTCACTGAGAGGCACACTTGTTCCTCTTTATTAGTGTCATATGCCCTCAGTTCTTACCATCGCACTGATAAACAGTGTCTTGGTCATTGTTTAGTTTTATGAAATAGTGTAATTTTCACTGAATCTTGATTTTACATCTTCTTCTCCCTTGTGGTGATTTGTCTATGATCAAAGTGCCGAATAGCTTTAACCCCTAAAAAATACTCTCAGCACCTTTATGCTACTTGCTCTAATGTGTATGATTTTGCTGTTCAGTCATTTTAGCTGAGATCAACATATGTGCCTAACTGTATATGACGTATATTTAATGAACGCATAAACTGTATTTGTTTAAATTTGTGCAAGAGCTGCCCAAACCTAAGGGAAGGTAATGAATGTTTATTTTGTCTTGTTCACATATAAACCAAATCTTACTCAGTTGTAATGTCGTGTTAATTTGTCATTTAGAATTTGTGAATTTACTCCACTTTAAACCATAATTAAAAAGCCATTGATTTTTTGTTTTTGTTTTTTTGAGGAATCAGAAATGCAAATCATGTCTTTACTTGCTTTGTCTATAAAAAATGAGAATTGACCTTTTCACAGTTGTTTTGTTCTGTTTTGTCTTATTTATACATGCTGTACCAAATATCACTGCTCAAATAAACATGCCCTTGAAGCGTCCAGTCCAAGAGATCTGCTTGCAAATGGTGATATAATAATATGGGTGTTTTTTTTTTCTCTACATTTCCAGTTTGTGTGAGAATGCTCATAAATACCTCAGGAACAGCTGTGTTTAGCTGGCAGTGCTGCCGATAATGTTTGGATGTGTTAAATCCTCTCTCCAGCAGTTAGAATCATGACGACAGCACTTTTGCTGACTGATCTTTCAATCGGCACAGTTTGTGCTCTGATGAGTCTTATCCTCCTCTCTCTCCTAATCCCAGCTGTATCTCACCCAGTCCAACACTTCAGCCTCATACAGCAGCCTAAGGGGAGATACCTGCAGAAAACCTGCAAGTTTACTGCTGCACTGCTGAATAGACACTTAATTTAGAGTAGAATTTGTTTATGAATATTTACACAGTCATATTTCAAATACATGATATGAATATATTTAATAATGTGTGTGACATTTTTATACATGTGTTACCAGTTTTGTAACCTGCAGAGAGCACACCATCCATTTAAAGAGTTTTAACTGTTGAGAAACAAAAATAATGTGGGCTGTGCAAAAGTATGTGCCTGACCCCTGTAATACTTTTACATAATGTCTCTCTGACAGAAACCTTTAGGAGAATGAGTTTTAATGGAAGTTAATGTTGAAAAATGTATCTCAAGTAAAACAGGAACACATCTGTTGGTCCCATCTTTACACATTTTAAGCGATATACCTGACCACTATTTTTGTTCAAATTATATTAAAAATTATATATATCTAGTACTGTGCAGAAGTCTTAGGCACCTAAGATAATGATATATATTTAAACTAATGACTTCTCAGTAAGTGTGATGCTTGTATAAAGTTATATATAATCACAGTAAATACAAAAATATTATTAATAATAATATAAAACAAACAAAAAACATATATTTTTTTCTATAAAGTAGTAGGTGTGAGTGAGAGAATTTTAAGAACAATGTTTTGTTCAGATTCTCCTTGATTGCATGAATTTGTGGACTGCCACGAGGACAGATTTGGAAAAAGTTAAACCAACACATTCACACAGAGAATATCACACTCACTGGAATAATGTTATTTGGTTTTATTCTAATGTTGGGCGTTGTTTGTTTGTGTTTTAGTAAATAAACACTTACTTCTCAGAAGCATAGCTTTTTAAATCTCAATCTCAGATGCCTAAATACTGTGTGTGTATAGTCCTTTCTTGGATTCTAAACCTCAGATTGTATTAGTGGTTCTTAAAATTTTGTAGTTTCAAACACAGTTTCAGGGCAAATCAAACAAAATGCCAGCACAGAGTACTTTCAAGATCAAAATAATCATTTATCTTGAGTTAGAAATGATATAAAGTCTAATGTGAAATGACCACCCCCACCCCCACCACCAAAAAAAAATTAAAAAGCTAAATTAGATTTGCTTATGTTTATGTTTAATTTTTCTTCATTGTTCGCATTAGATTTTAAAAAGCTGCAAATGAAAGATGCAGAGACAAAATGCAAAGCCTGTATGACAGCAAAGTATATTAATGTTGTGAACTAGTTGTTATTATTATACCCCTACATGTTATGATAATAAATAAAATGTGTACATATATGATATTAATATAATGTTACAAAATGTAAGTGAGCAATATCTGAACATGAAAAGATTACTATGGCCAGACTTTTGTGCATCTTTAACGATCAGTGCATTTTATTTTCCATCACAGTACAAAAATAAATAAAAATAAGCAGAACCAAACTGAAAAAGTTCAAATACAGCAACAGCTTCTTCTTCTTCTTCTTCTTTTTTTTTTGAAAATAATGAAAATGTAACAATTTAGTACCCTGCCCTCCCACCAGTCAGACTCCAGCCCGTGTTGTGTTCTCCTCTTAAAAAAGGATTGCCTCTCATTCTCCCCAGCCCCCATAAGAACAGAAAAGTTACACACTCCTCTATACAAATCAACTCTCACACGCTCACGCACACATGCAGTCATTGAGAGTACCGCTCCCTTTTTAGACTTGTAACACTGTCTCTTTTTTGTTGTTCTACAAAGAAATATGCAACGAGATACAGAAAAAAATGACCACCTGTAATCTAGTACATTTGTCTTTTTTGTTGGTCATTTTTCTTAAGTGATTTCTCTCCTTTACAAATGATGAGCCTGTGATGAAGTGGGGGGGGCATGGCACGTTGTTATGAAGTGGTGGCAACTTATAGCAGGCAGCAAAGAGGGGACTCCACTGTGTTAGTCTGTGAAATGTTTGAAAGCCCCTTAAGTTTCCTCTGAGAAGAATCGGAGAAAAGTGCTAGTCCCTGTGGCGCTACTCAGCAGTCCTATTGGAACCACTCAAAGTACATTAGAAAACCATATTACTGCCTCTTGCATCTTCTACTCATTTCCCGTATGCCCTCTGTCACTCACAAGAGGCAGAAATAAGGGCAAAAACCATGCCATTCCAGTCTTCCACACCATACACAACTCGGGAGCATTGTTCTTACCTAAAAGCCGTTGTATATACTGATACTACACGGGGATGGATGATCATGTTTGCTTATATGTCTACCACTGGTTTTCTACCTCTGTAAAGAAATCTGAGATACACAACTACTTAAAAGAAAGCATGCGAAGTTTATCACTGCAGACATGTTTATAAAAGCGGGCAATTAAGTTATAACCACCTCCTGTAAACTCCTCCTGGATGAGGATTTGGTTTGATGGCACAATGAAGTTACACATACCTAAAACTACAGTAAAATGTTCTGTTCCTTTTTTGACCACTTTCTGTTTCACCCTTACAACCTTTCACATCATCACAATCGCAGTTATCCAAATTTAGAACCGAAAACACAGGCCCCACGCCCGCAAAAATAAGAGTCCCAGTCTTGGACAACCGTTTCATTCAGTGACATTTGGGTCCTAAATCTCCACACATCAGATGTTTCCAAGCATGGCTTGTCCAGCCAAAATCCTGCTTATCTGGACAGAGGTCAAGCACACTCACCCTGTGACCTCATCTCATCCAGTCCACGGCAGGGAACCATGCTTCCTTTAATATTTGGCTTATGTTGGTAATCGCACTCACAGGCAGGTCATTTTGTGCACTTACATGAAATGACTTAAGACAAAAATAGACTGCCTGTCAATGATTGCTTGTTCTAGTATTGATATGTGGAACATCCCAGCAGTAAAGAACCATCGGACCTAGGCTGCAGGTCAGAAAGCCAATGGTCTCAGGATTTTCTAATCTAACCTGAAACCAACAGTCTATTTCTTATGTTACAGATGAAATACCCTTGGTGATGCTCAGATTTGAAATTGACTTTTCTACTAAGCCCACAGCTGTAATATCCTTAGCCAAAGCCTTCCCATACATATTTGCATCAGCTGCAATCTTCATTTCCACCAGAAGGTAATCACTTTCACAGATCATCTACATTTAAATGCTACAAATGAGAGTAGTCATTGTACCAGTAATTTGAACAATACAATACTACATCTTTTTTTTTTTTTTTTTTTTTTTAATACAAGGGATGTGCTAAGAGAATAAATAACCAGCAATAAATTAAGAGTGAGTAGATATTCTTAGTATTGATGAACCTCTTCAAATATCAACCTCCTTTGGTGTGTTTCTTAGACCTACATGATTTTCATCAGATGTATGGCACTGTATTTTTTAAATTACATTGACTTTTTTTAATATTATCATTATTATTATTATTATTATTATTATTATTACATTGCTTTGTTTAATGGACTCTAGACTGTGGCACACTTAAGACAACAAAACAACAAAAGATACTTTGTAAGATCATGGTTCATTGCAGCAAGCATAGCTAAATAAACTAGATTTGCCTCTTTTTTTTTTTTTTACTAGCATTCCCTTAATGCAAACGCAATTGTTTTTTTTTACGAATTCTATGGAAAGAAGTAAATCAAATATTTTATGTCCCTCAAAAACACCATACAAATTGCATGGCACACATGCATTCGGTTATATTTCCGAGTAACAAAAAAAGAGTGTGAACAAGTAAACCAATGTATAAAGCCCCAAAGGTGTGCACCTAAGGAGAGTATAACATCCACTTAAATTCTGTCCATAGATGAAAATAAAGTAGGTCCTTCATTTCAGTGTGCGTAACACCATTAACTCTGTTGAACTTCACCGTGCAATGCTGACACATCTCTCAAAAATCATCCGGTTGTGGCATCCAGGAACTCTCTGCAGTCATACTGAAATATACATATATATATATACACAAACACAGACATCTTTGTAGCGTTCCTTATCCTTCTTGTGGACACAGAAAATGTTTGGACATACTGCTACAACAGCCAAAGTGTGCATCGTTATTCAGTGAGCACCCAGCAACATGGTCGCAGTGTAGGAGTGTCCTCTGTGGTTAAATCAAATTCACAGTCCCTTTTGACAGCACTGGATCAGTCCCAGAGAGACCACTCCACAAAAGGCAGTGCATATCTCCAGTGGTCAGTAGTTAACTATCCAGCAGCAGGAGGCCTCTCCACATTCATAGCTGTAAACTGGTGTTCCTACTGATGGTTCCTTTGTTGGGTTATTTTTCTGTACTTATGACGATGTCTTATTGGTTTGTCCAGTGGTGATTTTGGATATTTACCATATGAGTCTACTTCAGGGCATCCAGGTCTGGCATTTCTGTCTGGGTCAAAACCAAGCCTTTGTCATACACTCAGTGACTATATTTATATCAACATTTAAAGTTTTGAACATATTCTCTTAAAATCTTAATATTAAGAGTCCAAACTGATGCTTGTGTAGATCTTTAATTAGTTTATTACTTTTACAACATGTTTATTTTTTCTAGCTTTGCCCTAAAGAACCCACTATTTGGCACCTTTACCTTTACAAAGGTCAGTGCACTTTTGCCAGGGTGCACAGACTAGACAAGCATTCAGTTGTTGGCAGTTGTGGTTAGAAAAGTAAGTACCAAATAAAATGAACCAGAGAGAATAGGTATGTCTTCAACATTTAAACAGCTATGGCACAGCAACTAAACATTTCTGTCAGTTCAAGTTTTTTTTTTCAGTTGGTGATCTCGGGCCTTAGGAGATTTTCATTTGTACAATGATTTAATACCTACTGACCACCCATTATATAACAATTTCAATCTTCGAAATATTTGCTTCAAATTTGCCAATTTGGGAACCCATTCAACAATGCCAGACTAGGATGCAGCTCCACTCTAAAACCCTCCCTCAATGTTCCCTCACCGGTCCAGCCCAATGAGTAAGCGGCTCCTCTCCTCCTCCTTCTGGCTCTCATTCTTGAGGTCTGCGAAGACCTGGGTGAAGTAGTGTGGATCTGAGTTGATCTGCAGCATCTTGGAACTCATTAGGTTGATTATGGAGAGGCAGCGGTCCCAGAAGGTCTCCTTGGAGC
Organism: Hoplias malabaricus; assembly: GCF_029633855.1. Lineage (NCBI taxonomy): Eukaryota > Metazoa > Chordata > Actinopteri > Characiformes > Erythrinidae > Hoplias > Hoplias malabaricus. The sequence continues at coordinate 16,411,010 of NC_089802.1, forward strand.
TTTCCACCAGGAATGGCTTGAGAGGGTAGGAGATCTCATTCCCCATGTAGGAGTAAGACAGGTAGAGGCAGGTAAGAAGCACTGCTTGTAGCTCGTGTTCTGTGGCCACTTCTGAGGAGACTACATCTCGACAGAGCATGTAAACGAACACCACGTTGGCCGGGGTGATGAAACCTTGGTCCTGCCAGCCTTGCAGAAGAAGGGAACGGTCCACGCTGCGCAGCCATAACACTGGATCAGTGGGAGACAGGTGCTTGAGGCGATAGCATCTCCGGCACAGGAATTCTCCCAGGCAGCGCAGGAGCTCGCTGGTTGAGGCCTGGACAATCACCCTCTTGGGTGTACCAGGTGCCACATTGGAGCTGGAAAGAGGTGCTTTCTTGACAGAAGAGGCCACATTGTTGGAGCTCTTGGAACCCTGGTTTGAAGGGCTAGACTGATCTTGGGTGAACGTGGAAAGGTTGGCACAAGACTGCGACTTCTTCAGGTTCTCATTGTTCAGGTGAGTGACATTGTTCTGGTAGGTGGTGTTGGGCTGTACCTTCTTGGAGCCCTTTTTCTTGGCAGAAACTGCTACTATCCTTTTCCACGGCAGCACACTTATAAGTGAGTGACGCTTCAGGTTCTTGTCTTTAGCATTCTTGCTGTTTTGAACAGCCGTGTAGTGGCCCACCGTCGCCGGGCCATCCTCAAAGAGGGCAGCCTTCCGGTAGCTGGGAGAGAGCGACAGGACGGTTCCCATTGTGCCAGAACAGGACAGGCAAAGTCTCTAATTTACGAGATGACCACAGAATATGCCTGGAGCTGAGGGTCCTGCCTCGATGCTTCCACAATTGGAGACCCAGACACCAGGCTCAGTGTAAGTTCAGCATCAAAATCTGAAAGGGTGACCAGCCTAAAGAACAGAAGTGTTTGTGTGGACAATGACCAGACAAGTTCCTTTCTTGAGCCAGATGTTTTCACTGCAATACCTGTGAGAAGTGAATAGAAATTGAATTAATCACAACAGGACTGTTACTTGCAATGATAGAATGAGAACCTTCCTCACATATACAGTGTGGTATCTTGAAACCCTGAAACATTGCTATGAGGATTTGATTGCGTTTCGGCCATTAGAGAGCCAGGTAGTGATGCCGGATGTTTAGTTTCCCTCTCCAACCCATCCCACATGTATTTCAGGGTGACAATATGAAAGTGTTAATTAACTGTCACTGAAATGAACTGTAAATAATATGAAATAAAGCTGCTGTGTTTATGCATGAACAGATATTTTATTTTTCTGAATATAGCCACACACTTACCCCACAACTTCCCCCAAAATGATGAAGCACCATCCAATACAATTAGGATGAGCTGAAGATGCAAACGAATCTCTCAGCATCAGTACCAAAACCTTAAATTAATGTAGAGGCTGTAAGTGTGGCAGAAGATGGGGGAATCCCCATACAGAGCTTTGATTTAAGAACAAATATCAGATGAACATGTTCATTATTCTGTAAACCCATTAATAAATATAAAATTATGAGTTTATTAAACCATTACATTATAAATGAGCTGTGGAAATATTTTCTGGATTATTTCTAAGCAAGAAATGTGTAAATCCACCCAATCAAACAGCACTAAACCCAACATTTCAACCCCTAAACAAAGACTCCAGATCATGCTAGTGCTCTGCATTGGTGATCAGTGCTCTTCTTCTGAGAAAAAGAAAACAGTTGATTTGTACAGTGATTAGACTGAAGCTAATTGTTTACTAAGCCTGGTGTGTAGCTAATGGACTGAATGTACAATGTACAGAGTACAGCCTGTATACATATAAGCATGGCTTAAAATGGTGGGCTCGTGAGCACCCACACATGAGCTTTAGGTCACCATGCTCAAATGCCAAGTTCTGGCCATAGATGCTTAAGAAGCACCACAGACAGCAATGAATTGATGGCGCTCCAACCAAAATCTTTGTGATGAGTCTGGGATTTTTTTTCAATACAGAGCTAATTATTCAACATCAGTGTCTGACATCATTAATGCTCACAGCAATGTTCCAACAGCTACCTTAAAGCCTACCCAAAGCAAGACCTGTGTGAAAACAGCATAGTGCTAATGTGACAAAACTGCATCATTACTTTGCAGCAAAAATGAACATTTCTAGGTCACTGAGTATTGTCTCTGATCCACAGTCTGCCGGAGTGGGTGTTTTTCTCAGAAAAACACACATATTTCCCACAGAAAGCTTTCTTTAGCCATAATGTCATCACTATCTTCATATAGTACTTTATTTTTCAAATATTACACTGAAAAATAAAGATTCCTCTACAGTTCTTGGCTTGGAGGTTATATATATTAAATAGCACTTCAACAAAATGGCCGAATTGTCCATGTATGTGAAGCCTTGAATTAAATTGTTAATTAACACAGAACATACTTTATATAGAGGTTATCTAAATCTTAGAATATTTTTAAATTTTCCCTAAATATTCTTTGTTTGTTTTGATGTACATATATTGGAAAAGCCTTTAACTGATTCAGAACCTAGATGTGTAGCTTCATCAGTGTTAAATCAACACTATTAATGTTAAACTAACACTGTGAGTGTAAAAATCTAACACTCCTCAACACTCTCAGTATTTTAATAGTGTTAACCAGTTAACACTGGTGAATTTGCTGTGGCAATTTTAATAACAATGCATTCTTAGGAAAGCAATTATTACATTGATCTTTAAAAAATAGCATTTGCATCTAAAAGATGTTCATGCGGAAGCTTGCTATCTTGATATTTGATAAAATTATATGCGTAGCTTTTAATACCGGAGCTGAATTCTGTATGAACCCACCCTTCATGCATTGCAATGGAAGTGATGTAAACACCTGATTCACACCAATTGAGTCACTAATTCGGTTTTAAAAAAACAGATGTGCTAAAGCTATTCAAAATATACAAATACTGACGTTATAAATATGATAAATACCTGCAGTGCCTCGCATTTACGTAGCCTATTTTTTCGAGGAAGCATCCTACGGATAATTACAGCATTGCTGGTACATTTGTAAATTGCGCTCCCTGGTTAAAAAATTAAATCACATCGACAGACTTTGTCTTCTGAAATAGTGCTATGAAACATGGAGATAAAAGAAAATGGTGTTATTTATGTTGTAGACCGTGTCACCGTGCTGCTGCAGTGAAAGATGGCTCCGTGCTGGTGTGTGTATAGCGGCTGTCCAAGGTCCTGAAAATGTGCGGCACTCATAATAATATTCGCTCCTGGGTGTAGGCCTATCTACACAATCATTCTCGATCCTTTCCTTCGAACATTTTAACGCTAATCGTAACACGGGGCTTAGTTGACAAAACATCTGGATTGGGGACTGTTCCAGCCCCTCGTGTTTACATTACCCACCATTAAAAACACATTAGTGTATAGCAATGAAAATAGTTTAGAACACGTTACTAATCTAACCGCTAGTTAAGCGTACGAGAATTACGTGTTGCTTCCAGAAAGCGGTGAGCTATACTTACTGTTGGATGAATCCCGCGATGATGTGGGTGAGAAAAGCAAAGCCGCAGTAATGGCTGTGTATCCTCCGGTATACTGCGCATCAAGGTGACACCAGAGGAAACATATCAAGGAATGCGACTCGAACCATAACAACAATAATATATAAAAATTAAAATGCAAACGAAAATAACGTCAAATATTGATCCACGAGAGAATGAAAAACAAAAAAGGAGAAATCCACGCGCTTGAGGAGAGGAGTATGCTCGCGCTGCTCTGCTGTGCCTATACTGAATCTGTATGTGTGTGTGTGTGTGTGTGTGTGTGTGTGCGTGTGTTGCTGAGACTGAGGGGTTGGACTGTTCACAGCGGGACAGCGCCACTCTCTGCCTCATCTTTACTGTTGTTTACCACAACTCCACCCAATCACACAACACTAAATCCGGCATTTCAGACCATAACAAAACACTCCGAATCTGGCTAGTGCTCTGCTTAAGTCAACAGTGCTTTCATTTTGAGAAAAACAAAACAAAACAGTTGCTTCGTACGGTGATTAGACCGAAGCATGCAGATCGATTATGAAGCCTGGTGTCGAGCTAAACAATGAATGTAGTGTACAGATATATAGCTTATATCCATAGAGAACCATGGCATAAAATGGTGAACCACAAACGAGTTTAAGTCCACCATGCTACACATGCTAAGCTGTGACGAGGCAACTATGTATATATGTCTTGTTACTACTCGTTCACTTTTAGTTATAAAATTAAAGACTGTATTTCCCAGCTGTTTGATAGTATCTTTCACCTTCTAGATATTATTTGGGTGGAGGTTCATTCTCAGCACTGCAGTGACCAGTTGAGACTCAACAATTCTACAGTAGTTTATAACCAGTGTACTCACTATCTACAATATGGAATATACCTAATTGTCGCTATTTTTGTTTTACATTTACTCCTGAAATATCGTAAAAATATATCATACACAGTCACCACACATAACCATAAGGACAATAGTTTACACTTTACTCTACCAAATGTTAGACAACTGGGTTAACGGCACCGGTTTTTATTTTAATAACAGATGAAATCACATATATCTGTGCCTGTTCAGAGAGTTTAGTCTGCACCACTTGCCGATACACTAAAACAGATGAAAGCTCTGTAGCTTACCCCACACACAATCATGTTATAAGGAGTGTTTCAGCCAGGAATGGAATATAGCCAATAGAGATCATTCATTCTTTCATTCACTAAATGTAACCGCTAAATGTAATCCGGTTCAGGGTTGAGGTGGATCCGGAGCCTACCCAGAATCATTGGGTGCAAGGCAGGAATACACCCTAGAGGGGGCACCTGTCGTCCACAGGGCAACAGAGATCATACACAAGTTAAATCAATTAACTTCTTTATTCATTCATTATCTCTAACCGCTTATCCAGTTCAGTGTCTCAGTGGGTCTGGAGCCCACCCGGAATCAGCGGGCACAAGTCACCCTGGAGGGGCTGCCAGTCCTTCACAGGGCACCACACACTCACACACTCACACCCATGGACACATATATTTGAGTCACCAATCCATCTACCGACGTGTGTTTTTGGAGGAAACCCACACTAACATGGGGAGAACACAACAAACTGCTCACAGACAGTCACCCAGAGTGGAAACCCACAACCCCAGGACCCTGGAGCTGAGTGACTGCAACTCTACCGTGCCGCCTGGTAAAATCAATTATTTTATATTATTTATGCACTGAAACAACCTGCTACATTACAGGCTAAGAAGAGAGGTTATTATATATATAACACAGAGGCCTGTATTTGGGAGGGATGAGGAGCCAGATGATGACCACTGCTTACTCAAAAAAAGCATGCTTTGGATTTTTCTGGGATGGTCAGTCATGCCTGAGCCAGTGCGGGCCAACAAATGATTAACACCTGCTTAGAAAGCCTTAATCCTTTAAATAAAATAATTGTACCGTTCTACTAATTCTAAGTCTTCTGTTCTAAGTTTTATTACAGTTTTGTCTTAGGTTAATGCAGGATTGCCAGTGTATACCATGATAATTCCTCCCAGAGTCTACACATGTTGGTAGGTAGATTGACTGTGTGAAATTGTTCACAGGTGTGTGTGTGTGTGTGTGTGTGTGTGTGTGTGTGTGTGAATGTGTGATGCCCTGCCTCACTCCCTGTGATTCCAGTTAGGCTCTGAACTAGTTACAGAATATGAATGAATAAATGGCTGAATGGCCGAATGAATGGCTGGATGAATGAATGAATGAATGAACGAACGAACGAACGAACGAATGAATGAATGAATGAATGAATGAATGAATGAATGAATGAATGAACACCAAAAGATACAACCTCTGAACCAACACGACGAACCATATTATATTGTCCTTTTTTAGGGGACAAGGCAATATTAATGTGGCCAGTAAACCGCTTTGCTCGGTTAATAGATGACACAGAAAATGCGGATGGATGAGTGATATAGCGCATGAATGAACTACAATTCCCAGAAAGCTGTTGTAGCGTTGACTGCACTGCAATACCCAGAGTTCCTCGCGTCAAAGTGCCCTGCTTACGTATTAGTGGTGCAGTTCGCGGGTGGTTGTGGGTGTGTGTGTTTGAATAGTGAAGATGGCAGCTGCGGCGGTGGTGGAGTTTCAGAGAGCTCAGTCTCTCATCAGTACAGACAGGAACGCGTCCATCGATATCTTACACTCTATAGGTGAGAGGCTCTGGAAGTTCATATTTGAGTTTTTTGGATCGTTATCGCACTGCTGTGCTGAGTTTAGTGAGTGTGATTATTGTGCGCTGAGCCGGCGGTTCCAGTGCTGACTCACTGCACTTCACACACAAGAACTCTTCAATCCACCTTAAACAGAGCGGCGGATTCGCGCTGGGCCTCAGTCAGCGGAATGAAATTGCGGCGAATTTTAAGGTGGAATTGGGATATTCAAATAAGAGGCTAACTTCAGCCGCGTCAGTGTGGTCTCCGAATAGCTACAGCTAATGTAGCTCGCAGCTCATCAGCTAACGTTGTAATTAAGTGATGCTAGCCGTGGCGCTAACGTTAGCTGTGCTTTATAAATACGAGCGAAAATTACTTCTGCTATTAATTTAGAATGGTTTGCTGATGTGTCTGCTTTATACGGCTGACAATTATCTAGCAACACACGTATTCGCAATTCACATCAACATAGAAGTAAGAACGTTGCTTTATCAACTTCTAATATTCCTAACGTTAGATAGTGATTTGGGTCGTATATCAATTAGATCTCTGCTCCCCTCGTTGTGCACTGTATCAGTTTCGAAATTACGGCTTCTTCAATCGGGACAGTTTACAATGAAAAGTCGATTGTATCTGTATAGATGCAACGCTCACAGTCTCAAATTTAGTGTACTTCTAGGGGATATAAACCACCGCCACTCACTCATGTAGTGCACTTTATAGTGAGTGTGGGCACATTTGGGACCGGGCCTTTCTCATTCATGTTGAGCCGAGTCTGCTCGCTACCATCTTGTGTTGCGTTCCAGAGAAACGAACCTAGCGGCCGGTTACTCAGCGAATTAGCGACAGCTAAAGCTAATTTCTAAGCTAGAGCATATGTATTTGTTCTCTTTTGTCATAGTGTTTATGTATTTCCTGTATGTTTACTATATTTAATTATTAAAAGCTGATCCTCAGTTATGGTTGCGCATGATTATTTGCCAAAACGCTAGTTATTTCCAATAAAGAATAGTAATCTGACCATAACAAAAACTCAATTTAAATCCATGAATTCCAGCTTTTGGGTTTCAAAGCGCACGTTGAGAATAAAACTGATTAATTTATACAGGACAGTTTTCAGGCTCTTATAGTTAAACAAATCCTTTCTTTCTATATTTTTAGGAAGAATGAATTGTAAAGCTGGGAAAAATACATCTCAATTTTTTAATCACATTTCATTTAATTACAAAGGGTGGGGCTAAAACCTACCTAGACTAACATACAGATATATGTAAGTGTTTATTTGTCACAAACTGTGCGTTTAAAACTGATTATTTAAACAATCCAGCATCAGATTTCTCTTAAAAATAATTGTTTTTTTATTTTTGGAGAATCTCCACACACTCAACTTTTACCTATGCTCATGGATCCTGTCTCTTTGAAGTTCACTTATTTTTATATATATATATATATATATATATATATATATATATATATATATATATATATATGTGTGTGTGTGTGTGTTATAATATATAATACTATTCTGTTATAATAATGCTATAACTTGTTAAGCATTTTAGTAACCGATGATAATGAGGGTTATAATGATCCAATGAAGATTAAGCTGTCCAGACCACTGACATGAATGTAGATTATTTTTTATGTAGAAATAAGATGTTAATAAGATGTTTTAACTGTAATGTCATTTATTTCAGTGTTTGATATGCAGTGTGTTTTTTGCTGAAGCACTCAGTGTCCAGTGTTATCTTTTTCAGTCAGGCGAGATGTTCAGCAGGACGATGAGGAGGCAGTGCGTGTCAAAGAACAGAGCATCCTGGAGCTCGGCACTCTGCTGGCTAAGACAGGACAAGCAGCAGGTAAAATCCTTTATTCTGTAATACAGGTGATGTAACTCTCAGGAGAGTTTTCAGAGCTGCAAATGGTAGTTTCTGTGACATATTGGTCTAAACACTTGTATTTGCACTTTGCATTTTTATGTGTGATATAATCTTAAACTTTTTTTTTCATACCAGAACTTGGAGGGCTCCTGAAGTTCGTTAGGCCTTTCTTAATCTCCATAAGCAAGGCTAAGGCAGCACGACTGGTGCGCTCACTGCTGGATCTTTTCTTGGACATGGAAGCAGCCACTGGTCAGGAGGTAGAGCTGTGCCTGGAGTGCATTGAGTGGGCCAAAGCTGAAAAGAGGACCTTTCTCAGACAGGCCTTGGAGGTGAATGCATACAACAGAGCATTGTGTATATGACTCATATTGTATGTATTGGAAGTTCTGGTGTCAGTAAGAAACACAACTGCATATTGTTATATCTCTCTTTTCCAATAGGCTCGTTTGATCTCTCTTTATTTTGACACCAAGAGGTACCAGGAGGCCTTACAGTTAGGTGAGTGATTTAATGAACATTTTAGAATGGTGATAATAGAAAGTGTATGCCTAAACATTTTAGAGACAAAAATCAATGTTTAAAGTCATGGATACCAGGGTATATTCCTCTGTTTATAATGCTAGTTATATGTAATCATATTTGTTGTTACTTTAACATTTGAAGAGTTGAGAGAGAGAATGCAGACTTAGATTCTGTTTTGTGATGAACTGACAGCAAATGTCTGTTGATGTAGAATTATCTGCAGATGAGATCAACAGGGGAAAATATAATTATAATGAATTTTTTAATTAATTTGTGTTGATAAATAGTGGGTTTACAACTGTGAAATATATATTTAATCTTCTTAGATATTGTGGTTGAGTTACCTGCCAGGCTTTATTACATGAGTTGCTAAACTTCTTTGCGTTGCAGGCTCCCAGCTACTGCAAGAGCTGAAGAAGATGGACGACAAAGCTTTACTGGTAGAGGTCCAACTGCTTGAGAGTAAAACTTATCATGCACTCAGCAATCTGCCCAAGGCTAGGGCTGCCCTTACCTCTGCCAGGACCACAGCCAATGCCATCTACTGTCCACCCAAACTTCAAGCAGCTCTGGACATGCAATCAGGCAGGTCTTAAATATGAATTGAACACAGTTCCTAGTTAACTTTCTAAGTCATACCAAGCAGTAATGAACAACTTTTAGGTTTCTGCAAATATGCCTGTATTTCAGAACCAGTTTCCAACCTATAAATAGTGCATATATTTGTCTAAGATGATCTTTGATCGTCATTGTTCCACGTTCTTATTTTAGGCATTATTCATGCGGCTGAGGAGAAAGATTGGAAAACCGCCTATTCTTACTTCTTTGAGGCGTTTGAGGGTTATGACTCCATCGACAGCCCAAGGGCCATCACTGCACTGAAATATATGCTTCTCTGCAAGATCATGCTCAACTTGTAAGTGAGAAAATGGTTTGTACTTTTACTCATGCCTGTGTGGGAGGCCTTCTGAAGAGTGCAAATTGTACGTCTTGTCCTGTGACCTTTATTTATGTAAGACTGTATTAGAAAAACTATTCTTTACTTCAACTAAAAAGTGCAAGAATAAATCAACTGGTTGCAGTGAAAATGGCATAGGCTTAATAATTCATACAGTGATTAATAGTGGCGTCTTGCATTTAAAATAACTTGCAGTTATCAGGCAAACTAGGGGATGAGATACCTGTGCCCAAAGCAGGGAAATTTATTTCTATCTTATTATTTTAAAATATTTTTACATGAGCTCCTAGCACTGCAGCCACTGGCGCTCAGATGAGGATTCCAGTAAGAGCTTATGCTGTGGATGGTTCCATTAAGATCATGCAGCAGTGCTGCTGCTTGTTAAGGTGAAATCCCATTTTAATTATTGTTTTGCTGTTCCCCAGGCCTGAGGAAGTGCAAGCCTTGATCAGTGGCAAACTGGCCTTACGGTATGCTGGGAGACAAGTAAGTACCCTCTCTACTTTTCTGTGCTGTACTCTGGAAAAATTAATTATTTTTTTCCCCTTGTGGAAAACTGGATCTTCTTTTCTCCTTTCGTATTTGTAACAGACGGATGCACTGAAGTGTGTAGCGCAAGCCAGCAAGAACCGATCGTTAGCAGACTTTGAAAAGGTAAGACATGCTTGCTGGTATTCTGGTAGATGAGGCAATGCTTTCCCTATCACTTGCTAATTTTCTGCTTGCCTACACATGAAGGCGCTGACCGAGTACACAAAAGAACTGAGGGATGACCCCATTATTAATACACACCTGGCCAAGCTCTATGACAACCTGCTGGAACAGAACCTGATCCGAGTTATCGAGCCCTTCTCCAGAGTACAGGTAGCGACCACATTCCAATGCTTGTAGGGTCCGAGAACACCTGGATATTTATGGAAAATTAACATGTCAGCATGCAGTGATCAAGTAAAAATATGTACTTAAAAGGTATTGTAAATAGTAACGGATTGAGCCTAGATTTTTATTTATTTATTTTTTAATTAACAGCATTGATTTTTGTAAATGTGCACTAAAGGTGAGCTTGTAACCTGGATTCTGAAAATGATTTTAGTGCACACACCCTAAGATTGTAAAGTTTCTCAACAACCTCAATCACAGTTTATCACAAGAATGTTATATATATAGATTTTTTAATTCTCTTTTAATACAGATAACGCACATATCAGGACTCATCAAACTTTCCAAGGTAAGAACGTTGATGTGTAACTAGATTCTTGTAACTGATATATTTTGAGGTTTGTATATCAATTTACATGGCTCCGTTTTTTTATTTATTTGTTTATTTTTTAAATCTTAGTTTAAACTTCAATTTTCTTAAATTTATTTTTGTACATTTATTGTAAACTTGCATATGCACATGAAATTGTTTGGGGCTGTGAATTGGATTCTCTCAGGTATTGTGCTTGTATGACTTAATCTTGTTACTGAAGACAGCAAACTAGACTGAAAAGTACAAACTGGCTTCTGCTTTTTATTGAAAACTCTGAGATTTGCAGTAATTGGCTACAATTCATTTTTGTCTTAGTAGCTTGATGAGCAGCACTTTTTTAAATTGAATTGTGATTGAATCAAATGCTTATTTATTTATTTCGTTTAAACTGTTTCACCAGACAATAAAGAATGCCTGATGGGTGTTAATGGGAGCCTTTTTGAAGGCAGATGGAGATCCATTTCGGTCAAAGCCCATATCGTAGATTTGAAATAATCGTGGTTAAAACAAACCTGGCAATCTTCTCTTTTTGCTCACAGGGTGATGTTGAGAGAAAACTGTCACAAATGATCCTGGACAAGAAGTTTCATGGTAAGTTACATCAGTTTGGTCAGTGCTGCTTGTCAGCATAATTTTTCCACCATTTTAGCTTGGATGAGTATGGTTGTATACAGTCTCAGTGCTGCCCTCTCATGTTCAGTGAATCTCTCTTTTCATTGCAGGTATCCTTGACCAAGGAGAGGGAGTTTTGATCATTTTCGAAGAGCCCCCTGTAGACAAGACTTATGAGGCAGCACTTGAGACCATACAGAACATGAGCAAAGTTGTGGATTCACTGTATAACAAAGCTAAGAAGCTAACATAGGTAAGATATCAATTAGCAGCACATTAGCATTCCCTTCTATAGTGATTACAAAGTTAGAGCCAGATGTTTAAATAGATGAACAGTGAAATGTATTCTTTGTGCATGCATATGGTGCATTTAATGGCTAATTGTAAATGTCTTTATGCCTTTAACAGAACAAGACAAACACAAAAGGATGCTGCTCTGCAGAGTGGATGTGTGCGTGCGTGCGTGTGGGTGTGTGTGTGTGTGTGTATGTCTGCATGCGTGTGTGGCCAACATGTGGAGCCTTTTTTGTCAAGGCGAGAAGGGACGATAGAGTAAGACTCACAAATTGCAATGGGATTCACTTGCTCCCCAAATGAGGGTTTTTAACTCCTCTTTCAATGGACAATTTCATCCTTCTCTTCTTAATTTTGATGTTTATTTTTTTCCCAGTGTATGTCATCGGCCAGTATGGCCATCAGGGAATATTGTACAACTACAATAAAATCTTAAAAAGTCATCACATAGAAACGTATAACTTCTTACAGTTCAAGTAACAACCTCCTGTGGTGCAATACTGCTTCAAGTCCCTATTATTTTGGGGTCGCAAAGAGCTGTGGATAACTGTTTGTCTTTTATTAGTTCTAGTCTCATGGAAGCACATGATTCTATCTGCAGTACAAAGCAACCAGGTGTGTTAAAGCAGTTAAGATGGTCCTGTAGCGAGCACAGTTGCCAGCAATCAGACCAATCATGGTTATTTTTTTCCATATATTTTTTATGTTTGATGTACAGTTTACTCTGGCAGTGTACTCTTGATTATACACATTGCAGTTCATTATCTTTAATTCTAAATGTTTTTTTTTTTGTTAAGCACCCCTTACATTTCTCTTCTAAAAGTACTCCTAACATTTTTTTTTCCTATTACAAATGCTAATGTTTAACTACAGTACCAATAAATTTCTTCACTTGTTTTGTTCGGTTGGACTGACTATACAGCAGTTTTCTTATAGCAGGTTCTAGCACAGTGTACACATTGTGTACTGATTAAAGTAGCCAGTGTGATTTGAAAATGACTCCAAGGATTGCTTTTTATTTTTTTTCTTTCCCTCCCCCAAGAATCTATTTCTTGAAAAAATACGATAGAATACATTTCTACATTCTGCTTTTTGTGGTCCATGCTTAGAACTATTGTAGGAAGGATGCAAATCTGGAAATATATTATTTTACTTAATTTTAAGATGGAGTGCTACTTGTGTATTGTTTGGACGGCTTATTCTTTGTCTTACCAAGTCAAGACCAAAAGCAATCATGAATTCCCCAGACATGAGTCCTTGTAGACTTGTAGGAAATGCAGACAACATCTCTTCACTTCCAATCAAGTGGGTAGTAATTGGTTTGCTCCAATATGTTCATTCTTCTTTGATATGTCTTTATCTTTGCAAGTATGATTACTGAATGTGAGGCTACTGGTGGTTATGAAATTGAGCATTATGTATTTGAGTGTTTGGGTGGAGGATTCTTATGTAGTAAACAAGTTGAATACACATACTCCCCATTCATCAGTCTGCTGAGATTCAGTAGACAAAGAATCGAATCAGATCTGTGCATTTTCTTCTGCACCATCATTAGATGAGAAAAGACTTTTCCACAGTTGCACACACAGCCCAGTGTGATCATTTACATATCCATATAAGATCATTTCTCAAGCCAAAAGGTACTGCCACCTGTTTTGAATTACATCAGTATTAAAACATACAAATGTTTCTTGGTGATCTGCAGTTAATTTGTGTCTTTTCTCCACTGTTCAGTTAAACACCACCTAAATCATAAACGATATATCGTGTTAACATAATTTTGGATTAACTCTTAAACCCGGTGAGGTCCAGAATATGTAGCTTGAGCAAAAAAAGTAATGTTTTTAAATTCCATCACAAAATGTAATATTACATGAGATTTTCTGTCAGACCAGAAAGTAAAACAATTTTGGTTCATATCTTTATATTAACGTGTGCCAACTTTTGGTTTATATGTTCTTTGAGAACAAAGCTGAAACTTAATCCAAGTATATAATACATGTATAAACCTAAATATTAAGTTTGCTAAATTGATTTTGAATAAAAGTTTACAAAATTAATGAAACCAAAAAGTTTGAAATAAATACTATGTGTCCAATAAGATTCCATCACTGTAAGAGCAGAGCATGTTTGTTAAAGGGTCTCATGCCTTTTAGTGATATATTTGCATAAATGAGTGTGTATTTTGTGACAGTAACACAGGGGGTTACATAATTCTAACTTACAGAACGTTAGAATTAGCCTTACAGAAAATAATGCAAAGAACTTTGTAAAGGGTTTTTGTTAGTGCAGCCAGCAGCAGAACACAACATGACATTTAAAACATCTCAATTTAACAGTTTTAAAAATGATAAATAATCAGACAAATGGCTAGTTGTGTGAAACGTCCACCACACATCAATACAGAAAGCGTATGATGCAGATCTGGGAGAAGATGGTGGGTCACAGACCAGCAAAAAATGGTTAATTCACTCTTAGCGTAACCCTGACTTGTTATATATCAGTATAATGTTACAACTGTTGGAATTCTGGTGGAAAATTAAAAAATGCCATTGTTGGCAAAGAGAAACCACTGTAATTCGACACTGGAGAGGAAAAGACTTCTTAAAGGAGTAATGAGATTGAAAATGGGGGCTGCTTTGCCTTAGAAACATATTGGGGTGCAGAGGTGCCAAACCTCTACTGGATTCCCTTTTAGAGACAAGGTGCTGTCTATAGTCATTGAGTCTACACAACACTTGTCAGTGCTGTAACTGAAACAGATTAGGGCCCAATGGGTCTGCTATCTGTGACAGAGTGGTACATTCACCTGGGACACTGACCTCCTGGCACAACATGGCCCGCCTGTCAAACATGGAAAATACAATCTAGTAGATTACTATATGTTAACCAGTGGACTCTTTTCTCCAGACGGTGTGGTGCTTCAGGGCAGTGTCAGCTCTGAGTTTTTGCTGTGTATTTTGCAAGTGTATTGGAGGATAATCACAGAGTAACCACCAAACACTTATGTAATTGTTAAATAACCCCCCAAAAATATTTACACTGGGATTTTGACCAACAAATAATGGTAGATAGCTCCATCTATACGGTTAAAGTGATTAATTTATCAATTATTTCTCAAATAGTCCATTTTTTTATTATTATTATAATGTCCTGTGTGACAGGACTGATTTTATGTAGTTTGTTGTTGCAGGAAAATACTTTGTGTTTTTTAAGTCAAGGATAAGCTTTCCTATTGTATTACTTTGATATTAATGTTAAAGTAATATTATACTAATATTTAAAAAAAAATCATTAATATTAATATTTAATTGAATACATATTTAACTCACTCATTCAACTAATTAATACATTTCCTCATTTACCAGCTCACTCTCTTTCTCTCTGAAGATTGTCCTTGTCTCTCAGCTGCACTAACTGGAGCCATTTAACTGCAATCTGTATAAATCAAAGTAATTATTACTTAAAGCCAACAATACAAATTACAACAATACAATGTGCAGCTTCAAAAGCAGTACTACAAAGGCCGAATGTAAAATTGGGACCACATTCAAAACTTTTGTCATAAGCATAAAAAAAATTAATGTTTATTTATTCATATATTTTATTATCACATGCCTTAAATACATATGAAATGTAATAAAGATAATAAATGAGGAAACTTCTGTTTTGTGACAGGGCCTGACGGTCAGACATTTTAACTGTGATTTTTCAGCCTGTTAACATTGTGTCAAAATGCCTGTTAGCATGCCCGCTAGAAACCATTTTAGACATGTTTGGGATTTACAACAATTTTATTCTTTTCTGGGATAATTTTGTGTGACATGTCCTGATGCGTTAGATCATCCCCATTAAAGAGACACAAAAATAAGCTTAAAATTGAGAAATCAATGAGAAAACTGAACTTTCATCAACTTCTGCATTCCCATTGGTCAAATACTTCCTCTGAGTTACCTCACCACTATAGTTTCCTGATTGTTTTTAGCATGCCTTTAATGGAAAACCAGGTAAGATTTGGGGTTCTTGCTGGAGCTCCCCCTAGTGTTATTTATACAGCACTGCACTGACATCAATTGATGGGGCATAGTGCCGTTTCTGTGACACTGGGCCCAGGGTAGCAGAGGTGACAGAGGCTTCTTCCTACAGGTGAACAATGTTTTAAGTTGTAATTTTAAAGAAAATAT
Organism: Hoplias malabaricus; assembly: GCF_029633855.1. NCBI lineage: Eukaryota > Metazoa > Chordata > Actinopteri > Characiformes > Erythrinidae > Hoplias > Hoplias malabaricus. Next base: position 16,426,941 of record NC_089802.1, read on the forward strand.
GACGTTGTGTTCCTTTAATTTGAATAGTTTGTTATTATAAACTACGTTCAGTGCGTTTTACGTTAGCAGCTTCATAATATGACGTTTACTATGAAAATAAACAAACTTCTCAGTTCTGATACAAGCGGCTGCATACCGACTGCCTGTGGGGTTCTAGTGTGGTTTTATTACTTCTTTAACACATGTTGGAGTTGACACCAATTCACAACAACTCTCACATCCTGCAGCCGTAGTCAAAGGAATCGACTATCCGACACCATTTCATTGTAGATGAAATGTAAATGACCACCCGCCCATTCAATGAAACTATTATCATTTTTAAACCATCACATCGCCAAGGACATCGTCTTTAAACACAGTTTAACCACTTTTTAGAGACAGCACACTTATAAATTACTTTACTTGCCCTATTTTATTAAACTATGCAGCCATACCGTACACTTCAGACATTGGAAGAAAAATATTGGATGCAGCATACTAAAAATAGGATAGTTTATAAACACATGCACTATTGTAAAATCTCTCTGTCAATCGTTAGACTTTCGAGTTCTAATCGTGACTTTTATTTTGAAAAGGAGACAAAACTTGATTGGCCGAATCTCAAATTGTTCTTTGCGCCCCATGTAGTTAACTACAGTGACTCTAGGATTTCTACATCCAACAAATGCTGTGAATCTTACATAAAGAATGGCGTAGCCAATCCCTGAAAGTAAACGGCCGTGTATTCTACATTTTATCATTTTATACACTTTTATTTATTTATTTTTTTAGATATTTGTTCATGATCTAAGTAGTGCACTAAGTGTAGGGACTATGGAATTATTTGAGACAGACCCCGGTTCTCAGCTTCCCTCTGTGGAGCTCAGCATTGACAGCATTGCTGAGAGGAATGAATGGTGGTGTTATATTAATTTTAACAGATTTTTGGCATTAAAATGGTTGTACAACGCCGAGGAAACCATAAAAGCCCAGAGAGTAGCGCCATAGAGAAAAAAATTAAGAGGTAACATTGCTTTTCACCATCGTAATTTCATTTAGTATTGCACAAATGTTGCAGTCTATTTAACTTCACTTTAGATTTTTAGCACAAAAACATTTCACGAAATTTAAAATATAAAAATTAAATTAATGTAGAACAACAACTCTTCTGGATCTTCATAAGTGTATGACCGCTAGGTGTAGGTGTAACTTGTACTGTGGTTTATCTGTATATCTGTTACCTAAATGTTCTACAAGCTGTTAAGTTATAGCTGCTACAGTTGGTGATTTTAAGCCTTTAATGTACCGAGCTTTGAAGATTCTAGTTTTATTATTTTGAAAGCGTGGGCTTTATGTGTATTCTACACTTCCAACAGGTGTTTTTGTGTGCGTGTGTGAAAGAGGGAGGGTTGGGGGTGCTATGATATTTTAGTATCTTTAAGCAAAATAATGCCATCGAAATGCTGCATAATTTAATGATTAATATGTTCACAGAAAGTCATCCAGAGTGACACAATGTGAAACGGTGCATTTTGTACTTGAATACAGTGCAAATGTATTCATCAGCGAACTTACCCTCCATATCCAAATATTTCATTCACCCTTTCATTGTCTGAAGCCGCTTATCCAGTTCAGGGTCGCGGTGGGTTCGGAGCCTACCCAGAATCTCTAGGCGCAAGACGGGAACACACCCTGTAGGGGGCGCCAGTCCTGCACAGGGCAACACACACTCACACATTCACTCACACCGACAGACACTTTAGAGTCGCCAATCCACCTACCAACGTCTGTTTTGGACCGTCGAAGGAAACCCACACGGACACGGGGAGAACACACCAAACTCCTCACAGACAGTCACCCGGACCGGGACTCGCAACCTCCAGGTTCCAGAAACGGTGTGACTGCGACACTACCTGCAGCACCACGGTGCCGCCAAAATCCAAATAATCATAAGAGCTAATTTAAATGCAGTTATTGTGGACACATGTTCTAATGTGTAGCCTATACCCTGAAATGAGATGCTCTGTTTCAGCTATTCATTATCCTAAAGTCAGTATGCAATGCCACTTGTCAGGTACTGTAACACTGGGTTACACAGCATTGGGTTATGGATCATTGGAACTGGAAGGAAAATTAAATGCCAATCACTACTCTTAGAGGGAAAACTGGAAAAGCTTGTATTCACAAATTTAGATTCGTGAAATTTATATAATGTCTGTGTATTCTAAATGTAATGCTGATTGTGGCATAATATTAGTGATATATAGTATATATAGTGACATATAGTGGGTATATATATATATATATATATATATATATATATATATATATATATATATTGCAAATACACACTTTTGTCTAAGTTATCATCCTGTCAGTAAAATAAATAAATAAAAACAAAGTCATCTGGCATCAGACTGTACATTCGCAACTGTTTAAGGTAATAAGCTTTCCTAAGGTTGTTTTTGTTCATTTTGTTCATCGCCTGTAAACAGTGAAGTTGTAAGTTACTGTACAAAGGCCCATATTACACCAAACTACTCTTGAGTGACCTTATGTAAATCTTAACAGTTTAATTATGCATGGCATTGGCCAAATGGGTACAATTCTCCTTTAGACAACTATGTGATGTTTTAAACAGGGCTAATGCACAGAGACAGGCCTTCACTTGGAGAAGCTATGTGCTGGTTACGCTGCTGCTGACCAGCCTCAGTGCTGCAGTGGTCTGGCTCTATGTGAGTCTGAATGATGACGTCACAGAAACTCTGGTCTCCAGAAGAGAAGTCCTGACGGAGCCCAGGTTGTTCCTTGTCCAGTGTTCTGAAGATTATGACAACTACAAGCGTTTTCCAGGTATCTTCTCTACCATAAATGCATCTGTAAAAAACATCATTATCATGACATACTATTTATAAAACCCCCATGGCTTTAAAACCTCAGAGTTTTTTTTTTTTTTTTTTGTTTTTTTTTTATTTTTGCAAACTATGCTCTGTACTACTGACAGTGTAGGATACAAGTAGACCACAAGCACTGAGAGTTAAATTCATGAAACATATAAAAAATGTCAGTGAGAATATTAATAGTTATTTAACTAACTCAAAGCTTCATTGTTTTTGTTTGTATTTGAAGCTGGAGATCTGTAAAATTACTTCATGGTTGGGATCAATTCATGTATATGTAAACATTTAGTCTGCTGATTTATCCTTGCAACTTTTTTAATACTTGATTTCTTGTTGAATAATTGACACTGACATGGGCACTAATTACTTGCCCATCAAGGGTTAAAAAAATTAATTAAGTTGCATTAGTCTCTTGTAATGACTGTGACGGGACTGTCTGTGAGACAATGACTGTGACAAAAGCCTCAGCAGGTGACAGTTTCTATTAATATCAGTGAGCTATGTCATAGGCTTGCTAAAGACGTTTGTGTGATTTGAATGACACAGCCTTATTTGACTTGCACTATGGTATGTGAAATTGAAATTCAGCTCTATCAGTTTATCAGAGAACAGGTCTAAGTTGAACCCGTCAGTTTAAACTGGAGTATTTCAAGCCAGTTCTCAGGGAAATTGCCAAGACTCAGCGATCCAGATGAAAATAATAAAAAGCCCTAACATCAATTTACTGAGGAACATAAACCTTAAGGCTCATTCTTTAGTAACTATGAGGACTGCAGTGCAGACTATCTCAGTAATTCTTAAGGCCGGACTGACTTACAAGATTTACAACCTTGGAATACATGTCTTCTATATGTTCTCTTCCAGACACACTCACAATGATCAGATTTATCTGCTTGCGGGAAGGGGTTCAAAGCGCAATCAGAGTAACAAGATCTCCCACATGCTGTGTGCAGTTTAAAAAACGACACTGCCGCTTTAATCTATGAGGTGTTTAGAAGCAGATACATCATTTAAGGATATTTTCCAGTAGTGGATTAGACCGAGCTTAAAGGCAGCTTTGCTTATGGAGACAGGAACACATAGCTGTACCTAACTAAACAAACCCAAAACACCATTAGAGCACCATTAAAGCTGTGTAGTTCGATATTGTGTAAGGCGCTCAGGTTGTGAGTGACAGTCCGAACACTCCTGTGATCACTCCGTATGGAACTCATTACCAGCCCTGTCACTAGCATCAAAAGACCCAACACACCCCAAAGACAGTTAATGAGCTCTTCTCTGCTTCTTCAACAGCCTCCACTAGCTGTAAATAAGCAGGAGGGAACGGAAGCTGAAAAATGAAAAACACTCAATTCCAGAGACAGCTAACAATCAATTTTAGGAGCAGAATGTCAGAATGTCATAGAAATGTTTATCTGATTTTAAAGCTGGGTTACACATAGTCACAACGTAATATTATATTTTTTCCTAATGCCACAGTAATTGGTGGCAATACAACGTGATTTCAGATGGTAGAAGTGATTTTAGAAGTTCAGCAGTGACCTCATGATCCTCACAGCAACGTTTCAGTCTCTAGTCTAAAGCCTTCCCAGAAAATTAGGGTGTTACTACAGCAAAGGGGCAAACAAACTTCCCTATTATCATGCTTGTTATTAGGACGAGTGTTGCATGAGAGAGTCTGTAAAATTGTGGCCATATTTTGTAAACAGAATATGACTAAAATGCACCTGGAGTAGAAGTGTGAACATATTTTCACTTAGAAAATAAACCTCTGCAAATCTGTATAAAAAGTTTTACATCCTCAACTCTGTCTGGAATATTCTCTGTCCTCAGGCTGTACTCCTAAGAAATGTGGCCGAGCTGTTACCGACAGCGTGGTGACCAAGGAGGAAGCACAGGCCCTGAAGAGGTGAACATACACCCACCCCCTTTAAAACACACACACACACACACACTGGTGTTTAATGTAGTCTTTAACTCCACAGGTTAGCTGAGAGGGGACTCTCTCTGGGTGGCTCAGGCGGAGGGGTGAGTAAACATTCTTTTGTAAATCAGTCAGTGGTTGAATTGTTTTAATTAATACATAGTGGCATATGTATAAACAATCGTTACTTTATCCGCAAAAAAGTTTAAGTGAATAATAATATTTTAAAACCTTCAACAGCAGTTTAACAAACAAAAGTTGATTTCACAAATTAAAAATAATATATTTTGTGAGAAAATTTGGTTCTAAAGGACAATATCATTTTGAGAATAAAATCTTAACGTTAAGGAAAGGAGAAAGGGTCTTGTTATTGGATTAGTGAATGTCTGACAGAAATTCTGCATAAAATAGAGGAGAGTCTTTGGCTGTACACATTAAGGGCATGTGAAATTATATGTTTTCTTTCTGTAACTAACAACAGGTGTGTGGAATGAATTCATAACTGTCATTAATATGTTAGTAATGAATGTACATACCAATAAAATACACAAGAGGGCAGTATTCCATTATGTATTCTGTAGAATGTGGACTTAATCAAACTGCTGTAAATATCATTTTGTGATGTTTACCTTGTTTTCTTATATATTTTCTTATTTAATGCCACTGATTTGCTGAGATAAGAAAAAATAAAAACAGTCAGTCTCTGACATTTCTGTCTGGAAAGGTGCCCTGCAGTGAAGTAATGGTGGTGGATTAACAAAATTATGACCCGCAGCTTAATTTCTGAATATCTCAGCTTGTGTTCAGCCACCTTCATAGCCAGTGGAGTTAGCAAGATATTTATAAAGTGATTTTACTGCAATAACAGCCTCTATCCTTCTGGAATGTTTTTACACTAGGCATTAATGCATTGCTGTGAAGAGTGGGTGGCTTTTTCCACTAGAACATAAGTGAGGTCAAGGACTAATGATACATGATTTATTTCGAATCAGAAAATGACTTCAGCTCCTCTCACAGGCATTGAATGGAGTTCCATCATTCCAGCAAATGCAGCTTCCGTTTTCTGTAACTCAATTTTTCTGAGATTCTACACCTCAAATCATTATTTGGCATTGAGCATTCTGAGCTTAGGCCCATGTGCAGCTGCTTCTGTGTGTCCCATTTCATGTTATGCTTTTCTGTTGAGATTATACAAATCATGTCCGTATTAGGTACACCTTAAAGTAGTTGTGCTCACTAATAATAAGACATGTATGGAAATTTAGTGTAAGTGAAGCTGTGTGTATTCCTCTTTAAGATCATGTTTCTCGTTATGCAGTTTGTCATATGATACAAAAATGTTTCAGGTAAATGGGTAACTTTTGATTTACAACTGATTTGATGGATTTAGTTCAGTTCTGATCCAATTTGATTAATTTTAGGTGAATTTAAAAAGTGTTCTGGACCTGGAGGTTGTGGGTTCGATTCCCGCTCCGGGTGACTGTCTGTGAGGAGTGTGGTGTGTTCTCCCTGTGTCCGCATGGGTTTCCTCCAGGTGCTCCGGTTTCCTCCCAAAGTCCAAAAACACACGTTGGGAGGTGGATTGTTGTCGGTAGGTGAGAGTGTGTGAGTGAATGCGTTAGTGTTAGTGTTAGTGTGTGTGTGTGTTGCCCTGTGAAGGACTAGCGCCCCCTCCAGGGTGTATTCCCGCCTTGCGCCCAATGATTCCAGGTAGGCTCTGGACCCACCGTGACAGACAATGAATGAATGAATGAATAAAAAGCGTTCATATCAGTGTTGGGCAGTATGACAATTTAATGTTTAATAGTTTAAATTTGTTGGTCAAAATATGTTATTGTGATGGACAATAAGCCTTCCTGAGTGTTAAGAACAAATAGAGCAGATTCAGTTCAGAATATTGCAATTAACTGCAGTGAATTTTTAAAGTTTTTTTATTTATATAAATACAATGTTTATTGCCATAGCACCAATTCTAAGATCTGACCTAGATTTGACTCTATAAGGAAAACCGGTTTCTGTACCACATCCATGAATTAGAAATAAAAGGCAAAAAAGGAATAGTGTGCATTTCGTGTGTTCTGCCATGTGACAGCTGTCATGTGTTCTCCAGTTCTGTTCTAATGTGCAGTCTGGGCAAAGCAGGTTACCAGTCTGGAGAAGTATAATGTGCTGTAACACTTAGCTGGAAATGCTGACAAACCCTTAGTTATAAACGCTTCTTACTCACTGCCTGTTAAATAGTGTGTGAATAGTTCAGTGAAATCATTCTTTCAGTGTCCCTTGATTTTGCCGGATCTGTAGCAAGAGCCATCACTAAATAAATTGGCAGTGCTGAGTTACACTTGGCTGCGAGTTCAGGCAAATTCAACATCACTCTCCATAGTAGTGGAGCACATAGATTTTTCACAGTAGATCCTTTTCTTTTAGATTCAAACCAGATCTACTTTTACATTCACTGCATATGTCAGCTGCATTTATGCAGAGTTATTTATCATTTTAATCATGTTTTAGAAATAGATAAATACAAGGTTAGATGTTTTGCACAAGTGCTCTTACTATTACAGCATGATATACCTGTAAGAGCACTGCTACCATTCATACGTCACACCAGTTCTGTATCTCTTTTGAAATTGTCTTCTGATGAAGTGGCCAACATAATAGTTTTAGGATTACTGTGTAAAATGACTACACTTGCATACAGTACATGCATGTTTTTCCTTACCATTTTATTACAATTTCAAAGCAGAGGTGGGTTTTACATCAAAATTATTACATCATTGTAAGCTGGAACTGGTAACAAAATTAGTTAATGTAGTAAGTGCACAACACAATCATTTATATTCACTGCTTCACATAAAAACATAAGCTGTCTTTGTAATGAAACATGAAATTAGTCTGTGTTCTTGAAACACTGATGATGTCAATGATATGTTCAACATCATCTACCACACTCATATTTCAGACATGTCCAAAAGTTTGTAGGCAGCATTAACACACATCCATTATGAACACGGATTCAGCTTGTATGTATTTAACGACACGCTGTTAATGTCTCTATGCCAGATAAAAGCATCAGTAAGCCAAGCTGAGTACGAATGCCCCAGCATTGGGCTGTCAAGCAGTGGAACCCTTTTCTCTTGAACGAGAGAGACCTATGCAATACCTTTGGGATGTGTTTGAATGGCTTTTGTGATCTACAGTCTTCCAAAAAATTACCTTAACTAATTAATGTTTCTTTGACTGAATGTCATAAACATTGTACATATATATTGCAGCACTGCATGTAAATCCTTCCTAGAATAGTCAAAGCTGTTGTGAAATCTTTTCATTTTTAGAATCATATTAGAATTGAGTTGATATGCATTAATATACAGGTCTATATATATTTTTTTCATTTGTTTAATCTTCAGAAGATATCTGACTGATTCTTATGCATTCTCTTCTACAGAATACAATACATTGTTTTTTCAAGAAAAGGAAACAGATTTCATGCCGGAGAAAACATAAACATACAGGGGTTGGACAATGAAACTGAAACACCTGGTTTTAGACCACAATAATTTATTAGTATGGTGTAGGGCCTCCTTTTGCAGCCAATACAGTGTCATTTCGTCTTGGGAATGACATATACAAGTCCTGCACAGTGGTCAGAGGGATTTTAAGCCATTCTTCTTGCAGGATAGTGGCCTGGTCACTACGTGATTCTGGTGGAGGAAAACATTTCCTGACTCGCTCTTCCAAAACACCCCAAAGTGGCTCAATAATATTTAGATCTGGTGACTGTGCAGGCCATGGGAGATGTTCAACTTCACTTTCATGTTCATCAAACCAATCTTTCACCAGTCTTGCTGTGTGTGTTGGTGAATTGTCGTCCTGATACACGGCACCGCCTTCAGGACACAATGTTTGAACCATTGGATGCACAGGGTCTTACTCGTGTAATGTGCAATTAATGAAGATTGGCCACCAGGCTGCTCCAATGTAGCCATGAAACCTCCCACACTAAAATGAGAGGTGTTTTCAGTTTCATTGTCCAACCCCTGTATTGTCCCTATCAGTATCATCACTGCCTAAAGAAAAACAAGTATCACTAAATTTTTATCCTTACATGAGAAAGAAGAAACCCTCTTTAGTTCTAATGCATTTCAAACATTTCTTTTTGTTTGTTCTTTATGTAGTTTCTGGAAATACAGTCCCCTGAAGAGACAGGGGAAAAAATAAATGATGTTTCTCTCACAAGTTTTGCACTCCCTCACAAAGAGTGATGCCCATGTGTACACGTGAGCAGGCACAGGCATATGAGTACAGGCCGGCAATAACACACGCACACACACTAGTTTGTATTTTCTCTTTGTGGGGTTTGCAATTTTTTTCAAAATGCCCCGACAACGTCAAATTGTTACATTCATTTTGTCATCCGAAGGACCTGAAGTTCCAGCAAACACATTAAAACATGACCACATATACACACCAGCATAAATATGACCACACAATGTCACACAGCAGCCAGCAAAGCATTACATATCATTGTAGACTAAACAGCCTACTATCTCAAGGTCAAGGATTTGTGGAACTGTGTTGACTCACAGATATAATGTTGTTTGCTTACTGTATCCTTAAAAGTCCTTAAGAGGATGGTACCAACAAGCACTGCTACATTTTTTTACTTTTCGTATTTTTACAATGTAAAGGATTTCTTTCCTGACGAGCAGTTTGATTTTTTTTAACGACAAACTAATTTCCGCTACAAGCAACAAGCAGTGTCCAGATGATGTAGAAAAAATAACTGAAAAAAAAAAGAGATGCATGTAATTTTTTTAAAATTTCTTTAATTTTGGACAGCTAGGGTGTTGTAATGATATTGTGGAACAAGAAGTATTTTCATGTTGCCCACCACTGTTTCTGAGATATCAGATTTTATGATAGCAGTGCAGCCAATCACCTGTGGCTTCAGTTCACATGCCCATTTGGATCAATGCAAAGTTTTCTCCCTTGTGTTATTGAGTACAGGCTACTTTTTCTTGTATAAAACATCTGTAGGTGTATTTTTTCCATCTTTTTGATCCATTGTCTCTAGGCATCCATCCTGGACCTTCACTCTGGAGCTCTGTCGATGGGAACGAAGTTTGTCAATATTTACAGGTGAGCCAGAAAGCCACAGTCGAACTTCTCAAAGTGTGTGTGTGTGTGTAAGTGCGTGTGCATGTGTATGACTCACCTCAGTGTCTCAGGCCTAGCACAGCTCTATCAGCCTCAGTCTCGGCATACTTTTCATCTGCACATCAAAGTATGCCTCAGGGTCCTGAGTCCTAAGACAGAGTTTACTGCATACTGAGCTAGACCTAGGTTTCTCATGCTGCTCTCCTTTATTTTTGACACGTGGAAGTTTTCCTGTAAGCTTCTGTTTAGTGAAGGTTTCAGTACTGTGCCCTCAGTCAGGCTTCAACAGGGCAAGACATCTGGCATGTGTTGACAGGCACAGTTTGCTACAGTTTGTGTGATGCACTTCAGTGTGTTATCGTTATTTTATTCCTATATTTTCAGTCCCGTTAAACTGGTTCATAGTCTTATAGAACTCTCATTTGCGTCCTGTTTTTTTTTTTTTTTAGGTATTTTAGTGACCAAATTGGGAACATGTTCACTGAGGAGGATTTTAAACTCTACAGGTAGAGTAAAGCCAGCATGTCACATAACTGATAATAAACTATCACATTAATTTGCACATATGCTCTCATAAATCATCCCACAACCCACTTAGCCATCCATCTCTCCATTTATCCATCCATTCATCCATCAATCCATCCATCAGTCCAAACATTCATTTAGATATCACTTTAAATAGTGCTTCCCTCACAAGAATCATTCTATGTAAGGAGTGTCAACATAGTCCCAGCATTCAAATATATTTTTAGGAGCATAAACGGTTTTTAAAGATTAAGTTTATTCATTTGGGTTGTGGTGGATCTGTACAGTCCCCTAAAGAGACAGGGGAAAAATAAATTATGGAAATTTTGTACTGTCGCAAAAGGTTTGTATTCCCTCACAAAGGGTGATGCCCATGCGTACACGCGGACAGATACAGGCATATGAGTACAGGCCTGCAATAACACACACACATACACACGCTCTCTAGTTTGTTGTTTCTCTTTGTGGTGTTTGCAATTTCTATTTCAAAATGCCACTCTGGAAAGAAACCATTTTGAAAACTTCAGAGTTTGGAAATGTGATAAAAATCTGGTTCTGGAAAAGAATGTCCCCACAACGTCAAATTGTTACTTTCATTTTGTCATCCGAAGGGCCTGAAGTTCAAGCAAACACATTAAAACATGACCACATATGCACACCAGCATAAATAAGACCACACAATGTCACACAGCAGCCAGCAAAGCATTACATATCATTGTAGACTAAACAGCCTACTATCTCAAGGTCAAGGATTCGTTGAACTGCGTTGACTCACAGATATAATGTTGTTTGCTTACTGTATGATACTGTGCTGTGCAGTGTACATTTAAAGACCTGAGGAGGACGGTACCAACATTCTGAAAATGTGGGGGCATTATCTCCCAGAAGCACTGCTACATTTTTATTACTTTTCATATTTTTAAAATTTAAAAGACTTCTTTCCTGACTAGCATTTTGATTTAAATAACAAACTCCACAAAGAAAAGAAGTCATATTTATGTGTGTGTGTGTGTGTGTGTGCACGAGCATTCCCCCAGACTCATATGACTGCGTATGTTCTTGTGTACATATGGGCATTTTTTTTTTTTTGAGAGGGTATGCAAAATATTTGCAAAGTAAAGCAATGTCCTATCCCTTGGGGGCGTGGGCTTGACTCTCTGAGCTCTACATAGTTTAATTACAATAATATTAATTATGACTGCTTTTGTTATATGTGGTTACTGTAGTTCCTTGCCACTTTGTACAAATACTTGTGCAAATATTTAACTGAGCAATATTCATTTCATCTCAAATTCTAACGATAAATTCATTCAATATGGTGCATGATTTATTCAGTATTAAGATGACTGATTCTAACTTATACATCTTAAGGTCAGTTTAGATGCCCATGTGCATGACTATATCCCAACTAATTTATTGTTTTTTAATTTACTAAATGACATTTAGTAAAGTTTAGTAAGTTTCCATTCTTAATAGTGATTTTTCCATACAGTACTCAGTAATGAATGTGTGTCCTGCTCTACATTAGGGATGTGCGTGGTCGTATTCAGAGGGTTATTGCTGAGACTTTTGGACTGGACTCCACTCAGATGTTCCTCACCAAGCCTACATTTTTCTCCCGCATCAACAGCACTAATGCCAAGACCACTCATGATGAGTACTGGCACCCACACATTGACAAGGTAAGACACACATATCTCAGAGGAATGCTCAGTCAAAATTTTTATCCTAAATTTTTCTGAATACCCACCACGACCCTGAAATTGAAAAGCGGAAAAGAAAATGTATGTATGTTCTGAATACCCTTCTATGTGTGTCTGTTTTTTCTGGAAAGTCTTAACTACCATTGCAAATTAAATACCAAATCATTAAATATAAAAGGTACCTTCTATGTTAAAATGTGGAAAGTGATCAGAAGAAATTGCATAATTTCAATATATTTAAAACACAACAGGTGCTTAACAGGCACCTGGTTACAAATGTAAAACAAAACATGAGGTTTATTTATTGCTGCTGGTGTTTTGCAGCGTTTTTGTTTGTTTATTTAGTCATTTAACATGATTTGAATCTCAAATCATTGTCATCACTCCAGGTTCCATTATTTTCCCTAAGGAGGAACTGTTTATGATGCTGCCAGTCATACAAAGGGAACTCAAGTTATATCTGCCAGCCTTATTTATGTATGGTACACAAAATGACTTCAAAGGGTTATTAATTTTCTTCCTTTTAAAGCCATGCATGCTGATTATGTTTTTCATTTGTACATTTTTTTTTTATCTTTGTTCTACCATTTGTCCTTCCATAGCATTTTTTTGTCATTACTTATTTACATCTGCTGTTCCTTATTGCATGGCATCAGTCAAACTTCATCAGTCAACATCATACAAGATTGGACCTCAAAAACATTCCATGTCATTCAACACCTAATTTCTGCATGAAAGTGAGTTGCTTCTATGGGCCAGTAAGATTGCTCGTTCCAGGGCTGCAATAACTAATCCACAAAGTTGATAAAAATCTGTGAAAACAATAATTGGCAACTGGTTTCATTGTCAGTTGGTGAATTGTTTATTCCATAGTAATACAGATACATGGTCTGATTGGCACTCTTGGCATGTGCAGCAGTTTTGATTTGGTAGACCTAATGTGAAAGGTATAAACAAAGAGAGAGTTTTCAAAATGGGATCGACTTGTGTGTTCCTCCCTTGAGGCTAGTGTTTTCATGTAGGCGAAGGACTCAGGTATTGATTAAAACAAGGATTGAATAAATTAATTTACTAGCTAATTAACTTGAAGTCAAGTGCTCAGTTATTCAGTGATTTTTATTGAGGATCCCAGCTATGGACAGTACTGTGATAAGAATATTTGGGCTGTATGTTATTTTTAACAGAAGAGACAATTTGCTCTCTTCTCCACTAATTGGGGTGGGGTACCGCTTGACACTTGGCCTGACTTCAAAGCCGCATCATCTGAGGTGATGAGAGCATCTATGAGCTGTACGGAAGAGCCAGAGAAATAATAATTCCCATCTGTTTATTGGAGGAAGCATTTATAATTGATTGCAAAGAAATACTTTCTAAAGGAACGAAAAACAGGACATAAAAATAGGAATGATAGAGAATAAAACAAGGGAAAAAATAAAAGAAAAAAATTATAAATATAAAGTGCAGTGTAAAACTAAAAACACAAGAAAGCAAAAATGCCTTTGAACTAGACTTAAATATGGCTACATTTGGAGCATGTCGGACATCATCTGGGAGTTTTTTCAACATTTGTCAGTGTAATGACTCCTTCACCATTTCATTCTGACCGTGGCCACCACTAGCTGACCGTCACCTATTGGGTTAGTACACTTCAATCAGTAATGCATTTTGGTTCAAAACCATTTAATGATTTCTATAACATTTCTTCCTCGTGTGCTGAGTTTTTCCTTGCCACTGTTGCCCTTGGCTTGTTCATAGGAAGCTTGGACCTGGATCTCTGTAAAGCTACTTTGTGACAACTTTCTGTTGTGAAAAGCGCTATATAAATAAAATTTGATTGATTGATTGATTGATGACAAATTCAACAGTACCATCAAACATATAGATATATGCTTTTGCTTAATAAGGACATGTTACATATTCAAGTGCATGTCTATTTTTCTCATTTTGTTGAAGTGTACGGTTCTTTGTCCCAAAACAGCATTTACAATACTATATGGATATGTAACACAAATGTGACCCATTTTAGATAGTATGTAGCAAAACAATGAGAAACACTACAAGGGAAAAAAGAGCAGATAAAAAAAGGTCACAAAAGAAATGTATTTATTGCAAAATGCATGAAACGGATTACTCTACATCCTGCCTGTTTTATACTCTTACAAATTATCAAAGTCTTCTCCCTGTTGAATTTGTACAGGTGCAACATGAGTGAGACTAATTGGGAATTAGGAAGTTTAATTTTGAAGGCCAGTGTTTCCAGGTGACCAAAGTTTCCTAAATGATGCAGTGTGTGTTTAGAGATTTTAACATTGTGATTTAGTATATTTCAGTGAAAACAAATGTAATTGTGCTTGGGGCTTAGCAGTTTAGAGTCATGTTGTTGCTACATGAACTTCAATTTTTCAAAATCGTGTGCATAGTTCCATTTTTTTGTGTATTCAGTGGAGAAAAACTGTAATACAACATGATAAAATGTCTGTAATGTGGATGAGAACTTGATTGGAATTCATGACAACAATGTTCATTTAAGAATTTTATGAGCTGAGTAATGGCAACTGTCTGAATCATTTTTACCTACCTATGGAAGATTAGAAATAGGTCTATTGTTTATTAAAGACTTAGACATTAGAATTTCAAATATAAGTATATGGACATGGCTGTCATAGCTATTAAGTTTGAAAGCATCTTGGATCACACAGATCTTCCAACTGTGATTTAACCTCATTTTACTGTGATCACAGATAAGTACCCATGAGCATGCTTAATGAGTTTGAGACATAATTGAATATTCATGTGCATTAGTGTAATTTATCAGGCTCTTTATTGGGAAGCAGCTTTGATCGTGAAAGAACGAGCTGTTACTTTTGATGACAATAACAGACGCAAAGATGCATAACACCTTCATTTCTGCCGTTTTATTTCACTGCATGCTCATAAGAGAGGGATGATGGTGTATGTGTGGTGGTTTTGGAGTGGAGGTGGGGCGGAGGGTACAGTTGTTTGCCTGTTCATTTATTCAGAACACAGTTTACGTTTCTGAGGCAGCCAAGAAAAAAATTGCATTCAGAAATTTCAGCTCCTCCATCATCTGTCATTCCCTGCCACACTTTCCCTAATTGCCCCAGGCCCACCCCCATTTACATAGAAATGGATTATACCACTCTAGTGTTAACATGTTGCCATTTTATGTGCTGGCAGCATTTGCCCTTGTGAGACTTCAGAAGAGATTTTGAATATGGTGAAAAAGGATCCAGTTCCACTGGGATTTCTGCTCTAAAATTTTTTGAAGTAAAAATTGGAAACAGTCGAGAACAGAACAGCCTTCATATCTGGAAATGAATGGTGTAGTAAAAGCAGTAGTTCTCCACTTAGAACCATGAAATTGGTTTAGTTTGGATACATTCAGACTTTCCTTCAAAGCTGAAGGTGTATTTTTGTGGAAAATGTTCAGATCTTTACACAAACACCTGATCTTGTGTGGTATGCACACATTATTTTTCTGAAATCAAGGGTATTCACTGCCCCCCCCCCATCATTTGCTACAGTCACGGCTTCTTCTGTTCTGAGAAGACTTTACACTTTTTATGTAAGGATATGATGGCATTCATCCATGAATTTTAGTTTCTGCAGCTATGTTTTCTTATATTTTGATACAGGTCACATATGGGTCCTTTGACTACACATCGTTACTGTACTTGACAGATTATGGTGTGGATTTCGGAGGTGGGCGATTCGTTTTCATGGACCCCAACAGCAACCGGACAGTAGAGCCTCGCACAGGTAAGCAGTGCTCTTTTCTTTTCTAACGTGTTCAATGTTTGGGACAAGGCCTAAACTAGTAATTGAACACCTTTGGTAAATTACATGTTATTTTTAAACTTCTAAAAGGCCTAGCACCACCTTACCTCACAGAACATCTGTTAATGCTCCTGATCTATATAAAAAATATTATCCTGAATGTATAATATAATATTGTTTGTGTCGGTATGTATGTATATAAATCATACAGAGCATTTCTGGTGCTTATTTTAAGCCATTGTGTATTTGCTCCTGTTGTGTTTTTACTTTCTCCCCTTCTTGAAATTTTGTACTCTGTACAACTTCACATGTTTTTAACCCTATACCCCCTCCTCATGTTCTGTTTTACTCATCTCAGGGGTTGTGTGGCTTCAGGGTATCACCAGAGAATTGGTCATAATTATCAGTATAGGCTTTTAACTCTGACCCCTCTGTCTTTTCCCTGAATCACTCATTCAGAGTTCCCTGTTTTGGAAACAGACTTGTTGACTCGTATGTTGTTATCCTCTCTTTATATAACACTGGGGCATGTCACATGTCCCCAGATATCCAATTAATTAGCCTGGACAAAAAAAGAGATGCCTTTTTGTCTGGTTTATTTGTGTCAGGAATCACGGAGCGGACTAACTGAGGCGGACGCATTTGCTAAAACACGGTATATTTAATAAAGGAAAACAACAAAACAAAGAGACTTTAACAAAACGAAAACAAACAGGGAGCCAAGCAGGCTAAACTAAACAAGGGGAGCTAAACAGGGCAAACGGGACTGACAGACTAAAGAGTAAACAAAGGCACGAGAGAGGAAAAGAAACTACGACACGAAACAACGACTAGGGAAACGAAACGACGACGAGAGAAACTACGGAGACAGACAGATAACATGACCGACATGAAAAAGGAGAAAAGAGAATGTGAAATGAACGACAAACAGGACGTGACACAAGAGGGCTTAAATACAGACACAAACGAGACACACCTGGACAGATAACGAGGACGGGCTAACACATGACACGGACGAGGAGGCGGGACGAGGGCGGAGACAAGGATATAAACAAAACATAGCCATGTGCGAATAAAGCACATGGCGGGGACAACAGACTGACAGAACGAAGGCGTGACAGATGCCCCCCCCAAGAACGCGCAACTCCCGGGCGCGTACTCCTAAACCCCCCAGGAGCTGGCACAGGAGAGGGCACGGAAAACAAGACAGGACAACAAACCAACGGGTGACAGGACTCAGGACAGGACGGGAACAGACACAGGAGCTGGGGACACGACAGGACCGAATATACGAGACGGGACATGGGACATGACAGGAGACTGACAAAGGGGGGCAGCAAGAGACGAGAACGGACTGGACAGGACAGGAGTGGACACATGGGACTTGACAGGGTTTTTGACATTGGACATGACACTGGATGGAAACAGGGACTGGACAGAAGACGGGACAGGTGACAGAACTTGGTGCTGGGACTGGACGGGAGCAGAGACTGGTGACAAGACACTGGACAGGATAGGAACGTTAGACTGGCCAGGGGTACGTGACTGGACAGAAGACAGGACAGGTGACATGACACTAGACTGGAACGGAGACGGGACAGGGGATTGAAAGGGAAACTGGACCGGAGACAAGACAGGTGACATGACACTAGACGGATACGGAGACTGGACATGACTAACTGGGGACTGGACATGAGACAGGACAGAGGGTTGGAACGGAAACTGGACAGGAGACGGGACAGGGGTTTGAGACAGAGACTGGACTGGAGACAAGACGGGTGACTGGACGTTGGACAGATACGGAGACTGGACCTGACTAACAGGGGACTGAACATGAGACAAGACAGGGGGTTGAAACAGAGACTGGACAGGGCTGACAGGGGACTGGACTGGACTTGGCAGGGGAACAGGTACAAGAACATTTACAGGGACTGACACAAACACAGTGACCGGGACAGGGACAGAGACAAAGGCAGACACGGGTACAGGGACAAGGACAGAGACGGGAACCATGACAGGGACAGACAAGGGAACCAAAATAACAGGGGGGTGCCCAGGACTGGCTAATGTCTGTGGGGCAGTCTGAGGAACCAGCCTGGGCACAGTTCTGGGGGTCGGCCCTGAAGTCCTTCGGGCCGACCTACGGACATGGACAGGCCGTAGCCACAGTCACGGGGACAGGAGCGGCGGGTGCCGCCATAGTCACGGGGACAGGAGCGGCGGGTGCCGCCATAGTCACGGGGACAGGAGCGGCGGGTGCCGCCATAGTCACGGGGACAGGAGCGGCGGGTGCCGCCATAGTCACGGGGACAGGAGCGGCGGGTGCCGCCATAGTCACGGGGACAGGAGCGGCGGGTGCCGCCATAGTCACGGGGACAGGAGCGGCGGGTGCCGCCATAGTCACGGGGACAGGAGCGGCGGGTGCCGCCATAGTCACGGGGACAGGAGCGGCGGGTGCCGCCATAGTCACGGGGACAGGAGCGGCGGGTGCCGCCATAGTCACGGGGACAGGAGCGGCGGGTGCCGCCATAGTCACGGGGACAGGAGCGGCGGGTGCCGCCATAGTCACGGGGACTGGAGCGGCGGGTGCCGCCGTCACGGAGACTGGAGCGGCGGGTGCCGCCGTCACGGAGACTGGAGCGGCGGGTGCCGCCGTCACGGAGACTGGAGCGGCGGGTGCCGCCATCATCGACACAGGAAGCCCCGCAGCAACGTCCACGGGGGCAGGGGAACCTGCGACGTCGTCCACGGGGGCAGGGGAACCTGCGACGTCGTCCACGGAGACTGAAGAATGTGCGACGACGTCCACGGAGGCAGATGAGTCTGCAACGTCGTCCACGGAGACAGGAGAGGCGCGCGTCGCGCTCACGAAGACAGGAGAGGCGCGCGCCGCGCTCTCGAGGACAGGGGTTTGTGCTGCTCGCCGGGCTCGCGCTGGAGCTGTAAAGGGTTTAGGGGGTTTCACAGGCGCACCCATTAGATCCCCTCGAGGTGCGCCCCTGTTAGCCTCAGACCTCAGAGCTACGGAGGTGAGGCTAACAGCCCCTACCCTTAACGCCTCCCCAAAAATTTCCCCGGACCTGAGGGGGTAATCCTCCAGCGAGGGGGGAACTCCAGCACGGTTCTTCCGCCGACTCTTTCGACTCCCACTGGCGCAACTACTCGATTCCCGAGTCGACTCCTCCGCTATAGGATCCGGAACAGCGCCAAGCAGGAGCTGGAGCCGGCGACTCCATTCCGAGTCCGCTTTCAAAGCCTCCCCCACAGGATCTTTGGGGCCTGTGCGGAATGGAGTCCGGCGAACGGCACACCCTTTGAGGAAATAATCCGCGCTAGCTGCGTCCTTGCGGTCGTTCATTCTGTCAGGAATCACGGAGCGGACTGACTGAGGCGGACGCATTTGCTAAAACACGGTATATTTAATAAAGGAAAACAACAAAACAAAGAGACTTTAACAAAACGAAAACAAACAGGGAGCCAAGCAGGCTAAACTAAACAAGGGGAGCTAAACAGGGCAAACAGGACTGACAGACTAAAGAGTAAACAAAGGCACGAGAGAGGAAAAGAAACTACGACACGAAACAACGACTAGGGAAACGAAACGACGACGAGAGAAACTACGGAGACAGACAGATAACATGACTGACATGACAAAGGAGAAAAGAGAATGTGAAATGAACGACAAACAGGACGTGACACAAGAGGGCTTAAATACAGACACAAACGAGACACACCTGGACAGATAACGAGGACGGGCTAACACATGACACGGACGAGGAGGCGGGACGAGGGCGGAGACAAGGATATAAACAAAACATAGCCATGTGCGAATAAAGCACATGGCGGGGACAACAGACTGACAGAACGAAGGCGTGACAATTTGGTGAGAAGCTTTTTGCAATATAAACTCTCTATTTTCAATGGAGCTGAGACAGCAAGGGAATTGCAAATAAAAACAAAGAAATGATTTGTAAAGACAAATTTTTATCTCATCATCGTCTTTATACATTGTAAGTATCTGCTTACTACTGCATTAAAACCAAAAAAATCTGCGATGAATATATCCTCATCCGTGCAGGAAAGTTTTGAGTATTTGAAATGTACTTATTTAAGCATGAAAAAACACCAAGACATATTCTGAATATGCTACAACAGCATGACTAAGACATAAGTGTTCTGTCTCTTCTTGAAAAATCTGCAAAGTAACAACAACAATTTTTATTTATTTATTATTTTTTTTAAGTTGATGCTTCTGCTTTATTTTATTTCTGCTTTAAATATGGGACTAATTGATGTCTTCATTACCAAAATGATAATTAAAAAAAATAATAATTAAGTAACACAGGTGCACGTGTGTCTGCAGGTAACATATTTGGAAAGAGCATTTGGGGAATATGGGTACACATCTAATATTGTGTTTTGCAAATCATTTTTTTACTTAATATAGTTCATACATAATTTACAAATGACTGCTTTTGGAATGTTTTAGCATTTAGCAAGCTGTCTGTTTGGAATTTGGTTTATAACGACTTATATTACTGCAAATGATAATGATTTATCAGTTCAGCAAAGAATCCATATTTGAGAGTAACTACACGCTTAGAGACGAGGCTAGCTCCCCTCATTAATCTGAACTGTCCGTGAAATTTTGTTTCTCGTTCTGAAGTGTCTTGGCTGGAGAGAAGACATGGTGCTTTGTCACTCAGTGTGACATCTGATCACTCTGCTCTAGGAGCTCAAGAAAGGTTTGGCAGGTGAAGGGCGAGTGAAGATTTGTCGATACGCTTCGTGAAAAGCCTATATTTTCTACATACACTGTGCTTAGGGGGCTGGGAAGGAAAAAGAAAATATGACAGATGGCAAGTAATCAATAACATAAAGGAATCAGAAAGTTCAAAAGTACTGTCATGTATACAGTATTATTGTCAGTGCTCAGAGAAGCACCTCTCATTTATTATTCATTAGCTTAGTGCTCATTTGGCGCTCAGTACTTTCTTTCATAGGGACAGGGGGGATTAAAACAGCTGCTGTGGTTGTTGCCAGTGTGTTGATTAGCCATAGTGATGCGGATGATGAACCTGTGAACCATAGCAAGGTAATTACTACCCTGACAGAACTTACTCACAGTGAGACTGACAATCAGCCTCCCTCCTCCACTCAGGAGGATGCCAACAATAGCAGGCATTAGTCTGTTGGGAAGACAGTGTGTGAAATTACAAGAGGTTTGAAGGGGGTCGCTGTGAAGGGCACAGAAATGAGCCTGGTAGAGTGACAGGTGAAGAAGTAGTCATAGGGATAAAACTGATATAAGCCTGCAGGGTGAACTGAGATGAAAAGGGCCTAAGCGAATAGAGGACTGAAGTGCTGGGAAAAGGGCACGTCAAACAGTCACAGCCGGGGAAATTGAGCCCCAGTGCTGGTGGAATCCAGAGGGAGAACAGCTGCTTTCCTAGATTGGAGAATCACAGCCACCAGTCCCAGAGGAACAGCATGGCCTTGCCCCACCATGCGTCTCATTCACTCAATACCCAGTGTGTTAATAGGAAGTGACAGGTGTATTCCTGCTGTTTCCTTTCTCATATCAGATGGGGACATTAAATGCATGGTGGGCACATGTTTCTGTGCTCTGTGTTTGTCTGAAAGGAAGGATAAGAGAGGAGGAGAGTGGCAAACACTCTTACTCTTACATCCTTAACACTCTTAGAAGTAAAGGTGCACAATTGGTTCCCATAAGATTATCAGTGGTTAGGACTTGAAAGCTCCATTTTTCTAAATGAAATGTACCAGTGTGAAGAGCATCCATGTAACTTGAAGATGATAGACCAATTTTCAACCCTTACTGACTTATAGAAACTACTAAGATTTTAAGTTTGACAAACCTTTTAATAGATTAAAGAATCTACACATAATCTGAAGGTTCCATGAAACTCTGTGTAAAGGTTCTTTTAGACATTTAGAAGGTTTTTACCTATCTTTAGGGAAGCAGAGATTTTTTGTGCCTTTGCAAAACATTACCATTTGCAGCAGATTTGTCTTATTAATTCTTTTTTAAGGAAAACATTATTTTCCAAGCCAAGAACCATTTAAGCACCTTAATTTTATTGCAAATGCTTTAATCACACAGCAGGTAAAAATGGCCCAAATGCTTTCTTTTTCTTCACGGATGTCTTTATCTGTGTGGCAATGTGAACAGCAAAATAAATAACACAGAATCTGTCATTTTCAATTCCAGTCTGAAAAGACAGATTTGATTTCCATTTTATACAAATCTAATCACACCTACCTCATAATTTTATGCTGTTTGGAAGTCAAGGTGGACTATATCAGTGATGAATGGTCTGTGTACCTTCTTTCCAAAGCATTTTCATTTTAAACTGAAGGATTTAAAGTGGAAACACACTGTTAAAACATCAAAACATGCCAAATGTCTTAACCCAGTTTCATGTGTTAAATAAAATCTATTCATTCATTTATTTAAAAAAAAGGCTTGTGGAAGTTGGTTTATAGTGTTTGAGAAAAGATCCAACATTAAACATACCTAACATATCAGTTTTCATGTAGGTATGAAAGCAGTTTAAATGTGGATCTCCTGATAAAAACTTCGGATCTCATCATCTACTCTTTGTTTTTTAAACATACCCCTGCAATTTCACTCAAAGAATTAAGGACATTTCATACCTACCTTCAGCTTATGGATAATCCTGGAATTATCAAAGGCAGTTCATGTTGTAATATTCCAGTTTTTCTCAATTGCCAAGACACTTTTCCTGAAACCATACATCCATTTCTCCAAACTGTAAACACAAAACCCAATTCACACACTAAATTACAAAACCTTTGACTCTTCCTGAAAAACAGTTGAAGCAGTGTTCAAAACCAAACAATGACACATTGTCCCTGGCCAGGCAGCGTGGGAAATGACTCCTAATATGCCAGATCCATGCTTGGCATGCATTCACCCTATGTCATTACAGACCAGTTACATGGCCTGCAAGAGATTTTCCCTGGTGTAGTGTTGCCTGTCATAAACCTTCCAATGCCATGAAGAGAAGAACTCCTCTGTTGGGTTGAGGAAAGGGGAGTATGTTGGAAGAAAAACATTTAGGAATTTTGGTTGATATTGAACCACTGTCTGACCTGGATGGCATGGTGAAAACTCACATTGTCCCAGGAAATGATCCCAGGATACCCTGTCTATTCATGATCCTGCTGCCCTCATGCCCTAAAACATGCCCTAAAACATTATCTCGAAGATCACTCAAAAATGCCAAGAGGTGTTGAGTGTTGTATGGCCCCAATGTGTCATGATGGTGGAAAACCCCATGATTTCTGATGGCAGCACATAACGTGTTATTGCCACCACACTGGCCAGGGACTTCAACAATGGCTCATTGGCCAATCATGTTCCTGCCTCTCCTCTTCCTTTTGGCGACATTGAACCCAGCTTCATCCATATAATTATGTTCATGTGGATGGTCCGAGGAATCCAGTTGAAACATTTTCTCTGAAAAAATACATAAAGCTTTGTAAGTGGTACAGAAAGGACAAAGACTTGTCCTGTGGAGTAGACTGCAGTATTCAACACCTACCCGTACATACTGGAATCTTTGCTCCTTGACCCTTTCTGAGTTGCGATCAAAGGGTACTCTGGACAGTTGCTTCATCTGCATTCTGTTGCATTTTAGGACATGATCAATGGTGGAAAGGCTGATACTGTTGATGCCTTCACAGTTGACATGGTCGTCAATGATTTTCTGAAGGACCATGTCAACAATGAGGGTCTCTTGGTGTGGGTTTAACATAGACATCCTCCACCCCTGATGTGGCAGTCTTGCGATTCTACAAAAGAACATGCCATTAGATATTATTACATGCAGCACTAAGCCTACAAATGTTTTAGGAAATTCAAGTAATGAAACACCTTTTTACAGATCTGTATTGAGTCATACTGTAAACATATACAAAATGAATAAAGCAATTACCTTTTCTCCTCTCTGAATGTTCGGACTAGGGTGGACACAATGAATCTACTCAGGTTGGGCTTCCCTCATAGTCAATCCATGGACAAATACGTGGTCAATGATGGTTGTCAGTATTTCATCTGAAATTATTGTTCTTCATCTCGTCCCCCCTCTTCTTCCTCTTCCACCTCTTACCCTTACTCTTCCTCTCTGACTGTTTCTATCCACAGTGAAATGTCTATGACCGGGCTTATTGGTTTCTTCACATCATTTGTCACATGTGTGATCAATTTAGAGTGGCTGTGTTTCAGTTGTGACACCTGTGCTTTATTTCAGTTTTACTTTTGCAACCAGTGCTTACCATTATGCGACTCAAGTGCATCACAGTGCAAAATGTGTTTTAGTGGTTGAAAATATGGATATGATCTGGATATGTATATATCCAGATCTATATATGGATATGATCAGAAAATTGTATTTGGGTCACTTTTCTATGTGTCTGAGAAAGTACAGATTTTAAAAATCTCCAGCCCATTTCTACTTGTCCCATGAGTCATTAGTTATAGAATCCAGTTAAGAATAAATTGAGAAGCTGATAAATATAATGTTTGTTATTATATGATTAAAAAAAGGGGTGCAGGGGTGTCCAAACAATGTATTTTACAGTACACCCAAGTGTGTCTACAATTTTTGAAAATTGTAAAAAAGCTGAAACACACTTTGTCAGTGTGAAAAGCTGCCGTCTCACTCACACACCCCTGGGCTGTTAAATGTTCTACATTCTTTAACGTAATGTCATATAGTTTACTACAACATTCAAATCAAAGGAAAATTTTGAGACCAGAAAGTCCAGGTACATAAAAACCCTACAGAGCTCTGGCACAAAGTCTCTGGACAGATGACACAGACATTAATCCGGACTGGAATGGTGGAAAAAAAAGTGTGGAGAAATAAAGAAAGTGTTGATAATGATCCAAAACATTCTAACCCATGTGTGAAGCAAGGTGTAGTGTGTACGGCTGCCTCTGGAATGGGATAACTTTGAGTAACAGACAGTTGGAGTAAGTGCCAGCAGCAGTGGGATGAATTAATAATAGAACAGAAACAGTTTAACTGCCCAACTAAATGCCTCAAAACTCAGTGGATGGCCCTGCAGTAAGATGGCCTTGCAATCCAGAGCATAGAGCTAAAGCACTTGTGAAGTATATATTTTTTTCAAAGTAGATTTCTACTTTAAACAAAGTAGAATTTACTTGACATGTTTTGTGAATCACATTGTTTGAACCTCGTAGAGCATGGTTTTTACTGAAGACCAGCCCGAAGGCAAAAATCACCCTAGACAAGCAGGGACTGGGAAAGGCTGCATTCCAAATATGGCAGCGCATTATCAAGAGCACTGATCCTTGAATTTAAACATTGTGCACTCTGAATTTTTTCACTTCAAATTCCTTATTCTGGAGACGAGAGTCAAACAACTAAAATGGTCATTTTTATGCAAGCTGTGAGCATACATTTTAAGTTCCACAGCATTTGCACCTTAAATTGGCTGAATTCACTAATTATAAATGATGTCTACAAACACTTGGGGGGGGGGGAGTGTATTGGTTGAATAAATGTACGGGTAGCTCCTGCTGGTCCTTGAGCATCACGGATTAAAATACTTCACTACAAATGATCTTGTTACTAATGTAAGTACCCCACCTTGACTAATGTTTTCAGACAAATGTAAGTTCTACATAAATCTCCTCTGTGGAAGACACTCGGATTATTTGTTGCCCATCATTAGCTAAGACTGTGTAGGTGGAATTTTTGAATGCTGTAAAGAGCTAACTGAGTTGTACTTTGCTTACAGAATGGGGGAAGTTGATTACAGTTAGCCAGGGTGTTAATTGATTTTGGCCTTGTATATTAAGTGCTTCCTTCAGCATGTGACCTGCTCTTTGCTCTGTGCTTAATGGACTGTTAGCAAAATGAAGATTAGCAAGTCTCCCAGTTAATTAGTGTCATTTCTAAACATCATGTGCTATTTAAAGTGGAGCTAAGGGTTGTGATAAAATGTTACTCAGAAATAGGTAAACACCAAAAGTAAAAAACATGCTATTCAGATCATCTTGAAGGGGTGTGTTTATTTAGGTCAATCGTGTAAAATGGGGAAAAAAAGGTAAAACATCTTTGTGTAAAACTTTGTGTACACACTATGTAATGAGAAAACTTTTAATGCACACTTAATGCAGACTCAAGGGTAAATTAACATGGCTTTATTCACAGACAAAGATAAATTTGTTGGTAACCTTACAGCTCATGAAACAATATTTCATTCCTCCTGAAAGTGATGCAATTAAACGCAACTCTCAGGCAAGTCTCATGTAAACCTGTATGCCTTTGGTGTGTCATAGAGTAAAGCAAAGAAAGTGTGAAAAGGGGCCAGTTATTAAGTTTATGACTTATTCTACAAAGATATTTAAAAAATGCCAGGACATATTTGTTTTACACCTTGGAAAATGTTATAATTATTTGGATTACAATGAAATTTCAAGTAAACTGGTTTCTTAAATAATCAGTAATAGTACATAGTACTTTGTAAACACATTAGACTTCGAATAAAAGCAATAAGACCCATTTCGAAACAGACTGGAGCAAATGGTGAGGAAACATCTTCTGTATTTTATAAAATGTGTTTTTATTTTATTTTTTTATTACAATCGTGAGTTCACCTTTAAATGTACATGATTTAAACAATCTCCAAGCAGCTTAATATTTATGTGACTGCAGTTGCAGGTATCAATAAACAGTTTAAGGTCCATGCTACTGTAGCCATCTTCCCTGCACATGGACCCCAGGAGCCTCTCAGCAGCTGCAGGACTCTTATAGCACTACATGTTTGGACATTTTTAAAGATCAGGACTTGGATGTGTTCACACATATAGTGTTTTATGCTACATAAAGAATTGCACTGACACGGTCGCAGTGGACAAAAACATCAGAGTTTATCCCAACCAGAAGCCCTGGATGACAAAGGAGATCCAACTGCTGCTTAAAGAAAGGAACACTGCTTTCAAGACGGGCAACAGGGCTCTCTAAATTTCGGCATGTTCCAACCTGCAATAAGGCATCAGAATGGCAAAGGCTGCTTAGAAAAAAATGATCAACAACCATCTATAAGAACAGCCATGGGAGAACTGAGGACGACGCTACACTGGCAGACATTGCACTCTTTGATAAGGAGCTGCAGGAAACCGTCATATTGCATCCAGTGGTTAGCAGTAACATTGATTTTACACTCACCGTGTATGAGGATGTGGTGAAGTCCATCATCCAAAAAAGACAGCAGGCCCTGATGGTGTCACTGGGCATGTGCTGAATCAATTTGCCAGGATCCTCACAAAGATCTTTCAGATCTTACAGGTTACTTTCACAGTCAACCATTCCAGCCTGTTTATAATCCTCAACCCTAGAAAGCTACCAAAGAGATCTCAGATCAGCTTTAATCACTATTGGCCAGTTGCTCTTACACCAGTGGTGATGAAGTGCCTTGAGAAGCTGGTTAGAAATCACATACTGTCATCCACCTTTGACCTGCATCAGTTTGCATACCGAGCTGGCAGGACTACAGAGGAAGCGGTGGATACTGCCCTTCATAAAACCCTAAACCACCTGGAGCAGCTGGTCTATGGAACATTATCACACCTGTCTATGGAACAAAGACTAACTGACGAGACGCAGACAGAGGGTTAGAATAGAACCTCACACATCTACACCCATCAGCCTCAGTACAGGCTCCCCTCAGAGCTGTGTGCTGAGTGCCCTGCTCTACACCCTCTGCACTTACACCTGGACCACTGCTCACACCAGTAACACCATCGTCAAATTCGCAAATGCTAATGCCATACTTGGAATCAGACGATGAGACAGCTTACCGGGACAAAGTGGAGCGGTCGTCATTGTGGTGCACGGACAACAATACAGCAAAGACAAAGGAGCTGGTCATTGATTTCAGGAAGGTGAGAAAGGACATTCAACCCTTAATTTTAGTGGGGACTGTGTAGAAAAGGTCACAGACTTTTGCTTCTTGGGTATTCACAATGAGGAGGACCTAACCTGGGTCATGAACATCAAAGAATTTACAAAGAGGGCACAGCAGAGACTCTACTTCTTAAGGACTCTCAGGAGAAATTAAATAGACTGCTAGTGTCCTTCTACCATAGAGAGCATCCTCTCTCACAGACTGTGTGTGTGGTTCTCCAGCTACACTGCAGCACACAAAAAAGAACTACAGAGGATTGTGAGGTCTGCAGAGAAGATCATTGAGTGCTCTCTACCCACCCTGGAGGATCTACACAGTTCCCGTTGTCTTCAGAGAGCCCACAAAATTGTTATAGACAATTCTCACCCCAGACATCTTTTTGAGCTGTTATTGTCAGGCAGACTGTATAGAACTATTAAAACAAGGACCCACTGGCTCAGAAATAGCTTTTAACCCACTGCTGTATGGGCACTAAATAATAATATAATATAATAATATAATTCAATATGAGGTCTTTTTTTTCAAATTCATTTTATATAACATGTGACTGTGCAGTATTTCATTTTTTACAAGGGCAATGTGTAATTGGTTCACTGCAATTTTGTGCAATTTCTTGTGCAATTGTCTATGCACTTCAACCAAATGTCACTGACAGAATGTCTGTTTGTGTGTTGTTTTGGATATAAATCTGTGAATTATTTCTTATTGGTTGTAACACCGTAGAATTTTGCAGCTTAATTTCATTATACAGTGGAATCTCTACTAACGAACGCCTATACTAACGAACTTTCCAAGATATGAACCGGGCGTTTGAATATTTTTTGCCTCCACCAACGAACCATGACTCTAGAAAGGAACCCGAGCTTCCACCGAGCCGGCGGCTGGAAATGGCCACTGACCCCAATGGGCGAGTCTCCCAATGCGCATAGGCATCGAAATTCGTGCTAAGTTAAGCCGTATCTACGCTTCGTCTCCCCACATTCACCCGCCTACTCTCCATTATTCCACCCACCCCCCACCTCCCGTCATACAGCCCGTGCCTGTGTTACTCCTCCAGCCAGTCGTCACGTCTTCAAGGTAGCGATATGTAACCACTTAAAACTTTTTATTTCTTTTTATTACTGTTACCACTGTATTTCTTTTTTTATTTTTAGTAATGCATGTTTTTTTTTTTTTTACTAATTTGAGGGTTTTGTTAAACAAAGAGCCAAGGAAAACTCCCAATAAAAGACAAGCTCGACTCCTAGAGAAAGGAAGGAGACCCAGTAGGACTAGAAAATGCTAAAATGAAATGTTGCATCTGGGAGAATGTACTTAGGACAGAGGAGATAAAGCTTTGAGTTTTCTGGTATCATATCATCTCTGTGACAAAAAATATAACACCTGCAATAAAAGGACACCTAGTGTGACACATGGAGAATTGAGTATATTTTGGTGTTGCTTTCTGTACCTGGCACAGGTTGCTTTGATTTCTGTGCAGGGCACAACAAAAACTCAAGATCAAGGCTGTCTGGAGCAAAACATACTACCCTGTGTCAGAAAGCTCTGTGTCACAGGTCTCGGATCTTTCAATAAAATAGTGACATCTCTCGATAAAGCTGAAACATGAACCCTGGAGTAGGCACTTTGCACACCTGAGACAGGAGCACTTTGCTCAGGAATATTGGGCCAAACTATCTGTCAACTGGTGCAGAAATCATTCACTGAGTTACGGAAATCATTTGTTTGCAGTGATTGATACAGTTTGGGCTACAGACTACTAGCTTACGGTTCACATAATTTTTGCTCATGCCATTGTCATTTATTATTTAAAGTATTCAGTTTCAAGTTATATGAGAGAATACTGTGGGTTCTTCTTTTTTCCTGGGACGGTCTTGATAACTATTGTCTTGATAACGGTCTTGATAACGCTTACACATTTTAAATATGATTTCTAAAAACACGTAAGGATTCCAAATCATATTAAGATCAGTTAGCTAATTAAAATTTCTTCTGCTTAGCTTAATTTAGCTGCTGAAAGTTATCTTAATTAATCAGGCAGATTAAACTGACCAAGAGTGCATTTCCTGAATCATCTTAGTGATTCATGAACAACATTTTAAAAAGATGTAGCTTTAAGAATGGCAGTTTTAGGAGTGTTTCTCAAAAGTCTTCTTAGTTTCTAAAATTACGAATTTTTACAAAGTTTTAAGTAGTTCATTGTTGAGTCTGCCACTGCCTTTGGGTATAAAACTGCCTGTAACTGCCTATCCAGTTCAGGGTTGCGGTCGGTCCAGAGCCTACCTGGAATCATTGGGCGCAAGGCGGGAATACACCCTGGAGGGGGTGCCAGTCCTTCACAGGGCAACACAGACACACACACACACACGGACACTTTTGAGTCGCCAATCCACCTACCAACGTGTGTTTTTGGACTGTGGGAGGAAACCGGAGCACCCGGAGGAAACCCACGCAGACACGGGGAGAACACACCAACTCCTCACAGACAGTCACCCAGAGTGGGAATCAAACCCACAACCTCCAGGCCCCTGGAGCTGTGTGACTGCGACACTACCTGCTGCGCCACCTGGAAATAATTATTGTAAAAAGCTAATTACAAGTAAATATTTATATTGATAGCACAAAAGAAATATGAAAAAACTCACACTTGCAATTCCTACACACTCAGAATAAAGCAGTGGTATAAGTACATTATTGGCATCAATAGTACAAACAGTGTAAATATACCTTTAAATGTACAAGTGGCTTTAAAGTCCAGTTGTGTTCTCTAAAGTTACAATACATTCTCCAGAAAAATATGTGAATATTTTTAAGCTTTGAATATAGAACTGTGTAAAATAAAAGAACATAAGTCCTGGAGATGAAATTGGGTGTATGAAATCAACACAACAAATAAAGATAATAAGCAGAAATGGGGAGACTGTAAAGCTGCCAAGTTAATAAGCACTATTGTCAGGCTTACTTTGGTTGCATAATTGGTGTAAAAGGATTAGTCAGTCAGTATGATTGATTAAGTGGTAAGAAGTTTAGTAGGACCATTTGTTATAGTTTTATACACACACACACACACACACACACACAATGTCCAGTAGTAGGTGTGTGTGAGTTTGAAGTATTGTTCAGTTTCTACCTTGATTGCATAAATTTGATCAATCAAAAGCACATTATTTAAAATAATTATTTATTTACCACTATAACTAGGTATTGGATGATAACCTCAAATATTATGGACTGCCACGAGGAGAACGTTTGGAAAAAGTTAAACCAACACATTCACACACAGAATATCACACTTACTGGAATAATGTTATTTGGTTTTATTATTTATTATTGTATTTGAGGTAGAACTGCACATTATTTTTAAGAAAAGAAGTACTTGGTGAGTTACGAATGGGTCATATTATTTTAAGGACTATGTTAGTTACGAAGGGTTTCTGGAAAAGATCACAATTTTAAAAATGTTCTTAAGTACAAGATTTCAAAGTACAACCCCAGTTCCAATAAAGTAGGGACGTTGTGTAAAAACATAAACTAAAACAGAATATGATGATTTGCAAATCCTTTTCAAATTATGTTCCATTGAATACACTACAAAGACAACATATTTAATGTTCAAATGGATAAACTTTATTGTTTTTTGCAAACATTCACTCATTTTAAATTTGAGACTTGCAACACGCTCCAAAAAACTTATGACAGGGGCATGTTTACCACTGTGTTACATCACCTTTCCTTTTAACAACAGTCATTAAGCGTTTGGGAATTGAGGACACTAATTGTTGAAGCTTTGTAGGTGGAATTCTTTCCCCTTCATGCTTGATGTACAACTTCAGCTCGGGGTCTCCCGGGGGTTGTACTTTGTGCTCATAATAGTTAGTAGGATAATAACTAGTACGAAGCCACTCTGTTGTAACACATGCAAAATGTTGCTTGGCATTTTCTTGCTGAAATAAGCTGGGACATCCCTGAAAAAGACGGCAGCACATTGGATGGCAGCAAATGTTGTTCCAAAACCTGAATGTACCTTTCAGCATTAATGGTGCCTTCAAAGATGTGCAAGTTACCCATGTCATGGGCACTAACACACCCCCATACCATCAGAGATGCTGGTTTTTGAACTTTACGCTGATAACAACCGGACTGAACAACCTCCTCTTTGACCTGGAGGACACGATGTCCATGATTTCACGTTTCTGGGTGTTGTTGATATATGGCTTTCGCTTTGTATGGTAGAGTTTTAACTTGCACTTGTAGATGGTGCGAAGAACTGTGTTCACTGACAATGTTTTTTTTGACGTGTTCCTGAGCCCATGTGGTAACATTTGTTACAGAATGATGTCGGTTTTTAATGCAGTGCCTGAGAGATCGAAGGTCACGGGCATTCAGCGATGATTTTTGGCCTTGCCGCTTACTTGCAGAGATTTCTCCAGATTCTCTGAAACATTAATGATATTATGGACTGTAAATGATGAAATCCCTAAATTCCTTGCAATTGTACATTGAGAAACGTTATTCTTAAACTGCTGGACAATTTGCTCTCGCAGTTCCTCAACTTTTCCAATCTTTTGTTGCCCCTGTCCCAACTCTTTTGGAATGTGTTGCAGTCCTCAAAATGAGTGAATAGTTGCAAAAAAACTTTAAAAAATGTATCTGTTTGAACATTAAATATATTTAGAAATATACATTAAAAATAGGTTGAAAATGATTCGCATATCACCGTATTCTGTTTTTATTTATGTTTTACACAACATCCCAACTTAATTGGAATTGGGGTTGTACTTAGAGTTATGAATATTTTGGGAAACCCATCCCAGTACAGTTCCTGCATTTGTAAAATTCTTTATAAGGTTTATTTAAATTATATGAAACATCTTTCATAGCATCTCTACTGATTAGTTCCAATGTGAACTTTGCATTAATATTTACTTAACTTAAAGGGTAGCTTGCATTTGCTCAAACTTCAATGTATTAAAAAAAATCTGCTAAAATGATTCTTAATATGATTAATTAATGTATAATTAAAATTTCCTGAATATCTGTAATTTTACTTACATTTATATCTTATCTGTCTTTGAACATAAATATCTACAAGTTCACTTGTAAGGCCAGTTAATTTTGCAATAGTTAAAAGGTAATTACTTGTTTGTGCACTTCCAGAGCGTCAGAGATAGCCGAGGAGTTTCTTGGACCACACAGCTTTTTATTTAAATAAACACCACATATATTCAGCACCTTTCAGAAGTTGCCATGTTAAGGAGAGTTTAACATCTTAATAAGATTCAAACCTATTTTCATGCTAAATAGCTGTCTGCTGGGGTCAATGATAAGCAGACATAGCGAAGGTAATTTGCATAAACAGCCTGCAATTTTTCCTAAATGTCTCCTGTTTGGTGTCACAAATCGTTTTGTGCCCCTGTCTCATGCAGCAGCACTCTTCTCCCTGTACATGCTCCCATTGGTTTAATTAATGTTTATGATGCTTGTTTGTGGATAGTGGACAAGAGGATGTTTAAAAAATTACCTATGGAATTAATACTCAATGATGAATATGGCCTTTAATCTTGTCCACAGATTTCTGAACGATTTATCAGCTCTCTTGTGTTGGCTACCTAGTACCAGAACAGCAAATACATCATGAACTTTAAAATACATACAAAAGCAAGGCTTCAAATAGAACTATAAAACCCTTCTTTTTGTGTATAAAATATAAAGTAAAAAGACTAATTCTGTGCTACTTCCCACCCATGAACAAAACTTAAGTCCAAGCCTTTTTAGGTCCCATTCCACTCTGCTGTTTGTTATCTGACTTTTCATTGTTCTCCTTTCTTCTTTCTTTCCACAGGACGTGTCTCTTTCTTTTCCTCAGGCTCAGAGAATCTCCACCGTGTAGAGAAGGTTGAATGGGGCACACGCTACGCCATCACTGTCTCCTTCACCTGTGACCCTGACCATGCCATAGAAGACCCCACTTTGCCTCAGGGTTCAGTCGTCAGATAAGAACACAGGTCCATGTCTGGAGCCCTGGGACAAAAACACAAAGACAGGATATTTTTGAAGCACATATTTGATAAGCCATTCCATTTTGTTCCAGACAGATATTTGGAACTTGTCGACAATGTCTTTCTTGAGAATTATTGAATTGGGACAATGAAAAAAAATAAATGCTATTCTTGTCATTGACTTTTTTATTTTTTAAAGAGGTTTGATCAAAGTTTGCCTTGTGGACCTTCTGTTTTTTTTGTGTCTGGATTTAACTCAGACTCTTATTATTTTTCTTGAATGCCTCGTTCCTTTTCCTGGCTGAGTTTCTTTCCTTTCTGGTCTCATTTTGTCACAGTTGGATTAGTTATAACAGCTGGATCAGATAAATGGCACAAGTGGGATTTCTCAAGAAGTGATTTGAAACAAACACAAAAAAAAAACTCACAAAGAGCAGAGCTACTGATGCACACACACATGCTTATCAGTAAGTGCATGTCCTGGACTGTATAATATCTTCCTGCGAAAGTAAAAGCTAAGTCTGAACAATCTGTAACACATTTTATTTATTTACTTATTTATATATATATAAACCTAAATTTAACTTTTAGGATGTTCACTATGGAGCTAAATCAATGACATAAGTATTTGAATCTGAATTTTGAATATTTTAATTATATTTGTTTGAATATTTAATTATTTTTGTACACAATTTGATAAACTTTTGAGATGGTGAAATATTCAGATTACAAAAATTCAGAGTAAAAAATATTCAGATTTTTAAAAAATGGACCCATAAATTCAAGTTGAATCTAATTGGAAATTCTGATTGGAAAAATGCGAATTTAGGCCAGAGGTCAACCAGCAGACTTCTTGGGAAAATGTAAACTTCCACCTCACCACCTAAAAATTTCAAGTTTATCAAATGCCATTCAAAAGTAACTCAGATGGAAAATATTCAGACAAATGTAATTCAAATATTCAAAATTCAGATTCAAATATTTGTCATTAATTTAGCTCCCATAGTTCACTTAATAAATGTGAATTACAGTATATGGCCAAAGGTTTGTAAACCCGACCGTGCTCAGCTTGATCCATTTTCATCTAACACCACTGAGATGAGTGAGATTGAGAGGCTTTTTTTGACCAGGACTATTCATGCAATATTAGTTCCTGACCTAACTGATGTGCTTAAAACTGATTGCCCCCCAAACGCAGGAATGTTTCAATATCCAGTAAAAATGCAGTAAAGGTTACTTCAGCAAAAGTGAAAAAACAATTATGAATGAAATGCATTTCAGATTAAAACAAACATTTGGTCATATTGCTTAACATTTAACCTGCTCAAATGACCTGTTCTGTTCAAAATTCATTTCTTAGATTGTATTGTTTTTCTGGGTTAGAGTTTTTCTCTTTTTGTTTTTTTTTTTAACAGACAAGCCTGCTCCAGATGACCGCCAAAGAGCTGAACTTTGTCATTTGTACTGCCTCTGGCCAAGCACCAGGGATTATACAGAACAGTGGGGCTTCACATTTATCACTTTGTGTGGCCTTGTTACCAAAGGTTTCATCTCTTACACTGAGAAATTGTTATTTTAAGCTGTCTACTGAACAAATATATTTCAGAAACTCTGCAGTATATCACAGCTATAATCACTGCTCCTTTTTTTTTTTGGCTCAAACAAGCTGTTCTAATGCAAAACTTAATTAATTCTAAATATTCAGATTGAGCCTTAACTGCCATGTCAAACAGAAAATCGTGTCTCCATCTGCCACTTATCTGAAACTGCATGAAATAATCTTGAATTAATTCTGCCAATTCAAATAATGACTGAGTGATCTTTGTAATAAAGGTAATTTAATGATCTAAGTGCTGCAGATGGAATGGAGCACTTCTGCCTAATGTGCTGTTTCAATTCTGTCAATGATTTCTCTTGCTGAGCAATCTTAAAACAATCAACCCGTATTCATGTTTCAAATTACAATTCTCATATTTATTAAAAATAAGTATAAACTTATGGGCAGCTTTTTAATATCCTGTAGAACATCAATATGTTGGGGAGATTCTTTAAATGATCATTCACATTTTTTACTTTTTTTTTTGTTTTTATAATGGAGCACAGATTCTGTGCTAAACCTACATTTAACATGGCCACCACCTGTGTGGGATCCACACTATGAAGCATAAACTAGTTCATTCAGGGCTTAAAAAGCAGTTTTGATCTCATGTGAGTTGCACTTTATAACAATCAGTTTTAAATATTGTTTGCTACTTTGTAGATGGTATATATAATTGATTCTGTAACTTTAAAAACTATACTTATCCGTATTTACAAAAATCAAATAAAAAAATACATAAATATTCAAGAAGAAAAATGGTCCTTTAAAAATGCACATCTATTACATCTATTGGTTTTTCAGGGGACAATCAATGTTTGTTGTATGGCATTGTTCCAAATAACTCTTGCCAACGTCTACGTTTAACATAGGTGAGATATTAGCTTATTAGCTTTCTGACCCTTTGTGGACGGTATGAGCTACTCAGCATAAACTTATGGCCCTGAATTTTCTATTTACTCGCTGCATTGGCCACATACTGAAGTGAAGTGGGTTCCACTGGTGGGTGCCCACCCAAGAGACTTTACCTTCAAAAAGACTTCAATTAATACATTCCTAAAGTCAGCTGTCAATGGAAACCGTATGGTGAATTATTTATGAGTGAAGGATTCAAAGCTGTCTCTATCTGTCAAATAGCTGTCAAAAATAATCCGCTGCCTGTTTTGTCTCCATCACTGTAGACCAGAGAGTTTTAGAAGATGATGGAAAATGACGAACAACCTTGGTGTCTCAGATTCACTTTTATTGTTCTGTTATTGAGGGCTGCCATCTGCTCTTTTAAGAACTGCTTTAGATGCATTCTGGCGAAACTCAGAGACGGAATTGGTTACCAAGTAGTGGAGCTTGTGGTACTTAAGTGGTCGTAAATGATAGTCTTATGGGTTCCTGATTTCTCAGAAAAGAACACATCTGCAATTTGTCATTATTACGTGGTGCTGCTGTAATGCAAGTATGATCATGGTCAGACTACTGACCATGAGAAGGTAACACTGTGTTCCAATGAGCGTTTGATTTTGCGTGGCCTATGGAGATATGACATGAAATAATATGAACTGTGGACGTATTTTCTACGCAACCATTTGCAGTTACTTGACTGACGACTGCACACTTGTATTATTTCACTATAATGACAGCAAGCAGAACATTGTGTATTTGTGGATTTTCATTTATTGGCAGCCATGCATTGATTCACAAAGAATTTGCTTGATGCTACATGATGTTCTGTATCTGCTGGAGGCTAATTAGGAATGTCAGTTAGATTGCATAATGAATTATACATTGATTCAACTCGTTGCAGGGAGTGGCTGTGAATACATATGTGATGATTGTTAAATCAATCATTTAAGTTTGAGAATAAATCAATCATTTGCAGTTACAAAAACCAAAGGAGCTACTCTTACATTTGTAATATCTGTGTGTAGTGAATAACTGTCTTTTTTCATTGGATCTTAAAAAACAGTGTCGTAATTTGTATCCACTGTAAGCCGTCCATTGATCTCTGGGATTGATGAGC
This sequence comes from Hoplias malabaricus, assembly GCF_029633855.1. Taxonomy (NCBI): domain Eukaryota; kingdom Metazoa; phylum Chordata; class Actinopteri; order Characiformes; family Erythrinidae; genus Hoplias; species Hoplias malabaricus. The sequence continues at coordinate 16,464,525 of NC_089802.1, forward strand.
TGAAGTTATGCCTGCTGGCCTATATGTAATGATTCAAGGCGAAAGCATGTTTACCTAAGGGAATTATATCAAATTGGCATAAGGCCTTATATGATGTTCATAGTTGACTAGGAGAAGTTTAAAAAAAAGTTGCACTTTATGTTGCCAAAGAACTTTGAGATGAAAGATGCATTCAGTTAATATGCACAACTCTCTTCACAGCCCTGACAGCCTGGTGTGCACAATATGAAAGAAGTAGCGTATTGATGTTACCAACAAACCACATTTGATTCAAATTGAGGATTGTATCAGCAGCAAGAAAGTCTTACAAAGCAGTTCGACCTCTGTGGCCCCTGTGGGATGGTAATCCTTTTAACTTCATCTTACATCAGTCTTAATCTCATTACACTCTTGATGTACATGATAAGAATCCACAAAAATAGACTCAGATGCTCCAGTCTCATTTGGTTACCCGTTCCATAGTGGGATTTGGCCTTGAAGAATTATGAGCAGATTGAGATGATCATTCTCTGAATTTGATGCAGTGATTAGTAGATGGTGCAATAAATGAAAAAGAAGAATATCAGCCCTGCAAGGCACTGAATATTTTCCTTTATTTTTGTTCTTATGTCTTAGAAGAAAACTAAACATTTCTTCCAGCAACTACATTTTCAGTCATATTTAATTCTGCGCTTAAAAAAAAAGTAATGAATAAAGTTGCCAAAAAAAAAAAGGTTGGATTTCTAAAGACACTTTCAGTGGAAAATCTAAAGTTAAGAGTTTTTTATTCAATAAGTTGCATATTGTCTGTCAATGTAGTTTCAAATCATGTCATTCACGTCCCAAAGCACATAGCCCATATATATATATATATATATATATATATATATATATATATATATATATATATATATATATAAAAAGACCCCTCTAACACATTCATTGTCACTTTGAGGTCAGAAAAAAAAATTCAACAAATGAAAAATCCTATTGCATGCACTATATGATCTAAACTTGTCAAGTCAAGAGGTATCAACGGGGAAATTGTCCCTTATTTGACGGTTCTGAATAAGGCTTTAAGCTGGATGATGAAATATTAGTGTGAGAATCTGCCTTGAGAACATGTGTGAAATTTAGTAATGTTGATGGATATAGATGTTAGTGGTTTTGGTTCAGAAACCCGCTCCAACTCATAGCAAAAGTTTTGCATGTTTGTTCATCACTCCAGAGAATGCAGAACTACTCCACAGGCCAATGCCAAGGGGTTTACATGTGTTCTAGCTAATAACTGGCATTAGGTAAAGTGATGTTAGGGTCATTTGTGCCGACTTCCGTGCATCCCATTCCACTGGTCAATGCATAAGGAATTAACTATGAATAATTAACTAGTTGTGCAAGAATTCAACCCTTTCATTGTTTATTTCAGACCATAATTTCTGGGCCATGTTTTTATTTATTTGATTTATCCATTTTAAATTTGATATGTGACATTTTTATTTAAAATATAACTTCATACAGGATATACAAAATATGCCAGATTATTATTTTTTAAATATAAATTAAATTTTCTTTAAATTATTACATAATCTGAATAAAACAATTAGAACTACTTTACTAATCACCAGGTTTTAAAAAATACAAGCAGCCAATTAAATGTAAAATCAGCACGTGCAATAATTCTGTCAGTTTGTTTTCAAGGTTACTTCTTATCATGAGAGTAGCAGATAGAACACATAGCCACAGCAGTAAATTTACAAGATTTCTCTTCAAGAAAATGAACATTCAACATTATCTTCAGAGATAGCAGCAGCTCTTTGTGCAGTAACAATTTACCCAGCAGTTGAGAAAAACCTTCTCCCTGGCAACAGAAGTTGCCAACAAATAGATGTTATTCAGTCAGTTTGGACAAATGGCAATAGCTGTGTTCATGTTCTTTGTACATCTTTGGCAGCACACATATGCTGAAATGCAGTCAGCTTCATCCCATGACTCGAACACATTTAACAGTTATCAAAATCCTTTATTTCTTTCTGTTTAAAACGAGAGCATATCAAATGTCTTGAATTGGCCTATTGCCTTGGTTATTGCTTGAGCAGGATCAGGGGTAGGGAAGATTTTGGCACAGAACATTGCTGGAAGCGTTTGCACTGCTGTTGGTGTTGCAGTTTTTCCTCTTAACTTCCAGTTTGTATTTGTTATTATGTCAATAATACTGTATATCAACATATTTGAAGATGCGTAAATGCCTTGTTCATGACATTTTCAACGTAGAATAGCATTTTTAGCATGCAGTTTCCTTCTTTAGATTTAACAGCAAACCCAAAAAACTGCCATACTAGAGATTCAAAAGAAGCTCTGAGGTCTGCAATTGCAGTACGGCCAGCTGCAGTTTCAAAATGGCTAATGCTGCTGCTTTTGTGGCCTATGAGCGCTGTGATTTACACACAAAAAAACTCGGTTCACATCACACGCACAGTGAATTGAACCATAACAACACTACCATTACCATTTGCCATTAAAATGGCTGATAGGAATGGAAATACAAGACATACAAGAAAGCATAAAAAAGAGATAATAGGCCCTTTAAGGAGCTCAGCTGAAACCACTCTGTTGGAAGTTCCTTTTGTGAAATGCAAAAGTGCTATTGCACTCTTCCAGATAATGAAAGAATAGGAGAAAGAAAGGATTCACACAGCACTCTGTGTACATTAATTAAACTAAAATGCTGCTGTAATGTAGGTTAGAGTAAGTAGACTTGCTATAAACTGCTATGATGTTTACACAGAAGTCATGGAGGAATGATTTCATAAAAGCGCCTGTTTTCTAAACCTGGTAATTAGAAACATGGGAGGATATGGATGAATTCTGGGGAAATCCAAGAGACTGAATGTTGGGGCTTACTGCTGGCATTCTCCCTCTCTTTCTCTGTGTGGCCTGTGACCTTGGTTAATAAGCATACATAGTTTCCCCCTCACACTGCCATAAGGTAAAGTGATCCTGTTAAAAGGCACATCTGCCTCAAATCTATAACTTTTGAGCTAATCCCTCTTTAATAAATGATACTTCAACTGTCTGCCAGTGAGGTGCAGAGCTCCAAGAGCTGCTCTAAAATCCTTATCATTGCTTTTGACCCTGGACTGGGTTTCAGCTCAGCTTTTGATTGTGATGGCTGCATGAAACGTCCCAGCGTTGAGCCTTGTGCATTTTTACTGTCCTCAGAGACATGGAGACTGTAAGATTCTCTCTTTCTTGTCAAAGCCGGATAGAAGCACAAACAGTACAGAGTGAGCCATGTTGTTTCTTCTTTTTCCTCAATACTGCTGAGAGCTGAGTCCACTTTGATTCAAGACCGAAACCTTCAAGGCTTTATCTGTTTTCACAGCTCCTTTTGATTCTGTGGAGATGACTTGTAAAATACCATTGGATCACTGTTTCTTTTAAGTAACATGTTTAGGCCACTAATCTCTATTAAATACACAGTGTATGGTCTATGTTCCTCTGTGTGTGTGCTGTAAAATTTAACTTATAGTTTAATTGTTATTGCAACAGGGCGGCATCGTGACACAGCAGGTAGTGTCGCTGTCACACAGCTCTGATTCCATGTAGGCTCTGGACCCACTGTGGCCCTGAACTGGATAAGCAGTTATAGACAATGAAGGAATGAATGTTATTACAACATTAGCCTTCACAGGGGGTTGCAGCTGTGTGCTATGAGCAGATGAGCCTCTAATTAATCAATAAGTGTGTTATCGAGTACTATAATCATCTTGACCAATCCCAGATTGTATAAAACAAGGCTTTCATACAATGTAACTATTCATTCATTGTCTGTAACCACTTTTCCAGTTCAGGCTCGCAGTGGGACTGAAGCCTACCCGAAATCACTTGCCACAAAGCAGGAACACACCCTGGAGGAACACGTATGTTTTAGGAACGTGGGAGGTAACCAGAGCACCCGGTCCTCACAGATAGTCACCCAGAGCAGGACCCACAACCTTCATGTCTGTCGAGCTGTGTGACTGTGCGACACTACCTGCTCCGCCACCGTGCCACACAGAACGTAAATATTTTCTAAGAAAATAGAATCCAAGCCAGTCTTTGTAGTGTTTACTAAGTGTTTTCAGTATATTGAAAGATACAGGTGTCCAGAAATACCTTCTACTGAACTGTCTCATGTTGAAAAATAAATATATCAGCTATAACATACATTTCAGTGTCTTTACAGAGCCAAAAATGAGCCATCACTCAAATAATACCTGCTCTGTCATAGTCCTATGGGGGTCTGTGTGTATATATATATATATATATATATATAAAGGATGAGTGGTACCAGAAATTTTCAGAGAACATTAAAATATAGCATAATTACCCCAATTTCTGGCCACTTTAATTACAATATTGGAAATCTTAGCTAACTGTAAATAAATATAAAATATATGTAATAAATATAAAATATATGTAATAAATAAGTACTTTACTCACTCAAATCAACATTTTTCAGGAGTCAAATATGTGTAGATTAATGTCCAAGACTTGCTTGACTTTGAAAGAAAATATGTATTTAGATAAAAACGCTTTTGTTGAAGTAGGTGCCAATGCTGTTAAGATTATTGCCGCCCCCTAACTTCGGCCACCTCCCCTGCTTGTGACAGTCAAAGAGACAACTGCTAGCACATTCAGTGGTTTTGGGAGGTTCACGATGAGATTACGTTTGTCCTGTGTTAGTATCCGTACTCTACATGTAAGGATTACAATGGCGGTAGATTTTCCCCTCAGAGAAAAGGAAGCTAACCGGTAACTTTTACACTGAGAGAAATATCTGTCGCGAAATGGAAATGTGTTGTGTTCCACATGCAGTTTTGCACACAAAGAATTACAACACTGTTAGAGATACTTAAATATTGTTTAGATGTGTGATTTCTTGCAAGACTGATGTTTAAATACCCTACTAAGGCTTGATCTTATGTTTTATTGTTTTACCCTATGCGATTGGCGAAGAGAGAGAGCGGAATTGCACCATATACGGCAGTGGCCCGAAATAGGAGGAATACTGATATATAAAAATGGGGATATGGTGCTAACATAAGTTCTATCTAAAAGCAGAGCTTCAATTTCCCAGTTTTTCAGCACTGACCTGCCGCTCTCAGCGCTGCAGCAAAACAACCCCCTATAGGAGGTACTGTGACTCCATTGGCTGCTGATTGACTAAATAAAGGTGACGACCAATGAGAAGCACGTTCTCTGTTTAGGAGCCATGGAGTATCTGCCCCTCGCTTCGGTGAGAGAGAGCTGCGTGCTTCTGTCTCAAACCATCGCCGTAACAGTATAACCTCAAAAATAAGGAACAAAAAGCGGCACGTCTTGGTTCAAGACGGAACGCACATTTTTTACTGTACAAATACGGGACGGTTAGCACCACTATTTCCAGCCCAACCTTGCTCTCTCCGCTAGCCATTTCAAATCCAGCTAATCGTCCAACAGGCTAACCACAACAATAGCATGGTGTTGTTTACCCAGTAGCTCTAAACACTTCTCCAGCGTCGTCATAGTAACTCAGCATTCCTATTACACACTGTACCACTAGATGTCGCATGAAACTACAGCACGTCTCAGAACTGTCATGCTCTGCAGATAGCTGCAGCTCAATAACGCGGGTTGAAAAACGGCTCAGATGTGTATTGTGACACCCCAAGTTAATACACCTCTAGAATGTTTCTTATCTTGCTCAAACATTCCTTATGGACACACCATAATACACCAAACCAAAACTTTAAGATGATGTGACCTAGTGATATAGTCCAGGACAGTGTTTAATCCCTGTCTGGAACCCCCTAAATGATCTGTTGTTTCTCCTGACATGTTGGCAAGAACAAAATTGGCAGGATGGGAAGACCTGAGCCACTCTGACAAGGCCAGATCATTCATTATCTGTAACCGTTTATGCAGTTCAGGGTCGCGGTGGGTCCAGAGCCTACCAGGAGTCATTGGGCACAAGGCAGGAATACACCCTGGAGGGGGCACCAGTCCTTCACACGGCAACACACATTCACACCTATGGACACTTTTGAGTCGCCAATCCACCTACCAATGTGTGTTTTTGGACCGTGGGAGGAAACCGGAGCACCCGGAGGAAACCCACGCGGACAACACACCAAACTCCTCACAGACAGTCACCCGGAGCAGGAATCGAACCCACAACCTCCAGGCCCCTGGAGCAGTGTGACTGCGACACTACACGCGACACCACCCCCAGATCCTTCAAAATACTCCTAATCAGCACCTGTGAGTACCTACAGGCAGTAGTTCTAATAGAGCAAGACCACCAATTGTCAAAAGAGTGATCATTCGGACCACTGTGAATATCACCTGCAAAATATAAATGACAGAAATAAGAAATGTAATCTGAATGTGGTCACCACATGCACTAAACTGTGTTTTTTAATTTACTCTAGACCACAGTAAGTCATACATCTGCATGTTAACCTGTTGCTCACAGTTAGTATAATCTCCACAGAAAGCATGAAATTAAATTGTATTCTTTATAGTAGCTGTGCATGAACCTAAGGTCACTGCTTACTTTATTGGGCTCTGGAGCAGTGAATCTCTGAAGTGATGAAGACCTACTGGATAATGTTAATGCTCCAGGACCATACAGTAGCACTTTGTAGTTTCACAATTACAGACTGCTCCATCGATTTCTCTGCATACTTTCTTATCCCCATTCCACCCATTTCCCTTCATCTTCAATGGTCAAAATGGATAATAAATGTAGATGCAAGGTAAGTGTACCTAATCCAGTGATCAATCAGTGTAGTTTTAAGCCTTCCCTGGAAGTGTAGATGCTGTTACTGACAGACCCCTTATTGCTACTGAGAATGTTGTATGCGTAAACTTGTAGAATAAATAATTATCGCAGTTGGAATATAAAAGTAATATGCCATTCTGTATGTACCATGCAACCCCAGTGTATTCAGAGAACTGGTCAGAGCAAGCTCCAAGGTTTTGGTGCTAGACAATGCCTCCTGTTTCCAAGCCTCTGGCAGCAGGGTGTATGTTCTGTTAAAATGGGAAGGTGTGAAATGTGACCATAACCAACTGCTATATCCTTCTGAACCACCAGTGCAAGTATTTGAGTTCCTTTGCCATGTGTATGCAAAAGAAGGAGATGTGAGATAAGCAGAAACAAATGTCACAGTTACGGATGTGACCAGGAACATGATCACAGGCCAGCTGGTATGTTCCTGATTTTTTTTCCCCTGAAAGATGGAGCCTGATACTCCAATCCTCATAATATATTTCATGTTTCAACTTTCTGAGCCCTGTCATACAAAGATATAGGCAGTATTTCATTCATTCATTCATTATCCGAAACCTCTTATCCAATTCAGGGTCGCAGTGGGTCCAGAGCCTACCCAGAATTACTGGGCGCAAGGCAGGAACACACACTGCAGGGGGCGCCAGTGCTTCACAGGGCGACACACACTCATTCACACCTACAGACACTTTTGAGTCACCAATCCACCTACCTACGTGTGTTTATGGACCATGGGAGGAAACCGGAGCACCCAGAGGAATCCCACGCGGACACAGGGAGAACACACCAAACTCCTCACAAACAGTCACTCAGAGAGGGAATCGAACCCACAACCTCCAGGTAAGTTAAATTGCTTTTGAAAATGTATTGTAATTTTTAATGTGCTAGACAGAAAAAAAAAGAAAAAAACACAAGAGCAAGTATTTGAAATCCTGGAAATATATTATGGTAAATTATAAATATGGTAAATTAAGATTTTTTTCTTCACTTTTTTCAGTGCATGTGCACATTTATTTGGGAATCTGGAGAATCTACCAAGAAACAAATTGTGAAACAAGACCACCCAATCAGTTGGTTGTGATCTGCTCAAACATGGGATAAAATGATTCATGCTGATTGTGTGTTCTGTCTTGTGTAGATTGCATGCATTCCAGAATTGTCCTGCCTCTTCATCTGAGTCTCTTCTACCACAGGGCGGGACCCATGTTTCTCCTTCCTGGACTCTCATGTCATTGCTTGTTTCTGAAACAAAAACTCATTCTCATTTAAAGGATCAGGCACTGAAACCATTGAAATCTGAAATCTGTACAGGGCTGATTAGACAGAGGAAGAACAATGCTTTGTTGTTGTCTTCTTGTGGTATTTAGCATATCACAGACTTTTTCCACCCAGCAACACAACACTTCTTTCCCCTGTATAAACAGCCTTTAAAGGAACACTATGTAGTATTTTTGCCTTAAAATGACAGCTTCAAAATGATGGTGACACTCCTCCTAATTGGGAGAATAGCACCTCACACACTGGCGTCTGGGGCTGCTTCTCTAAAAAACAGACTATCCAACTTTAGAATCTTTGCGCAGAGTACTCTCGCTAGAGCTTCATAGCACTTTACAGTACATATCTCATGGATGTTTAGCTCATTTTTGTGGTACAGACATTATGGCAGAGGCTGCAACAAAAACAGAGTTGTCAGATTAAGCAGGGAGTAGAAAGAGGGAGTGAGGACTAATTTTACTGAGTGGAGTGAGCTGAAAACGACACGAGGACACAAGATAGAGATAGAACAAGACTACGAAGATACCTTCTTCGTAGTCTTGTTGATGAAAGTGTTATAATTAAGTTTTGAGGGTTACTGATAAGTGAGCCAGGGTTTGCAGAAGTTAACTTTAGCCTTATTAGTGAGGGTTGTGTGTGTGTGTTTGTCTGTGAGCGAGAGAGGCACATAGTGTGTGTGTGTGTGTGTGTATGCATTTGTCATGAAAAACCCAGTGAGCCAGTCATGACCGATGTGAATATCCTTTGGCTCAGAAGCTTCTAGGGGAGCTGAGAAGTAAGGAGCGAGGGACAGAAGCTCTGGGTTTAACATAATATGTCCCCTTAAAGAATGCATGTGTCTAAATGTTCAGTTCATTTACAGGTACCAGCCAGCATGCAGTCCTGATTTCACAACCTCCCACACTCTCAGAAAAGAAAGGGAGAGGTATATTAGTGATCACTAAGGGTACAAGTAGTGTAAATGGTATTTTTAAAGGTACAACACTGCTCAAGTCCAGTTATGCTCCCTAGAAGTACATTACAGTCTGTTCTACAGAATATTTAATATTTAGGGGGCCAAGCACCACTCTTGCTTTTGCTCTGATTTTTGTTATTTTTATTATTATTTTTCTTTTCCGCTAAAATGGTTTGTGAAGCCCAAACCATAAGTCATCCAGACCCCACATTTGGAGGGTAGGTGCAGTTCGTTAATCACTACTCAGACATGTAAAATTACCGCAATCAGCCTGATGGTGTATCTATAGAGCAACGTTTTGCCTTTTGGCCCATATCTCTTTAATGATGGCACCAAGGCTGAAAATTCTTGCTGCATTTTGTTCAGTAAAGTTTTGTGCATTTTTGCCTCATTGGGTGTTTTTAGCTCCTCTCACATCCACCACTGCCATATTTGGCAAAAACCATAAAACCATAATTTTTCTACTAGTCCTAGATAGGTATCAAAATGTTCAGGGGAGTCTCCTGAATAATAATTATCAGCAGGTAGTGTCGCAGTCACACAGCTCCAGGGACCTGGAGGTTGTGGGTTCAATTCCAGCTCCGGGTGGCTGTCTGTGAGGAGTTGGTGTGCTCTCCCCATGTCCGCGTGGGTGTCCTCCGGGTGCTCCGGTTTCCTTGCACAGTCCAAAAACACATGTTGGTAAGTGGATTGGCAACTCAAAAATGTCTGTAGGTGTGAGTGTGTGTGTTGCCCTGTGAAGGACTGGCGCCCCCTCCAGGGTGTATTCCTGCCTTTGCGCCCAATGATTCCGGGTAGGCTCTGGACCCACCATGACCCTGAACTGGATAAGCGGAAATGTGGCAGCCAATTGACCTATAGGGGGCACTGTAATATCCAAAAATCTGTTTCTCAGCCTCTGATGGTCCTACTGAAATTAAATCTTGCATGGTGCATCCATGAGTTACCTGTTGACCAGTCCATTAAAGGCAACACCTTCAACTGAAAAATATGGCTGCCATTAGCCAATTAGCCCTTACAGTCATTTGGGAGACTTAACATAGCCCAGTCGTCATAAAATTTATAGGTATATATATCCACATGTTTTAATAGCCTGTAAAATGTCATGTCCATCAACCTCAAGGTGGCACTATTCAGAAAAACCAAGGATGCTAAACGTCTGTCTTTACCTTGTGCACTAATGTTTTATAACATTTAGCTTGTTTCCATGTTACTCCACCCTTTCAACAGGCTCAAAATGGGGCTCTGCAGAAGTCACTTGTGGCTTAACATGAGAGCAACTGCCTCCTGACCCATAAGTTCAGGGTTTGAATCCTGTGCTGGGCTGCAGTGATTGAAAAATGTGGTTACAATTGCTGTGGCAGTGTTATATGTAGAGAATGTTACAGGAAGCTGTTAGAATGAAAAGACATTTAATGTTCATAGTAATTGCAAGTTCTTAAACAATGATTCAATTTGTGCTTGATTCCTTACTGATATTCAGTTTCAAACAGTGTAATTAATGATTGAGGGAGGCTGTGGTGCAAGCTTTTAGTGCTTTACTTTGAATGCAGATAGTCAGAGGTTTGAATCCTGTGGATGTTTAGTTTGGTGTGTTTCATGCATGACTCCTTATTCATCCAAACATTAAAAGAGTGCAATGAAAAAGTGTCCAAACAAGTTCCACAAGTGGACCAACCTGTTAGTGATTGATCTTGGAACTAGACCATCTAGGTTTGAATCCCACAGATGTTTAAGTGGCTAAACTGGAATGTCAAAAATGTTCTCATTTAAGGTAATTTTACGAATTGAACATAGAATGAAGTACATTTTGATGGAATGACTTCAAAAATTGGTACTCTGAAATAATGAATAAATTCATGCATGACTATATATTGACCTAAATTTTGAATAGTGTAATGAATGCAGTGACATGCCAAAAATGCAAATAGTGCTACCTCATAGCAGTTGGCTTTGTAACTGAATGGTCTTGGGTTCAAATCCAGCAGCTGGCTGATGTGCTGAATTGAAGCACTTTCAATGAAAAATGTCAGATGTTGAAAATTTCACAAGTGTATCCAAATCAGAAAAAAAATAGTTAAAGTAAAAAGAGTTGCAATGAAACCCATAATGCCATCTCTTGCTTGTCCTCCTGTAATTACAGTCTTGGAGATGAAATTGGGTATATGAAATCAGCACAATTTTAAAATCTACAATTATGAAAGAAGGTACAATTATGCTCCTCAAATAACTGCACTGAGCATGAACACCTTGAGAGTATTTTTTCTGGCTGAAGACTGAGAACTCCTGTAACTAAAAAAGAGAAAGTTCTAATTGACCTTCTGCCTGATTGATCTGTGTCGTGGCTCATTCACAGAGCAGCGTGGGTTGAATAAATATAGTGTGAAGGGGTTAATGCTAAACTCTAGTAGGCCCTGTAGAATAAAGTCAAAACAAAGGCTAGTCAGTCCCATGATTTGTTGTATTTTTCCCCTTTTTTTGGACATGACTTGAAAATGCTAGGTGTCATTTTCTTCTACAAAACCACTTTACTCAAAACAGCAGTTATTGCATTTCAAAAGAACTGAAAGGATAGTCGAGTGGATCATATGCAGTCAAACATTAACAATGTTTACATACTGCATCAAACTTTGTTCTGTTTCATTGGGAACATCTCTCCTGGCTACATCTTCAGAAATGTCAGATCTGAGAAATGACAGCCCTAAAACTTGACATTTTAAACATGCCATCTTTTCATTCATTCCTTTTTGCCTGTTGCTTTTAGCTTTATCTTGGCCAAAAAGCAGGCTTTGTGCAGAGCTGCATAGCAGAGAAGAGTGCAAAAATGACTGCTTGACCTTAGCTGGTTCCTTTTTCATCTCATTCCTGGGAGACACAAATTACTCTGTCTGGCCGACTGATTAAAAGCTGACCTTGCTTACATCACACAAGTACTCAGCATGGCTCATTGTTGGTGGGTTGTATATAAAGACTGCCAGAAAGACTTAAGTCATACCTATTTGGCTCAAAAGACACAAGGCAACATCCTCAAGCTGTGTCTGTGGTTGTATTTACAGCGTGACTGGTAGTGTTCGGGTGCATTTGATGAAGAACAGTTAGGGGACAGACTTTTGCCACTCTACAAAAATGGGTTTAAATCAGACTTTCAAGAAAATGTTATTCATGTTCTGCACCTGTATTCAAAGTCAAGTTTAAAGTTAACAGAGTAAGAATGTGCATATCATCACTCTCTGTGATCCTGTTTATAACCTGTATATACATTAAATAGCTAATGTTTCTAGACATTGGAGCTCATTAAAAAGTCGCTTGTCCTCCTTTTCAGCAGTAAATGGGAAGGCAATAGACTATAAGTCAGAAAATTGCTGTGCGAAATTGATCAGTGTTGGTTGATGAGGTCTCGATCACAAAAGCCAACCCAACTTATCCTGAAGGTAATAGACGGAGTTTCATCACGCTAAAGAATGCTGTTCTATTGATCCACAGCACAATTCTGAAGGCTTTTTGCCCCTCTGTCTCACACTTGGTATTAGAAACATTGATTAGAACGTCTCATTTCTGTTTCAGTTGCCTTTCTATGGAAATTATGCAATCCATTTTTACACAACTCAATCACATCACATCTACAGTGAGATGCTGAAAATAACAGAATAAACTTTTGCACTGATAGTGTGGATTATGAGTTGAAATGTCAATGTGTGATGAGCAAGAACATAATAGCTGTTATGTATTCCTCCAGAATAAACAGGGCAGGGGACACTTACACAGAAAATATATTGATATTACACACATTGTTTGCATAAACTCATTTAACTCGACTAACTGAATAGGAAATTTTATCTAAATTTAAATGACTGAACGAGTGCAGGCTGGATGTGAAGACAACTGTTAACACAGCTTTTAGATCAGGAGCCAAATGCAGGATATTTAAAACTGCAGTTAGAAGTTAAGCTAAATAATTTTCTCCCAAAATTCAGGTCTGTGCAACAGTAGATAAGCAGAGCTAATTTTATACTTCTCATTTCAGACTCAAATTATCCAAACTGAGAAAACATGCTTTGTGAATGTCTCCTGGGAGATATTTATAGGGCCCATATCTTACATTTTCTTTTGCTCTGATGTCTTCTTACAGTTGTCAGCACCAAAAGTCAGAATGCTTTTGTTTTTCAGAAACTTTAACCATTTTCCAGCATCTCTTAGAATTAAACAGATATAAGGTTTGTTGTGACTGACCTTGTCCCAGACTGCCCTGTGTCAGAAGGTTTATAACTTCACTGGGAATGGTGTTAAGCTGTAGGTTAAGTAGGTGTGTGTGTATATATATATATATATATATATATATATATATACTGCATTCAACTCACAAATTCACATGATAGCAGTGAAGGATTTTCTCAGTTTGCCAGGTGACCAATTAACACTAAAACCTGTCCATAGCAGAAAAGCTGAGACCTCAGTAATCTAGCAAATGTGGGTATATGAACTTCTTTCCAATATTATATTTAATAAATTATTTTTTTCTAATTAGCTAAATATCTTAAAACACACTGTCCACTAATGGAAAAGATTTGGGGTTAAGTTATCTAGCTTAAAAGAGAAATACTGCTTTGTGAATGTTTGCTCCCAGGCTTATTTTAGCTTACTCAGTTAGCCTGATAGCTAAAGCCTTTACTAAAACCTGTCTGATAGCAGAAGAGCTAAGGGACCTGTCACCAGTGTTAAATCAATACAGTGAGTGTTTTAACATAATAGTCTTACATTCTTTAACACACTTGTCTATGTTTAATATTAATAGGGTTGATTTAAAACTACCTCAGCATGGCCACACCATTTCTTCTCCATTTGTAGCTTCACTGAATCTTCAGCAGCATCCTGAACTTTTAATGGAGGTTTCTGACTTCTTCCAATGAGTGCAGGATTTTTATTTTTTTTTCGGGGGACGTACACCATGTCCTTTGGATAGGAGCCAGTCTGAGGGGCTGCAAGTGGTACCAGATTCAGAACGGCAGGATGTCCAGAACACCAGCATGACAGCAAGTGCTTTTTCTTTTTTATGACTGAAGTTAGTCAGATAATGTAAAGCCAAACCCAAGACTGTCCAAAGCAGAGAAGCTAAGGGGACCCATTTGTCTGACTGACAAACATAATCCTTTTTTGTAAAATAAAAGCCCCTGGGAGGTATTTCACAAAGCAGAATACATGTTCCTGACCAGGATTTTAAAATGGCCAGCCAGTATTGCCAAAGATAATGAATGAATAAATGAATGATACTGTAACTGACTGGCCAGGTATAGTGTCATGCCTCCGTCACTACATCAGCTAGCCATTTTAAAATCCTGGTCTGGAACATGGATCCAAATCCGGATTTGAAAACCTTTGGTTTAGCCTGATAACTTATCCCAAAACGTAAGACAGTCCAAAGCAGAGGAGCTAACAGACATGTATATGTTGTTTAATCCTCAGTTTGGGCTAAGCTTACCTGGCTGAACTAAGAAATTCTGCTTTTTGAAATGCCTGATGTGTGATATTTTCCAAAGCAGGATTTTCTGAGTTAAAACAACAAGCGTGTCAGACTGCAGATAAGGTCAGGAGCAATCAGTCTGGACAATCTTTACTTTGAGTTTACTTTTTTCCATCTGACGTTATCCAGTGTTCACCCTGGGCTTAAACTCCTGTTTATTTCATGAGGCATTGAGCAGAGCGTTTACCTCAGAGTGACTGCACCTTATTCCTCTCCACCTGCAGCTTCACTGCACCTTCAGCTGTGCCATGACCAGTGTCTCAGAGTTGAACTCAAACTGGTTGCTGGAGGACCCTGACTTCCCCCACGAGTGCAGGCTTGGGGGACGCTTCCTGAAGGATGACGTGTAGCGGTAGAAGCTCTTGTGGCGGTTCTTGAGGTACTCCCTATAGTTCTTGGTCAGGAGAGTGTACAAGAATGGGTTGATGCAGCTGTTGCTGTAGGTCAGACAAGCCACCAGGTAGTTGATGCAGGTGTGTGTGTGGGAGGCCAGTCTGAGGGGCTGGGGGTGGTACAGGGGCAAGAGCTGCCAGATCCAGAATGGCAGGAAACAAGCCCAGAACACCAGCACAATGGTGAAGATCATGATTAGGACCTTCTGCTTGGGCGAGCGCTTGTTGCCCTTGTTGACCGCTGACGTCCGCTGAGATTCCAAGTAGGTCCTGGCCAGTCGAGCATACAGGTAGCCTATGACCAGCCCTGGGCCCATGATGCTGGTGCAGAAGAGGACGGTAAGGTAGATCTTGTAGGCTTCCGGTGCCCAGGTTGGAGCACAGAGCCGCTTCAGAGCCCCATCTGATGCCCGTTTGGTGGTTTGGTTGACCATGATGACCATGGGCAGGGTCAGGAGAAGGGACAAGAGCCACACGCCCAATGCCATGGCCTTGCGGTAGCTTTTGGAGCGCTTGACTGTGTCCAGAGGCTTTGTGACAGCCAGGTAGCGTTCAGTGCACATCACAGTCAACGTGAAGATGCTGGCGTGCATGGTCAGCAAGTCCAGACTTAAGAGGATGCGGCAACCCACGTCCCCGAAGTACCAGTCCTTCAGAAAGTAGGTGCACACCACGAACGGGATGGTGGACAAGTAGAGCAAGTCCGCGAACGCCAGGTTCATGATGGACACGTACATGGAGGTGGCAAAACGAATGGAGTGGCACATCACCGCGAGTGTGTACACATTACCGGACACGCCGACTACGTAGACGAGTGACAGGAGCGTGCCGAAAGTGGACGTGATGAGCAGTTCGTCGGAGCTGGAGGCTCCAGCGCTGTTCCCGCCGCCGGACTTACCGCTCACGTTCATGTCTCCCAGCTGCCGGCTCCGCTTCTGCTGAACTTTATTTGTTGGCGGATGCACCTACTGTTGTTGCTGCCGCGCTTAAACCGAGACGGTGCGTTTTGGCTCGAACGCAGCGGAGCGAGTTCCGGAGAGGCGCGAGAGACCGCGCGCTGCCGCAGCTGCCTTTGGCTCGTGATGTCACGGGGACGGCTCGCTGCACTCAGCGGGAAAGAAAAGTTGCACGGAAGAGTTGAAGGAGGAAATTACGCAAACGAATGACCAAAGAAACAAACAAACAACAACAACTCTCCGCTTCCATTGTCTGTCGTTCTGTTTTCTTTGCTTTCGGAGCGGATTAAACCCCGAGAAAAACATTCTGCCTGGAAACCATAGTATTCCACATCACGTGCTGGCTTTATTCGTTCCCAGATGCTCGTGGCACGTCCTTTACGTACGGCGACAGCGTGTGCTTTCCTATAAATAGCGCCATAGATCTCGATGTAGCCTCTTTAACCGGTTCCGTTCAAACCACCCCCGAGATCAGAGAAACCCGCCTTAATGCTGTTTGTCACACTCTTAGCTCTGTGTAACTGCGCTGATATTCTGTGCGCGCTAAACTCACCCCCCACCACACACACACACACACACACACTCCTCTCACATTCATACCTAGATAGAACCATAAACACTCATTCAAAATTGGAAGCATAGTAACGAGAACGCTTCTCATAATTATGATTGAAGGTCCCAGAATAATTAAATATCTCATAATACGACAGAGGCTGAGGTAGGATCTCTTTATTATAAGGTGCGGAGTGATAATTATGGGATGTTGAGTCCTATTTTTAACTGCTGAATTGAATGGTGTATGAGCTTCCAGTAGGTTGTAAACATTTGAATGTCATTTGCATTATAGGAACACAACATAGACCCCCCCCCCCCCCCCCCCAAAAAAAAAAAAAAAACTCTCGAAACAATAAACTATTAAACAGAACCAAACAAAAGAATCGGAATGAATGTATATTATTGATTATATATATGTTATATTAATAATATATATTATACATTAGAACTGTGTGTGTGTGTTGCGCGTGTACCTGCATGTGTGAATGCACGAGCGCGCGCGCACGTGAGTACCCACGTGTGTGCGTGCGCGAGCGTATGGGAGATGCCTGCGTCCCCAAAGGGGAATTCTAGGAAGAAGCCCGGGATTCATAGCGGGACGCTGTAGTGCGTCCTGATAGCTGCACAGTGGAGCGAGTCCGAGCGCGGCTCTGTGTGAATGAGCAAGCGCCGCTATTGATCGAGCCGCATGCACCTCACGCGCGCTGTGATTGTTGATATTGCTAATCTATGGGATGCCTAGCGTCTTTTATTCCACGTTGGATTCTGGGGCAAGATTGCGCAGAAATCAATGTCAGTTTGGTTTGAATTACTGGCCGACGACCGGCCGCAGCTCAGTGCAATATTTTGTGCCATTTTTGTGGTCAGGGTCAAAACTGATTATAAACTTATTATGAACGACTATGAGCCATAGGACGCCATCTATTTTGCTCATTTAAAGTAATGCTATGTAATGTTTTAACCTTCAAATTCATTAATATTGTGCTTTATTGACATGTAGCAAGGGGAAAAAAGCCTTTGTCGTTGCTAGTCTGGACTCAGCACTGCAGAAACTGCACTATGGAACTTTTGGAGGCGGGAAGATAACCACACCCCCATCTCTCCCTTGATGTAAAAATTATTTTGATTCTCATGGACCTGGAGGTTGTGGGTTCCAACCATGCTCTGTGGACGGTCTGTGAGGAGTTTGGTGTGTTCTGCCTGTGTCTGCATGGGTTTCCTCCGGGCACTCTGGTTTCTGCCCACAGGCCAAAAACACCCGATGGTATGTGGATTGGTTGTGAAAAAGTGTCCCTAGGTTTGACTGAATGTGTAAGTGTGTGGTGCCCTGTGGGATCCCAACCAGGGTGTGTTCCTGCCTTGCGCTCAGTGATATCCTATAGGCTCTGGACCCAGCAGGACCCTGACAGATAAAGGATAAGCGAATGAATGAACTGAATTCACACTGAATGAATGAACTGTAGGAGGAGCCCATGAGCAAAAATGCAGTACCTCTAAGCTCATTCATTTATTTATTCACTTTCTTTAATAGCTCATACATTTGTAACATCCAGTTCAGGGTGACAGTTTGTCTGAAGCCTAACTGGAGTCACTGGGCACAAGGCAAACGTGAACACACCAAACTCCTCACAGACAGTGATCTGAACAGCACTGAACCTACACTAGTGACACCTGCAGAGCTACCACTTTAACCATTCTGAGAGCTGTGGCTGTAGGCTTAGGTCAGAAAAGACTGGACTGTGCTCTTCTGTGCTGAATATACCAGCAACCAGCAGAGGTGTCTGTGGTCTCTTGGACATATTGCTTCATCTCAATCTCATCTAAATTACACTAGAGCTGTACTGTTGATATTCATTAACCATTTTATCCATGTGATTTGATGCTATCAGTAAAGAAATGTAATGTTATTGATTTGGAAACCTTACAAGTCACTGTTTATGCCCTAGAATCATTTTTTTATGCATATGTACATTTTCTGTATTATGCACATTGATTTACATCAGGAAGCAGAAGACACTTAATGGAAAGTTACACAGAGGCTTCAGCAACAATTGTAGTATAAAACTGTTAAGTATTTACTTGGTTCACACTTTGCATTCATTCCCTTCTTTTAATCCAGTAAGACTTAGTTTTTAAGCGAACGTGCCAAGAAATATTCCCATGCTTCTTGCCTACACCTCAAAAAGAAAAAAAATGTAATTTTTTTCTTTCTCATAATCCATGGCATTCCAGTTTCAAAATTTCCCCTATTCATTCACTTCATTATGCAAGCGGATTATCTTTTATCTAATCTCCTGAGTAATATTTATGAATTGAATGTGAATAAACTTGCAAACGGTTTGACTGGAAATTAAATATAAAACAAAGGTTTAGCCCCTGACTTTTGCACATGCTGCATTTATTGCACTTTATCAGTACATACATTTATTTATTTGGGCTTTTTTGTGGATGTATGCTAGTAAGAGACCAGAGGCCAAGAACTGACAAAAGGATATGTGTGGATATATATGTGGCTCTTGTCTTACGTGTTTAACACTGAAAAATGTGGCAATGAATGTCCAACACAGGAATCTCCACTGTGAACAATGAAACAAAATGTGGTGCTTGGGACCAGGTGCACGGAGTCTAATTTCACCAATCTCAACAACAGTTGTCAGCTAGAAGGTATAAAGCCCCTTATCACTGTGCTGGGGAGCACTGTTACCTTGTTCATAAATTTGAGTTAAAATGATATTTATGATCTAGGAGGAGTAATCCACCAGCGCAGTAGCTGACCTCTCTCAAACTTGTGCGGTTAAATAACTTTGCAGTTATCAATCAATGAAGCAACATTGATTTCAGATGTGAACGTATCCACAAATCTTTGTCCATATATTGTAATTAATATTTACTTAAATATTCACATTGGAATAATTATGTGCATCATTTGTAAGAAAATTTGAAGAAAATTTAAAGAATAAGGATTAAATGTAGAAGTAAATAAAAATTTGTTTTGAAAGAGCTGATTTCTGATAATGTGGCTGATAATTCTAGACATATGCCAGTTAGAGGCTAGTGCTAATTCTATTTAAACAGGGTTAAATGCAAGTTAATTTGCCCCAGTTTCATAATTTCTGACTATTTAATTGTGTTTCATGTCAGTAACATACATTCATAAATGTTGGAACATCCCTGGATATATTAGGTTTTATCATTTTACATGTCATAGGCACAGAAGATACATGCACCTCTTAATACACTATTGTTGTTTATTTGCTTGACCGTATATTTAAAAAGAATGGAACATGGTGTATTTAAGTTTATATTTCCAATAATTATATTTCACAGGCAGAAACATTATTTAAATGTGCTCTATATGAGGTTAACTTACTTAAATAAGAAATTTAAGTCAAAACATCATTTGACAAGGGGTGCCCAAACTCTGGCATACAACCATACATACATACATACATACATTTTCTTTTCTGCTTCTCCATTTCAGGGTCACGGTGCATACAACCATATATGTCTATAAATCACAATTAGCAACCAAGGGGTTATTTCTTGCCCTGACAGTCAGTCCAATAATATGTAAAGTACATTAAAAAGTTGAATCCAGAACACCTTATATGTAATTAAGGTGAACCTTTGTTGGGGTCCTGACACTGAAAAAAAAAAAAAAAAAAAAAAAAAGTTTTAATATGTTTCAGGAGCTGTCCAAGGTTCTGACTCTTTATCTAATCCTAGAAGCTCACTAGACTTGGCATCGTATTTATATTCACCATTCAGTAATCTCATTATCTGAAAATTAATAGAGTATTATCTTTTACTGTATTTAATAACAGTTTCAGGTTTTTTGAATGATTTATTCCTAAATGTTTGAGGCCCAACACTAGGGCAACAAAGAACATTACACAGGATTACATAAGCTGCAACAGTGTGGATTGAGTGCAAAAGAAGACTCCTCACAGACAGTTGAACTCACAACTTCCAGCTGTGTGAAAACGACACTACCTCCTGCCCCCACCGTGCCACCCAGGTTTAGTAACATGCTTTAAATATAATTTATTGGAAAGCCTTAAGAAAACATATACAAACATACTGGAGCCCCCTTCAGGGTGTGTTCCCACCTTGTACCCAGTCATTTCAGGTATGCTCCGGACCCACCACAACCCTGAACTGGAAAAGCAGTTACAGACAATGAATGAATGAATGAAACTTTAACATAATTTGATTTGTTGGCTTCTAATCAGAGAATTATCATGAGTTATATATATACATTCATTCTTTGTTTGTACATACACATATATATATATATAGTGATGCAAAAGTGTCCATTGACTCCCTTCCAGGGTTTATTTATTTATTTATTTATAAGTATATATATAATATTACTGATAAATTAAGGAGGTTTTAACAGATCATTTAAAAAATTTGAGTGCTTAAAATTTAATGAGTTATTTTGACAGCCTTAATCTTTTTTTAAAATATGTTTGCTGCTATCTCTGGAGCGTAGGATTAAAGATCAGTCAGTATGTCATATTTTGAGGCCACCATTATACTCACATCTAGTGGTCTTGGATGAATCAGAGACTCTGTCCTAAGCCTGTTTAAAACATAGCCAGACCATGGCCATAGGGATGGGCCCTATGAATGAAAATGGTTCATTCAGGAACTACAAAGTAAACATGACTGATTGCCCCTTTAATATAAGAGTAATATTGGATTACGAGTGTTAATCTTTTCACTGAATTCTGCACTGATTACTTTTTCCCCCAACTAGAAGAACCTGACCTGAGAAGAGGCCACGTGAAAGGTAATAGTCCTCAACAGAACTTTGTGTGTCTTATGAGTAATAAATTATGCATGGAATTATATGGCCCTTTGGCTCACAACACAATTATCAACACTGCTTTTTTATAATTGTTGTTGTTCATGGTAACTGCCTGTAAATGAAAATCAATTGTGCTTTTGGATTCCGAGGTGCCAGGTGTCCTTGAAATTGAATTGCTTTTTTTTTTGTTGTTTATCTACAAGAAACCAACTGAGACCATGCTTTCACTCCATGGAGCTCGTTTTGCATCATATTTGCATAAAAGCAAAACATGCCAGTGTAAATGTAAGTGTATATAATATCATGTAAATTGGTAGTATTTTTAGGTCCTTCTTAATGACAGGTGTTAAAAAAAGTGTAGTTGTTTGTTATTTAGGTTTTATGATTTTGCTGCTGCACTTAAAAAAAAAAAAAATAATACATTTTTATGAGAATAAGACCAGGAAAGCCAAGCCTAGACCCATGCGTAGTGTTTGTCATACTGGTGTCTTCTGGCATTTCAACAATGGAAAGTTGGGGTCCAAAATACATAGCCTCCTTATTAGAGGTCCTTGAAAATCATTGGTGCCTTATGTGTATCAGAACGTTCTAAAGACTTTGTGTGATTTTTTTTTTTTAATGTTTTTAAAACTGCTAAGACAATTCTTTTTTAATTGGCAGACATTAGCAGGATTTGGACGTATTCATAAAAATTGCATAATTTGTACATAAATCAGGTTGTTCTTTGTTTATTTTATGTAAAAATTAACTCCAGATTAGTTCTAAATGAAACAAGATTCCAGTAATCCCAAGAACGACAAATACGTAACGGCTTACTTAGAAAGTTTTAAAAATATCTATTTTGGCCAATTTACTTGGAACTTTAAACTATTTAAAAAAAATATGCCTCAGCTTCATCCATTTTCCACAACAATTTTCAATACTGGGGCCATCTGATTAATTTAACAGAATTTTAATATGCTCATGATCTTTACACAGACAACGTAGTAGATTTTGGGTATGAGTAGGGAATTTTGCTCCAGGACAGCTGAGTTTGACAAGCACATTCATAACACTGTATCTTCACACTATTTCCCTTTACAATAACATTTCAAGCAAAGACACAAGCCCACATGAACAAACAATGACTTCATTCACATTGAGATCTAGCTCCTGTCTGCCGCTATGGAGCAAGAGGCCTTGCGCATACTCATTTCAACCTGTTCCATTTTTGGCCAGCCATTCAGTCAGTCAGTAAGTGAAACCATTTCTTCTAGGTCGGCTCACTAGACAGTCCAGCAAAAAAAATAATTACTTGAGAAAGTAATTGATAAAACATGTAGTTAATACCCTCCCTGGATCTGGGCCTTGTTGTGGTGGGCTATGTCGTCAGGTCTGGAGTGAAGATCCAGACAAACACAATCCAAGTATCCTATGAGTACAACAGTTAGAACTAAGTGTACCCTGCCTGGCAGATGGTTACCGGGACCTTCCCCTGGAGCAAAGGGGCCATTAGCGTCATGGAGCTTGGCAGCAGAAACTGGTTCTTGGTACGTAACTTCATTGGGGGGTGGGGGGGGGTGTCAATAGCTGCTGCATGAGGTTGAGAAATACCAGCTAGATATAGCTGGGTTCACCTCTACACAATGTGGGCTCTGGAATCAAACTCCTCAATAGGGGTTGGTCTCCTACTCAACAGTTGCACAGGGTGAGAGGCACGGGGCGGGTGTGGGATACGTACAAGTCCCTGGCTGGCGGCTGTACAGTTTGTCTCAACGTGGCTTCGACTTGCAGAGAGGAACATTTTGACTGTTGTGTGTGCGTATGCACCAAACAGCAGGTCAGAGTATTCAGCCTTCTTGGAGGTAGTGAGTGGAGTTCTAGTGAGGATTCCATGCACTGACGCTATTGTTTTGCTGGGGGACTTCAATGCTCACCTTGGCAAAGACTGGGATTCCTGGAGAGGAGTGATTGTGTGGAGCAGCCTGCCTGATCTGAACCTGAAGTGTGTGATGTTAATTCACTTCTGTGCTAGTCATGGTTTGTCTATAATGTACTGGGTACCAGAGCACCCTGGGCCAAAAGTCAATGATCGACTTTGTGGTTGTGTCTTCTGATCTGAGGCCATATGTTTTGGACATTTGGATAAAGAGAGGGACTGAGATGTCAACCGATCACCATCTGGTGGTGAGTTGGATCCAATGGCTGGGAAAGCTGCTGGACAGACCTGGTAAGTCCAAACATATAGTGAGGGTGTGCTGGGATGGATTTCAACTCTCACCTCTGAGAGACCTTCTCACATGTTCCGGAGGAGGTAGGGGGCTTCCATTTATCTTCTCACTGTTCCGGACTTCCATTGTGGAAGCAGCTGCATGTAGCTGTGGTCAAAAGCTTGTTGGTGCCTGTTATGGAGGCAACCCAAGAACACATTGGTGAACACCGGTGGTGGGGGAAGCTGTCAAGAAGGAGCCTTTTCGGGCTTGACTGACTCGGGGAACTTCCGATTCTGCGTATGAGTACCGGCAGGCGAAAAAGGCTGCAGCTGTGGCAGTTGCTGAAACAAAATCCAGAGCATGGGAGGAGTTTGGAGAGGCTATGGAGAATGACTTCCGGCCTCAGAGAGGTTCTGAAAAACACTCAAAAGCTCAGGAGAGGGAGGGAGGTACACTGCCCAAGCTGTGCTCAGTAGGGATGGTGAAAGTCTAAACTCGATTGAGCGTATTTGTTGGGCGTTGGAAGGAGCACTTTTAGGAAATCCTTAACCCAAGAAACATGCCTCCTGTGTGGGAGGTAAGGCCAGAAGTGCCTGGGGTGTTAGACTCCCCTTGTTAGAATTTCCTTGGCTGAAGTAACTGAGGAGGTAAAAAAGCTTCACAGTGGCAAAGACCCAGGAGTGGATGAGATTCATCCAGAGTTACTGAAGGCCCTCAATACTGTGGGGTTGTCTTGGATGACACGCCTCTACAACATTGCATGGACCTCGGGAACTGTGCCTTTGGATTGGAAAACAGGGGTGGTGATTCCTATTTTTAAAAAAGGCGACCGGAGAAAGTGTGCCAATTATTGTGGCATCACACTTCACAGCCTCCCGGGGAAAGTCTATGCCAAGGTGCTGGAAAGGAGAATCCGTCCGTCAAACCTAGGATTTTAGATGAACAATGCATATTTCGTCCTGGCCGTGGATCTATGGACCAACTCTAGTTTTTCACTGGTGATTGAGGGGGCATGGGAGTTTGCTACTCCACTCTACACATGCTTTGTGGATTTGGAGAAGGTGTATGACCATGTTCCCCAAGAGATTCTGTGGAAGGTGCTTTGTGAGCATGGGGTGCCAGGGTCGCTTTGGTGAGCCGTATGGTCCTTGTACTCTCAGAGTTTAAATTGTGTTCGCATCCTCAGCAGTAAGTCAAGCTTGTTCAATGTGAGCGTTGGACTCCGTCAGGGCTGTGCCTTGTCTCCACTCCTGTTCCTGCTATTCATGGACAGGGTAGTGAGGCATAGCCTGGGACAGGAAGGCTTCTGTCGAGAGGCTCGGGAGGTGGCATCTCTGCTGTTTGTGGATGATGATCTTCTTCTGGCTTTTTCTCATGGAGGCCTCCAGCGTTCACTTGAGCAGTTTGCAGCCAATTGTGAAGTGGTCGGTATGTGGATCAGCACTTCCAAGTCTTAGGCCATGGCTATCTCCCGGAAACAGATGGCATGCTCCCTTCACGTAGGGGGTGAGAACCTTCCCCAAGTGAAGGAGTTCAAATATCTTGGGTTCTTGTGCATGAGTAATGTGAAGAGGTATAGTGAGATAGACCGTAGGTTGGGTGCAGTGTCTGCAGTAATGCGGTCACTGTACCAGACCATCGTAGTGAAGAGAGAGCTGAGCCATAAAGCAAAGCTCTCAATTTACCGGTCAGTCTATGTACACACTCTCACCTATGGTCACGAGATCGTGGATACAAGCGGCTGAAATGAGCTTTCTCCGACAGGTTGCTGGGCTTATTCTCTGTGATCGGGTGAGGAGATCAGTGATTAGCGAGGAGCTCGGAGTAGAATCACTGTTCCTTTGCATTGAGAGGAGTTAGTTGAGGTGGTTCGGGCATCTTGTAAGGATACTTCCTGGACACCTCCCACTGGCGGTATACCAGGCATGTCAAACTGGAAGGAGGCCCCGGGGTAGACGAAAATATCATATTTCCTGGCTGGCCTGGGGATCCCTCTGGTGGAAATTTTGCGGGATGTCTGGGCTTCTGTGCTCGCACTGTTGCCACTGTGACACTGAAATGGATAAGCAGAAAAGATGATGATGATGATGATGTAGTTAATTACATTTATTTAATGTTGACTGTTTGTAAGTAAAACAAGGATTTGGGTCAGTTTTTGAGTGTAATGATAACTATGTATAACACTAAATGCACTATCCATATCCACTGTGTCCAATTTTTGTCTTTGTTACAGCTTAAATTCTTCTCAGAGGCTTTTCAAAGTAATCTACAAGGATAGTTTTGTATACCACCACTGTTCAGTTAGAAAACCATTACATTTCTGCTTCTAATGTTTTTCAAACGTTTTTTTATTCAACCTCAATAAGAGATTGTAGAAAGCTAAAAATCCTTTCCGACCCATAATGTTTAGCTGTGTTTTCACAGTGGCTATGTAGACAGAAACACCTGTGATATCTGGGTTTGCCAAAGATTAAAGATTTAAGAAATGTTTATCTTTGGCAAGGGACAGTTTTGGGGCTACAGCAGGTCTTATTCCAGCCCATTATCATAGATGCCCAAAAATCATTCATATCAAATTATAACAGCCTAATTAAAACAAAATACAAAATTGACACAAAACTCCAGCACCTCCAGTATCAAATTAGGCCTTTTAAATATACAATCTCTACCATCTAAAGCACTCATTGCCAGAGATATTATACAGATAACAAAAATAATTATGTCTCTTTGAAACATGGGCTATACCCAATGAATACATTGCACTAAATAAATCCACTCCTCCTGGTTTCAGCAATTACAGTTGACCATGCACATAAATCTAGTTCGATAGTACAGTGATTGCATGCATATTTAAAAACAAGCTGCCCCTAACCATGAATGTAAATGTAGAAAAACAAAACTAGAATGTTTCCGATTATCATAGCAGCGTAGCCTCACCAACTACAAACATACCTTATCTCTTTCCTTATAGAAAACAACAAGAACAACCCTAGATTCCTTTTTTTTTAGCATTTTGTGAAATCTAATTTCCAACAAAACAGAAGTCAACTCCTTTGTCCACTTTGATTTCTGTAGCAATGATTTCATGACTTTTTTAATGACAAAAAGTATTCCATTCAACTGAAAATCCAAAATCAGCCCAAAGTTGCATCAGCTCTTATTGATGAACCCCAGGTCAGCCCTGACGTACACTTAGACTACTTCAGTCCTGTCAATGAAAGTTATTTGCTTACTTTACTTAATTCATATAAATCATCTTCATGTACACTGGATCCTATACCAGCATTTAAACTACAACCCCTGGCATAAATTATGGAATTACCAGTCTCTGAGAATGTTCCTTCGGTTGTTTAATTTTGTAGAAAAAAAAGCAGATCACAGACATGGCAAAAATCTAAAAGCATTTCAAATGGCAACTTTCTGGCTTTAAGAAACAGTAAAAGAAATCAAGAAAAATAATTGTGGTAGCCAGTAACAGTTAGATTATTAGAACAAGCACAGGAAATAAATTATGGAATAACTCAATTCTGAGGAAAAAATGATGGGATCATGACAAACAAAATAACACTCCAACACATCACTAGTACTTTGTTGCACCACCTCTGGCTTTTATAACTGCTTGCAGTCTCTGAGGCATTGACGTAATGAGTGGCAAACAGTACTCTTCATCAATCTGGCTCCAGCTTTTCCTGATTGCTGTTGCCAGATCAGCTTTGCGGGTTGGACCCTTGTTATAGACCATTTTCTTTAACTTCCACCACAGATTTTCAATTGGATTGAGATCCGGACTGTTTGCAGGGCATGACATTGACCTTATGTGTCTTTCTTCAAGGAATGTTTTCACAGATTTTGCTCTATGGCAAGATGCATTATCATCTTGAAAAATGATTTCATCATCCCCAAACATCCTTTCGATAGATGGGATAAGAAAAGTGTCCAAAATGTCAATGTAAACCTGTGCGTTTATTGAAGATGTAATGACAGCCATCTCCCCAGTGCCTTTACCTGACATGCAGCCCCATATCATCAATGACTGTGGAAATTTGCATGTTTTCTTCATACAGTCGTCTGCATAAATCTCATTGGAATGGCACCAAACAAAATCATCATCTTGCCCAACGCGGATTCGAGATTATTCACTGAATATGACTTTCATCTAGTCATCCACAGTCCAGGATCGCCTTTCCTTAGCCCATTGTAACCTTGTTTTTTCTGTTTAGGTGTTAGTGATAGCTTTCTTTTAGCTTTTCTCTATGTAAATATTTGCTTTAGGCGGTTTCTTACAGTTCGGTCACAGACGTTGTCTCCAGTTTCCTGCCATTTGTTCCTCATTTGTTTTGTTGTACATTTTCTGTTTTCAAGGCATATTGCTTTAAGTTTTCTGTCTTGACGCTATGATGTCTTTCTTGGTCTACCAGTATGCTTGCCTTTAACCACCTTCCCATGTTATTTGTAGTTGGTCCAGGTTTTAGACACAGCTGACTGTGAACAACCAACATCTTGTGCAACACTGCGTGATGATTTATCCTCTTTAAGGAGTTTGATAATCCTTTCCTTTGTTTCAATTGACATCTCTGGTGTCGGAGCCATGATTCATGTCAGTCCACTTGTTGCAACAGCTCTCCAAGGTGTGATCACTCCCTTTTACCTGCATACTAACGAGCAGCTTTAATCTGATGCAGGTGTTAGTGTTTGTAATGAAAATTTGCAGGGTGATTCCATAATTGTTTCCTCAGAATTGAGTGATTCTATAATTTATTCCCTGTGCTTGTTTTAAAAATCTAACTGTTACTGGCTACCACAATTATTTTTCTTGATTTCTTTTAGTGTTAAAGTCAGAAAGTTGCCATTTGAAATGTCTTTTGTTTTTTTGTCATATCTGTGATCTGCTTTTTTCTACAAAATTAAACAACTGAAGGAACATCCTCAGAGACTGGTGATTCCATAAATTTTGCCAGGGGTTGTAATCTAAAATCAGTAGAGCAAAAAAAATAAAAAATAAATAAAACAATCTTGACCCCCTTGAGCTCGCAAACTCTTGCCTTCTCAAACTTCCCTTTTGTTGCTAAGATTTAAGAAAAGTTTGTGTCACAGAAGTTGTGCTCTTACCTACAAAACAATGCCATTCATGAAACCTTTCAAGAGTAGCCAATGACTTACATCTATCACTTGAAAAGGGCTGCTTGAGTGCAACGTTTGATACCATAGATCATGTTATGTTACTTAATAGGCTGGAAAACCTAATAAAGGATCTGTTCTCTCTTGGTTCAGATCCTATTAGTCTGACACTTATCAATATGTTTATCTGAATAATAAATCCTCACACCATACTTTAGTTAAATATTGTGTACCGCAAGGGTCAGTGCTTGGTTCTCTATGATTCATCCTCTAAATTCTGCCACTGGGTACAGTAATCTGTAAGCATGGTATTTAATGCCACTGCTATGTTGATTACACTCAACTGTATATATCATCCAAACCAAATGACGTTGCTTGTATACTAAAATAACAGACTATCCAACAGAAATGTAAGACTGGATGATGCAGAATTTTATCATGCTAAGTTCTGATTGAACTGAGGTCTTGTTACTAGGTACATATATTCAGAAATTTTTATTTGGAAATGCTGCAATAAATGTTGATAATTCAGTAAAACCCAGCACCTTAGTCATCTTATATCATTATAGGTTTATGTTTATTTGGTCATTTCTGTTAGTTGTTGAGAAAGTTGTAAACTATGTTAAGAGCAGCTAGTACTTTTAAATTATGTGGACAAAATTAAAATAAAAAGAATGTTTCTTCTCACAATAATGATGTATACAGGAAACCATATTGTTGCTTCACTTTCAGCTGCTCTTTTGAGGGGTCGCCACTGCAGAACATCTGGTCGATGATCTGTACACACAACTTGACACAATTTATACACTGGATGCCCTTCCTGACACAACCTTTATATTTCAATTATGTTTTGGGTCAGCAACGGGAGTGCACAAGTCCAAACCCAGACAGAACCAGGGGGAACTAACTGAACTCCATACAGACACTGAACCAACCAAGGCTCCTAAGGCCCCAGAGCTGCGCCTCTATCTGCTTGTCAATATCAGCCACACCACTGTATTTTTTATTAAAAAAAAATTGACTGTCAGTTTTAATACTTCTCTTTCTCTTGTTAGTTAACCCTATTAGTTTTTCCCTTTATTTATGCATGGTTGTATGTTATATTCAACATAATGCTTCCCCATATACAAAAATAATAATCAGTGCTGCAGATGTCATAAATACAGTTAAAGGACCTTACAAAAAAATCTATGTTTCATTTTTTAACACAACAGCTGCTCTTAACTTGTGTAAGAATTTCAAGACAGTTAGACCAATAACAATTCTCCAAAATCTCTATATATTACATTAAAATAAAAAGAAGACTTTTGCCTTCCCCTGTTAAGAGACTATTTTGGAGATAAATTATAAAAATCTTTTCTGAGAACAGTTTAACTCTGCCTCCACTCCATTCATTAAACCATCAGTTGAACAATTCAGTTTCACACAATCTCCCTGATCGCTACCATGCCTGTGGGTTTTTGGACTGGTCCTTGATTGTCTGTGAATCAGGGGTCAGACTTTAATATTGGTTCTTGCCATTTAACTGTACTTAGTACATTCTGTATGGTAAAAAGAGTCATTTGGTTTGAGCAGTTTTTTTCCTCTCTGTTCACCCTACACTGTAATCTGATTTCCTTTTATGGCCATAGTGACTCATGATCTGTCAATCATAAGTGATCATATTAATATACAGTGAGGTCACAATTCTTTCCATTAACACAGTGGTGGTCAGTCAGGAAGTAAAGGCACATTTATACAGAAACAGCCTAACAGCCTACTGTAACTGCATCTTAGTGTAATCAGCTTTGTAATTTCTCCTATAGATTAATTTGTTGTAAAACTCAGTGTACATGAAAAAACTCATGTTCTTTGTCTTTTGTTTGTCTGTGGAGATGATGAGCGTGTTTAGAGGATACCTGCTGAAAACCATTCATTTATTTCACACTGATCAGGGCCATGGTGGTTACAGA
Organism: Hoplias malabaricus; assembly: GCF_029633855.1. Classification (NCBI taxonomy): domain Eukaryota; kingdom Metazoa; phylum Chordata; class Actinopteri; order Characiformes; family Erythrinidae; genus Hoplias; species Hoplias malabaricus. Next base: position 16,495,044 of record NC_089802.1, read on the forward strand.
GTCAACACGGATACATTGGATACAAGGCAGAGCATCCCATTTCATTTAATGCTTTCCTTTGTTGATAATATAAGCTGTGTTCACACCTGAATATTTGTGTCCACAATGAAAGCCCTTTACATTAGTGCCATAAGAGATGCTGCTGTTTATTATGGATACAGTTTTGTGGGAAAAAGAGCCAAAGGACAAGTGGTGGGCCTCATATGACAAATTAAAATAGTCAAATTAGTCATGGACACAGGTTCAAACTGAATAAAAATGGTAGTGTGAATTTTTAGTTCATATGGACCATGACTAGAGGGTACAATATTTGCTCTTATTACAGCTATCATATCTATTAAAAAAAACACACACACATCAAACAAATGGTCATGCGTCTCCATGGCTGCCTGAAGAGGCCATGACAGCAGGGTGCAGTAAAGATAATAAAGTATAAACAGAACTTGTGGACTGTGAGTATTTTCAGTGATTATATCAGCAAAATACTTGGCTCTGGCTGCTTTAACAAAGTGCTGATATTTGGCCAGGCAGTCTCCATGAATCTGGAAAGAGACTTGGAGCTTGTATTTTTTTCCATTTTTGTTCATCCTAGGCAGGGCTGAGTTAAGGATCTGTGCTTATTTGGGTTTAAGTGGATCAAATGGGTTCATAATATTACTGCAGGTATGAATAAAAACATTGGTGCCACTGTAAAATAAGAACGCACTTATAAAGTTTAATAAATGGTTGCAATTTTGTTTTGTTATGTAAAACAAGTCATAAACACATGAATTAATTAATATTAATATCAATATAATATAAAATTATACTTTTTTCCATATAATAATAAAAGTGTAAAAAAATGACTTAAAATGTCTAGGTAAAAATAAGCTAAGGACGTGAATTTAGTCATTTCATATGTTAAGGTACGCCACACTACAATCAGAGTCTAAAAAGACACTGTGTTAATTATCAGTTTCATTGTCCAACCCCTGTAGATCAGCGTTCATTCTATATATATCAAAGTTCATTAAATATTTCCTGTTTGGCTTGCCATAATATATATATATATATATATATATATATATATATATATATATATATATATATATAAACAAAAAACTGGATTGCTTTATTCCAGTGGGTTGTTAGATGCTCCCAAGTCCCAAATTAATGCACTGGGGAAAAAAGTTGTTTTTTTTTATTCACATGTCCGCTTTGAAGAATTGAAGTCAAAAGGAATAACAAAGTATTTGAAGCAACAGATTGTCTACAGTCTGTAATTGTGGAACTATAAAGTAGACCTTTATGGTGAGTGAAGTGGACAAAAGGCATTAATTTTATGGCTGATGTACATGAGGCAGATCTACCAAACAAATGACTCCTCTCTGGTTGATAAGCGCTGTTCTAGTGTGTTTGGAAATGATGGACGTTTATCTTTATTGGCCATAATCACAGCTTTTAATTATGCGATCTGTGAAGATTGCGCTACCTGAGCAGCAGATACGATGGTGGAGCAGAAACACATGCTGTGGGGACATTTGTGGGCAGATGTTTCATTTGCAAGCGTGATCAAAAGCTCTGGCGCTGAGAGACAAGTCTCTGTAGAGGTGCATTTATTCATTCATCTCCCTCACTTTCAGCATCATTTACATAGGAGAGAGAGAGAGAGAGAGAGAGAGAGAGAACCAGACAGACCTATAAACATCACCCAGCCATTTGCCATATTCAGCATTTAGATTAAATGCCCTCTTAGACTGCCATTCCCAAATCTCTCTCTCACTCGCTGTTGAAAGTCGTGAATCATGAGATGTTTCTCTACTTGCTACTGCTTTTTGTTACTTGAAGCACAGTGCTTACCAAACTTTGCCAGTGACTCCATTGTTCATCAACTGCCTCGAGATTACCTCAAATCTCATCACAGTTTCATCATTTAGCCTGCAGCTGCAAAAAAGAATAGCACCACCCAGTAGTGTGAACCCACCTGTTATTCATTTAAAGGAACATTAAGTGATTTTCTCCAGTGATTGTTATTAAAGAGAGGCCTTGCAGTTGACACAGCTCCAGGGCTCAGTGTCCTGGGTTCAGTCCAAGCATCAGGTCACTGTGAGGAATTTGGTCCAAACACACATTAGTAGGTGAATTGGTTGTGTGAAATTGTGTGTGTGTGTGTGTGTGTGAAAACATAACATTTTGTCACATAAAAATAATCATACTTACAATATCAAACGTGAATTTCTAAAACAAACAATAACCATGTAATTGTTAACAGTTGGAAAACTTATTTTGGAAAACAACTATTTCCAGCATAATATCTTGCCTGTTAAGTGAAAATCCAATGTCGTAATGGCATAAATATGACTTTAAATGGTTAGAATTTACCTTAGTCTTTGGCATGGATCTCTGGAAAATCTCCCAATTTCAACCACATTTTGTGGATGATTTAATTAAGGACAGTAAATGATAACTTTAAGCAAGAAATGTAAGCAATATCTCAAGGGAGGGCTTCATTTTTTTTTATTTTTTTTTTACCGAATAAGCACAGCTCTGTTTCAGTCACAGATTTTCACAGCTGCGCTTATATTCAGTAACACTTACTTACCCAGACTTTACACTGTACCTTCACGCAATTTAAAGTGTATTTAGCTGGTACTTACAGAGTACTTTTCCATAACTTCATTATATGCGTCAGTACATCTAAGACACTTACCAGCCCGTGTTTTAACGTGTACATCCTTGGTACTTACAGTGTATCCATTTGCTTTTTTATGGTGTGCATTCCGGCATTTTAAGGGAAATTTACCTCATACTTGTAGTGTACCTTCACATAAGGTACGGATTCTTTATATGAATTGGTAAATATAACATATACGGGTTCTTTCTCGTACTTAACTATCGGGGCAAATACGTGTAATTTCTCCGAATTTATGGTGTACATGTATGACAGTCATTGTTTATGTTTTTATTCAGTGGGCAAGCTTCACTCACATTCCAGGGACTATTATTTTTCTAATAATTATATCTTGGTATTTCACTGAGCGGTCTAGATAATGTTGTTTACCACAGTAAATAATTAATAAATAAAAAAAGCTTATTAGAGAAAGTTCTCCAAAGGGGCGTAGTTTCAATAGCCTTTCTGTATGGGAAGCAGGACGTTTCCCCACTCATCTTTATAACATCGTGTTGAGAGAAGGCATGGCGAGGCTTCTTAATTTTAGGCCTGGAAATGTATTTGTTTTCTAATTGTCAACATAAATCACCTTAACCCACTTAATTCCAACATCCTGGTATATACTGAGTATGTTTTGTGCAATTAAATCGTTATTTTATATGTTTTAAACGTGTTTACTTGATCTTAAATTGGTACTGGTTGGTACGTTGTTTAACCATCTTTTGTGCACTGTGTGTAGACAAGGAAAGTAAATGCTCCATATTATTCTATGTGGGTGTCTTCCATCCAATGGCAGAGCAAATCTTGAACAACACAACATAGAAGTAAAGCTCACTCCCTGTTGTTTTTGTGTATTTACAGAGGAAAACGGGATAACAGTTGTCCTCTACATAATCCAGCCCACTCCCCGTTGTTTCCCTGTACTGTAAGAAGCAGAGAACTGTGAGGAACTACATAATCCGGCCTGCTCCCTATTATTTTCCTGTATTAATGGTGTAAGAAGGAGAGAACAACACTTACTTTGTGGTTTCTTTATAATTATTGAATAAAATATAAATAAATATAAAAACATGTGCATTAAGATTTGCATGTCTTATTATTGTGTTTTATATTTGTCTTTGGATGACAAGCCTTCCATAGCTGTGCACTTCAGAGGTTACTTCTTTCTACTCATCCTGTCATGAGCTGAACCTTCAGACCTGGGAGGTCTGTACAGAAAGTACAAAAGTACAGAGCCAGTGCTCATCATGATATTCAGAGACATAAAATGAAGTACAAGACAATTAGAAGCATAATAATCCCCTGGAATGTGACTGGAGCTTGTCTGCTGAATAAAAGTGTAAAACAAAGTCCCCAATTTTCAAAGTACCAGTAGGAACAGGTAAGTATTTTATACTGATTCATATAAATCTTAATCTGTTTGTTATGGGAAGGTACACTGTAAGTACCAGTTAAATCCCCCTTTAAAACGCTGAGATCATGCATTAAGTGTCAGGGACGTGCATGTAAAAACACGGGCTTGTAAGTATTTTGGATGTACGCTGTAAATATACTTTAAAATTCGAGAAGATGTATTACGTGTCGGGACATACTCATAAAAACATACTTTAGATGCACTAAATTGTAAGGGAGTTAAAATAAGTCATAAATGACTTATAAGTCAAAAATAAAAAACATAAAATTATAGTTAGCTGATAATGCATTGATATAAAGCTTATTTTCACTTGCTGTAGACCAGATACTGAAATGCAGATGCCACTCACCCAGTACTCTTTGACATAACTCGATCCACTTATAACACTAGAAGCTGATACACTTCAAACAGCTCTCTGACATTAGATTTTGTATAGTCAATTTAGTGTAAACAACGGACCATCAAAATCATGTGCTTTCAGAACCATTTAACAATTAAATTCAAGAGTGTACCCTCTGGGGCCACCTCAAAGGAGATTCTATTAATCGTTTCATGTACAGAGGAGACTTTGTTGCTGCAGATCTTTTAGAGAGAAGACATAGCTGCAGACATGCCCTTTTCAGGAAGCGGAGAAAGTATTCCCACCTCACAGATCACTCAGGTCATGCTGTCATCCTGCAATTATCTTCCATCATCTTGACTACTGCACTGGTCTCCTGCTTGGCCTTCATCTATGTTTTACCAGACTTTATGACTGCATGGATAAAATATGTCATAAAATATGCCATAATTAAAATAAATTCAGTCCTATGAAGTTCTAAACTATATGTGGTAATAATCATTTTATTCTACATTTACACTACTGTATGATACCTCACAAATTTTTAATGTAAGGCATAAAGGAACGTATAAAATAATTGGTAACACTATAATATAGCCCATGTTTTACAGGTTTTAAATGTTTTTCTATGTACTCACAGTGTAACATTCCACTCTTTAGAGTGTACTTTCAGTGTATATTTATACACTGAATATATATTTCCATTGCTGTAGCCCTGTTCTTGTTAATTAAGTTTGACCTTTTAATTATTAGCACAAATGTTTTAAAATAATGCACAAAAAACCCCAGCAAGCATCAATTAAATATTCAAAAGGTATTAGTGTAATTCAGTGTAATTATCTCGGCAGATTTAAGAAAACTGATAGCAAGAGAAGAGAATTGAAACTATCATAAAAGCAAAGTTTTGGACATATATATTACTGAAAGTTATAATGTTATATTCAGTTGTGGAGTTATTTTCTGATTTAAATACATTATGTAGAAAGACTAATGCAAAGTCTGCAAATAAATGAATGATGGTCTCTGATTTTTGCACAGTAATGTGTCATGCTTTAAGGTTTTAATGAATGTAATGCCCCATTTAAAGATAAGTGCAACAAATCAACATGTACTGATTGTCTGAGAAGTGTAATTAAGTCTCAGTAGGCACTGCATCCTGAGAGGCACTTCCTGAATTAACTGTTTTTGCAAGATGTTGCTGGATAGAAGGCCATTTATTTTAATTGGTATAAACCAACAGTGTTATTCAGAGAGCTAGTCTGGAGTCCTTTTAGACATGTAGCTCACTGCCGTAAAAGGACAGGAACCCTGAGGTAGACTGATAATATCAGCTGTGACATTAAGAGTTCCTCTATCATGTGCAGCTACAATTATGCTATCATTGTTATCGTTTCCCTGAATCCATATGGGAGATTCTAAAGCTCGCTTCTGCAATAATAACATCCTGCCCCACCTGCAGAGTGTACACCAGATAAGCTGTAGATCTTATTTATAGAAATCCAGTGCTCTTATCCATGCCTTTGCCATATATGTATGCCTTTAATACAGGTTCATAAATTCCAGTATCCTCAAGAGCAATATGCCTTGTTATAATGTAATAATGTTTCTAAATGTATTTCGTGCTGAATGCCATAAACATCACTTTCAATCTGTCTGCTTTAATTATGGATTTGTTTTTTTAGTTATAGTTTCATGTATGCTATAGTGGAATCTTGCTTATAATAAACTGGAATTGAGGAGTTGATTCTACTGGTTCCAGCAAGAAATGACAAAAAGTAACAGCATGTAAAAATATGATGAAAACAAACAAGAATTAGATCTGGTTCAAGGCATTAAAATGTGTGGTATTTACTGAGGGTGCCTCATGTCACACATTAATTCCATTTCCATAGAAGAAAAAAACCGGGAAAAACTTGCATTTCTTGCTGTGTGGTGAGCAGCATTTTTATCTCTATCACCTGGATAAATATAGGTTTTTATTTTATTTTATTTTAATTTATTTTCCATCCACCCATCCATTATCTGTAACCGCTTATCCAATTTAGGGTCGCGGGGGGTCCAGAGCCTACCTGGAATCATCTGGCGCAAGGCGGGAATACACCCTGGAGCGGGCGCCAGTCCTTCACAGGGCAACACAGACACACACACATTCACACCTACGGACACTTTTTTTTGAGTCGCCAATCCACCTGCAACGTGTGTTTTTGGACTGTGGGAGGAAACCGGAGCACCCAGAGGAAACCCACGCGGACACGGGGAGAACACACCAACTCCTCACAGACAGTCACCCGGAGCGGGAATCGAACCCACAACCTCCAGGTCCCTGGAGCTATGTGACTGCGACACTACCTGCTGCGCCACCGTGCCGCCCCTTAATTTAATTTATTTTATTTTATTTTATTTTATGATATATATTATACCCAATACTGTGCACTGATGTGGCTTGTTCCTCCTGCACTCTGATTGGCTGTAGAGCGAACAACCTTCCCCAAACTGTCTCCTGCATTTAAATGGCCTCAGTGGGGGAAATGTAGCTAGTAAAAGAAATCTAAGCTAAATCTAAAACATGTTTATTGACTCGATTATTGTTTGTGGAGTTTGTGACTGCCAAATACAACCATTTTAAGTCGTCTTTTGCGGTGTCCGGGTCTGTTAGGCGCTGTTATGACTCTGCCATGGGGAGCTCCACAGGGATAATATTTTAATATATTGTGGCGTGGTGGACGAAGAAGGAGACTTAGGAAGATTCAGCATAATGCAGAACGGTCGTTTATTCCTCTTTCAGTGAATAACGCGTATTCCACCTGAATAAATGTTCTCCCCATGAAAAAAAAGGACAAACTACTAAAAAAAATGGTGGAAGACAGCTTGTGACAGAAAACACAATCTAGATGCAGAACACATTGAACTTGCCACAGTGGCCCTGAAGGTGCTGTTACATTTTCTGTCCACATATTTGTGAGAGGCTGTGACAGCCAATGAAACAATTTGTATTTGACTGGATACCAAAAATGTGCTTGCCCCTCACAGACATAACACCACACTGTGACTGCCTTGTCTCTGGGAAGCAGGCCCAGGGCTTGAATTATTGGTGAGTTAACTTGGCAGTTGTGCTCTATATTATGGCTATAATGTGCCATGAAATTTATCGCAACAATATGAAATATAATCACATCCTTATGGTGTGGCCTAATGTTTAGAAGATTGAGCTTGGTATTAGAAGTTTTCTGGTTTGATCTCCGTGAGTAGTGGGAACATCCATAGCTGAAACATCCTTCAGCAAGGCACCTAACCTCCAAATTGCACTCCGGACACCAAGGATGATTGCTCCTAATCACTTGTGTGTGTGTGTGTGTGTGTGTGTGTGTTTGTGTGTGTGTGTGTGTGTTCACTGCCATGGATGGGCTAAATGCAGATAAGGGGTGTGACGAGACGAGACGCGATACTGGGTTCTCGAGAATGAGATAGGATTTTTAAGAAAAGTTGAAAAATATGCCTGGCTTTTATTTGACAAAGTCAAAGAAATGCAAACTCAACAGACTGGTTTCTCTCCTGAGACTTAACTGTGTATGAAATATGCAGGAGTTTCTAGCTTTTAATTGAAACGGAACCACTTTCAACAAATTGAATATAAAAAAAATAAAACAATATAAATAACAAAAAAAAAATTCTTAGTCCTGTATAGTGCAAACAATAAGAGCAAACCTCAACCAGTCATGTTAAGTCTAGTATCAAGTTTAAGTTTAGAGGGGAACCGAGAATATGTTATCAGTGGTGGGTGTCACTGAGGCTGAATACAGCGCTAGACATGAGTCATGACAGGGCCATTGTTTATTGTTTGTTTGCCATGGAGTCAGATTAGAGTGAGGCATAACACATGTGTAAATGTTGCAGTGTTCTGAGTAGTTCAGCTGAGCTTATGAACAGCAGAGAAACATAACCAGAGCCACGGCTATGACCAGCGAGCATGGTCACAGCCCCAGAAACACACACAAAAGGAGTGTGTTTGAGTTTTATTTCCCATTATTGAGTTAAACATGAAATGTTGTAAATGACCCCGTTCAACTCGATAACGCTGTGTGTGAGGCTCTGAGCTCCTATTGAGTTACTGAACCTCAACACACCTACAGACAATGTCACCGTTTGTGCTGAAGAACTCTTTTTTGGTTCCAGCTGCGAACGAACTTTAGTGAACCATTTTATGTTAGTGGAAATGTGCTAAATTGTTCCAAATTTATTTCGTGAACTGGAACCGTTCCATTTCATCGTTGGAGCTTATATTTTCCAGCAGGAACCCAAAATGCAGACAGACATACAACTTAAGCGTAGTGAATTTCCTCCAAATCTGACATTATCCTGGCTGCTACTAGCAAAGACCCTCTGTAACTGACAAGATAAGATTGCATTACAAGCTATACCTTTTCTGCCATGAGCTGCTCTAACTGCTGAGCTGTTGCACTTGCCACCATTGCTGCTGTGCTGCCAGATCCCTCTTAAGTTCACACTACTAAACAGATGTTTTTTTCCTGCGAGGCAGGTTCAAGCTTGACGAGAAATATCGACACGTAATCTCGCAGGATCTTGTGTCACAAAGTGTCATCACACCCCTAGCAGATATCAAAATTCATTACATGTCACATGTTACTTGTCATGTCCAGGAAGAATACCAGGGGGTGTCATCTGGTCCCCAATTGTAGAATGTTTGAGAACTTCATGCCCTGTGCCATATAGATGACTTTACAAATACATAAATACCAACATTCTCAAGCACAGGATGCCGTGTGTGTGACTAAAGGCCTCATATTTGCTGCATGCTGAAAGTAGAGCGTTACACATAGAACGTCAAGGAAGTGCTTGAATCTTTTGAAGGATGAAGAGGACAATGAATGTGAGAGATTCATTCAAGTGGCCCACTCATTTCCTGTTCCTTCCATCCACATAAAGCACTCATTTCACCTTGGTGAGACTGCTTTTGATCTTGTTCTGCTCCTATGTTCAGAAACCAATGACTGCACCCAGTTGCCTCTCTTCGAACAGGGGCAATTACATTGCACAAAATCAGCCACTTTTTATAATTATATGAAATGAAAATTGGGCTTATTCTACATGTAAGGGGGAAAAAACCCAATGTTTCCCAGTTTCATGTTTAGTGCACATGTAATATGTATATGCACATATTGTATATGTATAAACATATGCAATATGTGCATGTGTTTGTGTGTGTGTGTGTGTGTGTGTGTGTGTGTTAAGAGATATGTTCACATACATTTGGCTGTCAATGCTGTAAATGCAAATGTACATGTGTGTTTGGATGCATTCACCAGGCATATTATTAGGAACACAGATACACCTATATATTCATGCAAGCCAAGCATTACAATCCATGAAAAACATCCAGATATGGGCTAGTAGGCACAGGTAAGTTTCACATCAACCATCAGAAATTCTCCCTGATTTTGACCATGGCATGAGTCTTGCATCATGCTGTTTTTAGAGCCAAAAGAGGTCAGAATTTGTTTGGAGTATATGCAAAACCATGAGGGTTAGTCTTTAATTTCTCAGCTTTGTACAAACATATTCCTGGGGGACACTGGGTAACTGGATAATCCCACAGATTTTATTTACAGATAAAAAACTTTACATGTCCTTTTCCAAATCAAGTTTTATCTTAAACTGTACATCCAAACCTTTGCTGTTTAGGAACCTATGTGTGCATGAAGTGAGGGAAAAGTTCAGTGACACTTCAAGATCAGTTTACAGAGTTCAGTCCATGCTGGAAGTGCCTTGAGGTTTGAAGCTATCAGCACATACTCATATACATATATATGATACTCTTATCTTTATAGCCACTGATAAACTGAGCAGAGATAGAAGGGACACTGGGCAGTTCTGAAAGAAAACCCCAGAATCTTTGGGGTCTTTTAACAGATGTCAAAGAGTGGCTTTCAAGTGGAGTCCCAAAATGACAGGGGCAAGGGAAGAGAAAATCTGTCTAGCATTTGAATGTCTAACTTCAGGTGAGGCTTTGCTGCCTTCAGCAAAATAGAGTGATAGAGAGTGAGAAAGAGAGAACGCAAACTTCAATAAACTTCCCAGATGCTGCATGTTCTAAGTTTGAGTTGCAGGCTTTGCGTGATGAGAGGATTTTCTATGATATGAACTCTAAAGCCCGGTTGGAAAACTCCCGCCTCGACTTTCACCCACATGATGCAATCTGAAAAGCAGACTAGATGCTGGGAATTTGCCTAGGGTCTTCAACACGATTACTGCAATACCATTCACACAAAATGAGAACAAAAGAAAGAAGAAAAAAAAAAAAACACACACATTAAAAAATTCATCAAAAACTGTCACAGTGTCGTGTTGAGTTGTGCTGTTTTATGTGAGCGGCCAAAAGGGACACACTTCACCTTGACTCAGTCATGACTCACATTCACTTCTGAGTCAGTCCTTTTCACTCAAAGAATTTTATGCTCTCTAAATTCCAGCAGATGACGACTTCTAAAGCCAAGACATAATTAATACTGCAGAGATTATATAAAATGTTTGTTTAAATCGCTTGGTATAACTATTTTGTAAATTGTGTTTGATAGTCTGATTAAATGCGTGACCACTGGGGATCATGGAAATAAGGAACAAGCTAACAATGTTAAAAAGATGATAGCTTGAATTTCTATGAGTTGTAGACAGGGGATTTGCTGCAGTTAAAAATTTGCTGCAGCTACAATCTTAGGAAAGCCATTCAGTGTACGCTGAAACATTGTTGTGAGGCTTTACTTTAAGAACAGAGGCTTTACTTTAAAGAACAATTGTGTGATAAGTTACTGATGTTAAGAGGCTTGTTATATCCATGCCAACACTTGGCATTCAGCATGGTGGTACATGCACTCCAGATTTTCCCTATTTTGTTTCATTCTTCTTGAGGGAAAAAAATGTATTTATAGCTGAATTCACTTATTTTAAGTAGTGTCCACAAAGGTTTGGATATATGGGGTTTTTCTCATTCCCTTGGGAGCTTTATTAGACACTTCCTACATAGGCAGCTGCATAAGAAAACATCTCAAATTTCTTCTAGCCTTATTTTAAAATGGCCAGCTTTTCCAGTGTTTTGAGAGCCCAACAATTGCATATCTGTATGTCTGAAGGAATGTATTTATTCTTTCATATATTTTTTTGTAACCACATATCCAGTTCAGGGTTATGGTAGGTCTGGGGCCTCCCTGAAATCACTCGGTGCAAGGCAGGAACATACCCTGGATGCGGTGTCTGTCCATCAGTGTGTCCATCATTAGAGGGGAGCTACTGGATGGAAATTGTAAAATGGAAAATTTCTAAAATCTCACATCAAGGGGATTTACTTGTTTTTTTTCACATCTAAGAGGGTGCTGATGGATGTTGCACTATTCAGGGGGTGTTCCTGAAGGTTGAAGCCCGAAGTAGTATTCTTGGACATACAGCACTGAAGGGATAATCCAGGAGACTGCAGCATTATTTGGGGTGCGATTGAATTTTAGTAATTTTCCTGGATGGCTGTACAAGTTGCACCAATCAAGGCAGGCTGGATGGTGTATATGAATACTGCACCATTGAGGGGTTATTCTTGGAGGTTGCACCTTGTTAGCAGCTCTCGCCATTTTAATTTCACCACTGTTTTCAATATTAGTAGATTTTGGACAGCTCAAATCATCACATGCAATGTCATGGCCACTTCTCTTATGATTTTATATATCAGGCTTGTTGTCAATGCCGCTACTTCGCTGGCCATGCTGAGAGATTAGATTCAAATGCCACATATGGAATGAACCAAGACCTTTTGTTATTTCTCGTCTGCATGAACTAATATTTCTCAGACCAATAATAACACTCAGCTGGCAGAGAAAATACCAACCAACTGCCCAATAAGTTTTGCTTTCATGAACTGGGATCCCTGTGTACTTATTAAAAAAAAGGTCTATATTTAGTGCACAACTTACCCAATAGCATGTTTGTTATGAGAAAGTCTTGTGAAATTTCAAATCCAGTATGTTGGAGAACTAACCACAATTCCAAACAGTATGTGAGATGCTATAAAAACAAAGCAGTGATCAATTAATTATATGTTTATCAATTTGAAAGACTAAAAGTTTTATAAATCATTTTAAAATATGTTTATTAATGGTTATTAAATATGTTGTTAATGAATTAAAAGTCATTAATAACCAGTTATAACACAGGCAGACAAAGTTGACGTGTGGCCTATTGTTCAACAAATGAAACTCTTTTTGGAAATCATGGATGCTCCATCTGGCTTGTTATAAACACACATTTTAAAAGCAAGTGTTTGTGATAAAGGGGGTATTAATGTGCATAGCATGGAACAGCAGAGAAGACACAGTTAATGCTGAATGATACATTTAGTTTTGAAACAACCAGCTGCCATTGAGACAGTCTTCTCACAATAGCATTTTCTCACAAAGCTCCTCAACTCTGGAAAAGCCTTCCGGACACTATTCGGGGTTCAGACACACTCTCAATCTTAATATCTAGATTAAAAACCTACCTTTTCAAACAAGCTTTTGGTTAATTGTTCACTTTCAGGTTACTCCTTCTCTATTGGTGTTAGAGATGGTTTTCATATTATCACTACTTTGTATTAATCCTGTCATACTACCATAGCTACAGCTTTTTTAGTTAGCTTTCTGGTAACTGCCAACACACTGTCTGTTGCTGGGTTCTCTTGCCTGACCCGTGGAAGGTTTTTTTGCAGGACAATTTTGCCTATTCTTTACCATAAACCTACTAACCTCTGTATTTTTATTTGTTCCCTTTGTCTGGTTTTCTTTCTCCTGTCTCTGTCTCTCTCATGCTTTGAGATGTCCTGATGCTCTCCAGGTATTGGCCTGATCCAGCCACTGTGTGTCCTGTACAAGATCCTGGCCTTATCTCATCCACACTATCACGCTTGGCCGTGGTGTTTCATCTCAAATTAAATCTGCACCTACTTTTAACTCACACAGAATCACTGATCACCTCTTCCTTCCTCAAACTCATATATCACTAATATTCTACATTCACATTACTATAACCCATTCATCTGTCATCAGTTCACTTTTACTTCTGTTCTGTTCTCTGTTGTGTCTCCGGTGTCGACCCGAGGAGGATGGGTTCCCCTGTATGAGTCTTGGTTCCTTCCAAGGTTTCTTCCTCGTGTGCTGAGGGAGTTTTTCCTTGCCACTCTTGCCCCTGGCTTGCTCATAGGAGACTTGGACCCAGATCTCTGTAAAGCTGCTTTGTGACGACTTTTTGTTGTGAAAAGCACTATATAAATAAAATTTGATTGATGATGATCTTCTTCCAGGAAGTCCTTGCATATTTCCGTAGGTCAAGGCCAATATTATGCATGGAGTACAACAGTATAGCTTCTTAGCAAAAAAGATCTCTCTCCATTGAAAACGTCATCATGCATGATGAATACATCATGAAATAAAATACACTATAATGGAACCCCTTAGCTGTTGAGCTGTTTAAATCCTACAAAAAGAAAAAAAGGGAAAATATTTCACAATCAAAACTACAGCGATTGGTCTCCTCGGTTCCCAAACACTTACAGAATTTTGTTAGAAAAGAGGTGATGCAACACAGTGGAAAATATGTCCTTTTCCTAAATTTTTGCTGTGGGAATGTGTTATGGGCATCAAGCTCAAAATGGCAAACTATTTAAAAAAAACTATATAAACATTCCCAGTTCCAATATTTAATATATTGCCTTTGTAAAACTTCCAAACTTATTTGAAATTGGGGTAGTATTTCAAATTCAAAACCAAAACATTGATTAGATGTTAGACAAAACTCTGATAATGACTGTGTCACATTTCCTTTGGTTTATCAATGCTCAATAAAATTTTGGGGACACGAAACACCAGTGTTTTACTTTTGAAAGCTGAATTATATGTCATTCCTCCTTACTCCTTAAGTATCCAGCTGCGCATTCACACTGGACCTTTGTTAATATATATTTATTTACTTTGTTGTGGTGTTATTCTAGTGCTGGATGAATTGAAGTGTGACTTCTGGAAGGGCATCCTGTGTAAAGTTGAAAGCATGGATTGCGATGGTCCACAGAGGGGGACCTAGCTGGTGTAGCTGAGAAGCGTGAAACTTGTTGTATTTTTCTTTTTGATCTTTACATACAAAGATTTCCTCAGATTCCCTGAATCTTTTGATGATATTATGTGCTTTACAGGGTGAAAGAACTAAAATCTCCACAACCATGCATTGCACTTTAACAGCTGGACTCTTCACTGGCACATTTCTTCATGAAGATACAAGTCTTGACACATCCTCAGTCATAAGGTATTACACCTGTGTGAGCTTACAGTTTTGAACCATTTCACAACATTTTAAGCCACATGTTTTTGGAACACATTGCAGGCTTATTTATGCATGAAAGTATATTTATATAAAACAGTAAATATCTTGTACTTGTTAAAATGCAGTTGAGTGTAAATCTAAACAGGACTGCTTTCACACTTTTTTATTTGTATTTTACATGCTATACATACATACATATATATATATATATGTATATATATATATATACATACATACATATATATATATATATGTATATATATATATATATATATATATATATATGGCAAATATCTCTGTCCAGATACTTACAGATTGCACTAGTATCAAATCAGTCAAATCAGAAAATAGAGCTCGGCTTTCATTTTGTAGCTGAGTGTGTAAAGGAAACAAGATGATCTGTGTTTACTTTTATGATTTTCTGTCACACACCTCTATTTCCTGAAGCGATGAATAGCTTTTATACAGCCCTCTTTCCTGCTGAATGGAAATTTAATGGCCATTACTTTCTTAAAGATCTCACTGCAGGCAATTCAGATCTGTGACCTTAGGTCTGACATTTTTATTACTGGCATCCCACTTCTGCCCCAGTCAATCACAGTGGAGCTCCTGGACACCTCTGAGAGACATGGGCTGTTTTACTGATCACAACCGATTACCACTGACATAAGAGTGAGAGTAAAAGCTTAGTGCTACTTATGGAAATCAGTACGAGCTTTCCTTAGCTTAGTAAGATATCAGATTTTCAGTGACATGTGTAAACCTGTCACAACATATATCACAATATAAAATGTTTCAATAACAATGATTTGAGTTTTAACACATTTTCAATATTCATTCAATATTCAGGGTGCTGCCATCAGTTTACTGCCCCCAATTTTAAAGTTAGTTTAAAAATATTAATATTGTCAAAGCCAAGAGGTATATGTTTGATGTTAATGTCATGTTCCTAGTTTGTTCTGAGCAGTTTTTCTTTAGCTTTTAAGTTGTTTATATTGATATTGGAACTATATCATATCAACTGAAATTTACAAATAGATATCTTGATATAAAATTTTTCCATATTGTCCAGCCCTGAAACAAAGTAATAAAAGCAAATTTACAGAATTTTGGGAAGTTCCATTCTGGTCTCAAGAAGTGTATAAAAAACAAACAAACAAACAAACAACAAAAAAAACCCTTTTGAGGATTCATAAAATGTGCACAAAATAAAGACTGCCCTTTACTTGCCAAATTTTCCAAAATGGCAGGAACTTTCTCCTTTGTAATTTACAGTTTACAGCACTGTTTTTTTAATTCTTCTTGCATAACAGAACTGAATTATAATGAGGATGGCACAGTGGCACAACAGGTAATGTCTGTTTCAGAGCTCCTGGCTGTGGGAGTTGTGGGTTCGACACCCACTCCGGGTGATTGTCTGTTTGTAGTTTGGCCTGTTCCTCTTATGTCTGCATGGTTTTCAATCAATCAATCAATCAAATTTTATTTATATAGCGCTTTTCACAACAAAAAGTCGTCACAAAGCAGCTTTACAGAGATCCGGGTCCAAGCCTCCTATGAGCAAGCCAGGGGCAACAGTGGCAAGGAAAAACTCCCTCAGCACACGAGGAAGAAACCTTGGAAGGAACCAAGACTCATACGGGGAACCCATCCTCCTCGGGTCGACACCGGAGACACAATAGAGAACAGAAGTAAAAGTGAAGGGGTTATAGTAATATAAATGTAGTATATTAGTGATGATGGAGAAGTAGAAATGAAAATGGTGAGGATGATGATATTAGTGATGTATGAGTCTTAGCAAGGCCAGGATCTTGTACAGGACACGGGCTGGATCAGGGCAAAACCTAGAGAGCAGCAGGACATCTCAAAGCATGAGAGAGAGACAGGAGAAAGAAAGCCAGACAAAGGGAACAAATAAAAATACAAAAGGTTAGTAGGGTCATGGTAAAGAACGGGGAAATTTGTCCTGCGAAAAAAGCTTCCACTGGTCAGGCAAGAGAACCCAGCGACAGACAGCGTTGTTGGCAGGTACTACAAAGCTAACTAAGAATGCTGTAGCTATGGTGATATGACAGGATTAATACAGAACAGTGATAATATGAAAACCAGCCCGAACACCAATATAGAAGGAGTAACCTGAAGGTGAGTGATTAACCAAAAGCTTGTTTGAAAAGGTAGGTTTTTAATCTAGATTTAAAAATTGAGAGTGTGTCTGAGCCCCGAACAGTAACCGGAAGGCTATTCCAGAGTTGAGGAGCTTTGTGAGAAAAGGCTCTTCCTCCTGCTGTGTTTTTCTTAATGCGAGGAACAAAGAGTAGATGGGCGTCCTGTGAACGAAGTGTACGTGACGGGCGATAAGGTATGAGAAGTTCAGTAAGATACTGCGGGCCTAAACTGTTTAGAGATTTATAAGCTAAGAGGAGTATTTTATAGTCAATGCGAAATTTTACAGGTAGCCAGTGTAGGGACGAGAGAACTGGGGTGATATGTTCAAATTTTCTAGCTCTAGTGAGCACCCTGGCTGCTGCATTTTGAACTAACTGAAGCTTGTGTAACGCTTTGCACGAGCTCCCTGCCAGGAGCGCATTGCAGTAGTCTAGACGTGAAGTTATAAAAGCATGCACTAGTTTCTCTGCATCTTTTAATGATAAAATATGCCGAATTTTGGCAATATTGCGTAGGTGGAAGAAGGCGGTTTTGACTGTATTGGATATGTGGGTATCAAATGTGAGAGTCGAATCAAAGGCTACACCTAAGTTTTTAATGATGGCATTGTGTTTTACTGTTGAATTATCAAGATTAATAGCAGCATTTCTGAGTGAATGTATCTGAGTATCTGTACCTAGTAACAAGACCTCAGTTTTATCAGAATTTAACATGAGAAAGTTTTGCATCATCCAGTCTTTAATTTCAGTTAGACATTCTGTTATTTTACGTAGACAAGCAACATCATTGGGTTTGGCTGATATATACAGTTGTGTGTCATCAGCATAACAGTGGAATTGAATCCCATGCTTACGGATTAGTCTACCCAGTGGCAGCATGTAGAGTGTGAACAATACAGGGCCAAGCACTGATCCTTGTGGGACACCATATTTAACTAAAGTATGATTAGAGGATTTATTATTCAGATAAACAAATTGGTAACGATCGGATAAATAAGATCTGAACCAAGAGAGGGCAGATCCTTTTATTCCTACCAGATTTTCCAGCCTATCAAGAAGCATCACATGATCTATGGTATCAAATGCTGCACTAAGGTCAAGCAGCACCAGAATAGAGATATAGCCCTTATCATGTGAAAGGAGTAAGTCATTAGTTACTCTTGTTAGAGCCGTTTCTGTGCTGTGATTTGGTCTAAATCCAGATTGAAAAATGTCATGAATGTCATTGTTTTGTAGGTAAGAGCACAACTGCTGTGACACGACTTTTTCTAGAATCTTAGCAATAAAAGGGAGGTTTGATATTGGCCTGTAGTTTGCGAGTACAAGAGGGTCAAGATTGGGTTTTTTAATAATTGGTTTGATTACCGCTAGTTTCAGAGGTTTTGGTACATATCCAGTGTTGAGGGATGAGTTTATTATTGTGAGCAATGGTCTAATGACTTTAGGTAAAATTTGTTTAAATAATTGTGTTGGTACAGGATCCAGTAAGCATGTAGTTGATTTAGATGAGCTAATTAAACTAAGCAAGTCATTTTCATCGACAGAATTCAAGTAGTCTAAGTGCACCTCAGAGCTGGCAGGGGGTTCATCTACGAGAGCCGATGTGACTTTGGACTGATTTTGGATTTTGAGGCGAATGCAAGCAATTTTATCATTAAAAAACCTCATAAAGTCATTGCTACAGAAATCAGAGGGAACAATGGGGTTGATTTCCTTTTTGTTTCCAATTAGATTTGATACAGTGCTAAAAAGGAATCTAGGGTTGTCTTTGTTGTTTTCTATAAGGGAAGAGATGTACTGTGATTTGGCTTTAGATAGGGCATGTTTGTAGTCGGTGAGGCTGTGCTGCCATGCAATTCGGAAACATTCTAGTTTTGTGTGTCTCCATTTACGTTCATGGTTACGAGCAGCCAGTTTTAATGCACGCGTGCTGTCACTGTACCATGGAGCAAGCCTTTTCTCTCTAAATTGTTTGGTCTTGACTGGTGCAACACTATCTAGATTTGTACACAATAAGTGGTGTAGGTTGTTTGTAATGAGCTCCAGGTCATTTGGGTGAGTTGGAAAAGAAATGGTGGTAAGGTCTGGAAGGTTGTTGATAAAATCACTAACTGTTGAGGATGTTATAGTGCGCTTTCTAATATAGCGTGGTTGTGGACAAATATCAAAGTTTAACGCAATTTCATATGTGATTAGATGGTGATCAGAGATGGTCTCATGTAGCGAGAGATTGGATAGATTCTTTATCTCAATGCCCCGTGTTAACACTAGGTCCAATGTGTGTTTGCATTGATGAGTGGGCCCAGTAATATTCTGAGTGAACCCTAGCGCATCCAAAATTGATTCAAATGCAATTTTAAGTGGATCATGGTCCTTCTCAAAGTGAATATTGAAATCACCAACAATTAAGGCCTTTTCTGATACGATAACTACACTTGAGAGGAAATCAGCAAATTCACAAAGAAATTCTGTATAAGGGCCAGGAGGACGATAGATTGTGATGAGCATAAACGAGTGCTGCCTTTTTGATGCAGTGACTTTAAGAGTAAGTACTTCAAAGGATTTAGTATCATAACTAGATTTTTGTGTTGTGTCAATGGTAGGGTCATAAATTGTGGCTACACCACCACCACGACCAGATGTTCGTGGGCAACTGTAATAGCTGAAGCCAGGGGGAGTGGACTCATTTAGGGCAATGTATTCATTGGCTTTAGCCCATGTTTCGCAGAGACATAATGCATAGAGTTTGTTATCAGTAATAATATCACAGACAGTGAGTGCTTTGGATGTTAGAGATCGTATATTTAAAAGCCCTAATTTAATGCTGGAAGTGCTGAAATATTGCGTTCGCTGCAGTGCCTTGGTGTTAATTCTAATTAGGTTGTTAAAACTGATTTTTGGGCGTTTGTGATAACAAGCTTTGTGGGGAACCGACACAGTCTCAATGCTGAAAAATTTATTAGCGTTAATCAGAGTGGGTGACATGGACATGCTACTCATCATACTAGCAGTAGAGAGATGGTCAGGAGGAACATTAGGAATTTTAATATTACTTACCTGCTCGCTATCCATTCCACCTACCTGACTGATGTGACTGGGAATGACCAGTCAGTTCCGGCGCAGAACCACCTCAATGTTCTCAGAGAGAACTACGGATCCTAGACGGCTCGGATGAAGCCCATCCCAACGATACAGGGCCGGACGCTCACGAAAGCACTCCCAGTTGTCGACGTAGTCCACGCCGACAGTGCCGCACCAATCCAGGAGCCAGGAGTGGAGCCCGAAGAGCCTGCTAAACGCCTCGCATCCTCGACGGTAGGTGGGCAGGGGGCCAGAGACGATGATCCTAGCATCCGTCTTCTTCCGAGCGGTATCCAGAAGCGAACGGTAGTGCTCCTTCAGGACCTCGCTGCGGCGGGCGGAGATGTCGTTCGTTCCCACGTGGAGAACGACGGTGCCGAAGTCCTCGCGCTGCCGAAGCGCCGACGGAAGACGCCTGGCAACGTCCAGGACACGTGCGCCTGGGAGACAAGACACGGTTGCATTACTCTTTATCCCCGGCACTTTTAAATGTCTAACTATTGAATCACCCATAATAAGAACACCGTCCTGTTTAGTCTTCGGCGCTGGAGTAGGTGAAGGCCAGGAGCTGAGCACCTCAAACCGGTTGGCAGAAGTGAAGACTGGCTGCGGTGGAGGGGGGGACGGCCTCGGCTTCCCACGCCCACGCTGGCGTTCCCATCCCGGTGCAGGCGTGTAGATGGGCACCCCCGCAAACCGCCGCGGCAGAGGAGCCGGAGAGGCGACGGCCACGTAGGAGGCGTCGCGGGCTGCCTTGAGTCTCGTCTTCTCCCGCTGGAGCTCCGTCTGCTTCTCCAAGAGACGCTGAATCCGGCGACCGAGCTGCTCGAGCTCCGCGCCGAGCTCAGAAAGGGCTCGTTCCTCGGCAGGCGCCATGAAGAGAGAAAAATAAACAATGAGAAATAATATGTACGAAAAAAATGAAGTTAAGAAGCACGGTGGGTTAGGAATGATGAAGACAGCACACTAGGATAAGCAATGCCAAAGAATATGCAATAGAGATTGTAAATAAACGTCTAGAGGACTAAAACAGCGACAAACAGCAAACAATTTCAAATCAAGCACGCGAGTAGTCAGCCGGAAGTGACGTACCTGTGACCTGTGATTTAGCATGAATCATTTCCTCCTATGGTTCAAAAACACGCGTTAGTAGATGGACTGGTTACTCAAAAGCCTACAAAGATGTGAGTGAATGTGTAAGTGTTTGTTGCCCTGCAGTGTACTGGTGTACTGGACTCACCATGGTCCTGAGCTGAATAAGCGATTACAGACATTGAATGAAATAATTATAATGAACCATAACATTCAAATTTTATGACTTCCTATGCTGCTCCTTGTTATTATATGTGCTAATCTGTGGAAAACTTTTTTCCAAATATGATACCTGGAAGTGACCAGTTACAAAAATGTGATTTTTAAACTCCTCAAAAACACCACTTGGCACTAAAACAAGCATCATGTTTAATACTGTAAAAATTAGATTGTTTCTTTGTATTGTATTGATTGAAGCTGACAGCTTTATTACAATACATTGTTTTCCATGTGTGCTTTAAATGACAAAATCAATGAGAACTTTGAGAAATGAATCCAGAAAAGGCTCGTTTCACAGTTACTCTGTGGTTAGATTAACTGAGTGATGGTTTTATTACAGTGCACAAATCTGTCAGCGCTTAGTGGAAAGAGTGGTTAGACCCAGTCATTTATCCACTGGGCCAACTGCCCTGTGCCTTGGTCACCCAAACTCAGAAATGAAGACCATCCTCTAATGTGCATCCCTCTGCTCCTGCTGAGAATTATACTGTCCTCCAGCATTAATAAATCCCAGAGAAAAGAGAGGGGCTCGCCATTTGCTCCCTAATGGGTCCTCCCATAAAGCAGGAGCACACCGCAGTGTCGACATTTTACTGTCTGGAAATGGAGCAGACATAAAAAAAAAAACATCACACCAGTGGATAGAAAGGAAAATCTGTGGAGATCATTTAGCAGCAACTGAGCAAAATCTGGTTTTATATCATTTCAGAAAAATAACAGTAGAACATGCTGTAACCCAAAAGCTTATCTACAAGCAAATATATTTTATGTCAATTTCTTTGCTTAATGTCCCAAAATAAAGAATTTAGTTGTCATTCAAAAAATCATTTTAAGCCCTTCCCTTTCAGCTCAGTGAAATAATCACTAGTATTATAATATTTTATTGTAATTAGTAAATATTTATGTATATTAAGAAGTGAAAAGTATGAACTTGGCCATCCAAAGTTTACAGAACTACAGCTGCATTCATAAATGTCTTGCTATTCCTCCCACACTGTTGTCAGGACTGCTGTGTTTGAAGCTATTTTCATGCACTGATTTACATTTAGAGAGGCTAGACCTTTGAAAGAAGTGCTGAATTGGGTCAAACATTGACACCACACCTACATTACATGTTTAAATGTTTGTGGAAATTTCCTGTGGAGCAGCAGAACTGCATTCTCAGGACTAATATAGCACCATACAATACCTTTAATATAAGCTGGAGCAGTATTTGTGACCCAGAAGGAATCTCTAAACATCAGTATCTAACTTCACTAAAGTTCTTTTGGCCGAATACCATCAAATCAATGTTCCAGGACCTAGTTTAAAGCCTTCCCAGAGCAGCTGAATCTGCTACTACAGCAAAAGCGAACAATCACCTGAATAAAACCCTTGATTCAGATGCATTGTTGATTAAGGTGTTCAAAACCCTTTGGCAGTGTATCTGCACTCCACTACAACACACACTCTCAAACTGTACTCTTGATAAATCAATGTGCTTTTATTGTGCTGTACTTGCTGACCAAAAAAAGTATGTATCTTAGTTTTCTCCATTTTTCATGATGAATGGACCAATAGAAATGCTCCAAAATCACTTGAAATGTAATATTTTTTACATTGATTTCCTTTAAAAGTTAAGAAGGCTTTCCTTCTCCTGTAAAGTTCCTGATTTGGAGATATATGTTTTCTTTGAACTGTGATGATATAGAATAATTGCCTTTAAAAACTATTTACAGTAGGCAAAACAAGCCGCAGAGATAATGTATTATTTAGGTGGTGGATCATTCCCAGTGCTGCTGTAATACAGACATTAGGTTTGTGTGTTGGGAACATAACTGCACCATTCTCTATAATAATTTAAGATTTTTAAACTGTACTGATTTCATAGGCCCCATTTCATCTCCAGGACTGATAACAGGACTGTTATGTTCTGAGACTTTAAAACCTCTGATGTACATTTATGTGATTTTTACCTTTAGTGACACTAATTTACTTGCACCATAACTTTTTTTTCTGGCAGTGTATGAGTGGATCAGACACAGCAGTGCTGTTGGAATTTTACAAATTTTACCCACTCATTGTCCTTTTATAGTGAAAGTTTGTATGATTATTAAGAGTGTTAGTAAATGTTAGTAAGTAGTAAGTTCTGAAACAGGCTCTGTGTTTACAGGTGGTGTTTTACACTACAAACATCATTCTGTTTTAATGT
The DNA here is from genome assembly GCF_029633855.1 of Hoplias malabaricus. Lineage (NCBI taxonomy): Eukaryota > Metazoa > Chordata > Actinopteri > Characiformes > Erythrinidae > Hoplias > Hoplias malabaricus. The sequence goes on from NC_089802.1 coordinate 16,518,546, forward strand.
GACAACATCTAAAAGAAAGTAGGATCTTCATTCCTGTTGCTACTGGATGTGAATCCTGAGAATGTTAACGAGGCCGGTCATTTGAACAAACAGATGGACAGACATATGAACAGATGAGCTAGCTTCAGAAATTTGGCTATTTTTGCAGTTTTGCCGTACTTTACATACTTAAGTCAATCATTGTATAAACAAAATTTCAGCCTGAGCATCACTTAAGGTTTTATTTATTTATCAAAGTGAGCCCAGCCTGCTTTTTTAAAATCTAATTATTTAGAGAGTTCCAGAGGTTTTTAAACTACTGAGACCATAATCCAATCAGAGTACTCAAGCTCACTGACACTACTGTAAAAAGTACATTACAAGAGTTTGACCTTTTCTCCTCAGTGCTTTACAATCTGATTAGAATCCTTCCAGGATTTCTCCACAAAAAGTTTGTGAAAAGCTTTTTTTCTCTCTAAAAATACACAATACTGTTCTTGCCAGTCTCAGCCTGATGCTAACATGGGCATCTATATAATGAAATATATAATCTATATAACAGAGCAGTTAGTGTTCTCCATCAGGGTCAGCTGTCCAGTGGTGCTATAATAGCAGCAGTTTGAAAAGAAGCATTACTTTGCCTCACATGTCTCAGAGGAAGCATGTGCTGGCCTTTCCCCTCCCAGGTTGCTAGCATTGTGTTATTCTCACTAATGGCTGGCACTGACAATTCTAAACTGTGAAGAATATTGGGAAATAAAGAACAGAATAATTACACATCAAGAGAAATTTTAGCAAATATCTTCTAATGGAACACCAGGGGCATTTCTAGGCTACATATTGTACTGGGGCACACAATTTATAGGGGCACTGCTGAACACTTCTGCATGCCAATCAGTCGTACAAATGTGGCTGTAGTTAAAAGTCTAAAATAACACAAAATTGGGTCTTTTCTGTGAGAAACGAAGAACAAATGAACATTGAAGAAATTTTTTATTCTCTTTGTCTACTTTTTCAAAAAAAACAAACAGACTGCGACCCTGAACTGGATAAACGGTTACAGATAATGAATGAATGAATGAATGAATGAATGAAACAGAAACAGTATATATCTCAGGTTTGCACCAAAACTGCATTCCTGTTTCCTTACCTACACATGGGGTTCACTGGGAATGTGAGAGAATTGTCATTACTTTGGCTTGTCAAATCCACATTACTGTTCTTTGAAATCTTATATTTTCTTCTTATTATTATTGTTTCCTCTTTGCGATTTTCTCAACGCTACTCCTCCTAGGTTTTTCATGCTATAGCCACGTAATTTCACATGTTCATAGATCCTATTCCAACTCAGGTTGCTTGTGTTTTTGGATTGATCCGACTTACGGATTTTGGAATACGAGCTTCCAAATTGGGAATGCATTGGCCAATATTTAACCTGCTCTAACTCTGTCAATTTTGAAGCTACGGCCATTAGATTTCACACGGTTGGATGCAAATACACCGAGACGCATAATGTTGAAAATCGGACCTCTTGCACTCATCCATCCTGTTTAATCCCTTTTACAATATCCCTCCATTCACTTAAATGGGGGATGGCTATAGTGTGCGTCGTCGCACTCTAGCTCCTCTGCCCAGAAAGCCATTTTTCACTTTTTAGCCAAATATTTTCCCAAAACTTCCTTATACTTTCACCCAGAGACTTCATTTAAATTTGAAATGGTAGAGAAATTTCCCCTTTCTAGCACCTGTACATTGAAAATACAGTTTTTGAGTTGAATTTTTGTTTGGCACTAGGGAGGGTTTTGGCTCCCATAGAGTTCAATGTATTTTCAAAGCAGCTCAGTGCAGTTTCAAAAAATTGTTCTGTGATTAACTTGTCATGACGCAATCAATTCTTGATCAAACTGTTAGATTTTTACACCAAATTGATCCTCATAGTGTCCTTGTTGTAACTGGATATTCGGTTAAGCGATTTGGGAAAACTTTTTGGAGCTATAAGCATTTGTTTGGAGGGTGTGTACACTTCTGTAGGAATGCATTGAAATTAATATCTCTGACCCGATTTCGCTATTCCATTTTCAGCTAAACATTTCCCCATAACCTTCTTTCAGCTAGAGACTTAATTTAAATTTTAAATGGTAGAGAAACTTCCCCTTTCTAGCAGCTGTTAATGTGTGGTATATTCAGGAAATCTTTTCAGAGATATAAGCATTTGTTTGGAGGGTGTATAATGGCGTCAAAATAGGTTCTAAAGTTCTGAGAACCAAATAACGTTGAAAGCGTTGGCATCGTTGCTTTGTTTTGTGGTATAACACCTAAAGATGTTCAGTCAAAGAGACATTATCATGCTATATTGGCACTCCTGGAACGTCTCTCATATTCACATTGCAGGATCGGAACTAAGAGTGGTATAATTAAGCAATAATACACACAAGGTTTGTGCTATAATGTGCGATATTGGCACTGGTGTGCTGCGGTCATAGATCAGTACAATGGTGCCAATATCTCACATTATAGCACAAACCGCAAGTGTGCTATTGTGATTATAACACAGTTCTTTATTGCTGTTTATTATTAGGTTTTAAGATAAAGAAAACCATGAAAAAGGAAGAATAATTCCATTCTGTCACACATTCCTTTTTCTTTTCGTTTAACTCTGGATCTTTAACTTGTGTGATGTACAGTGGTATGAAAAAGTTTGGGCACCCCTGATAATTATCTTAGTTTTCCTTTCTAAATCATTGGTTGTTTGGTTCAGCAACTCTCATTGGAAGTTATAGGAAGCCTTTAGAGGCTGTTATTTCTGCAAAAGGAGGATCTATAAATATTGATGTATTTTGTTTAAACAATTATTGCACACTTTCTGTAAACTTCTCAAATATCACTGTGTTCATCTGCTATATGATATATTTAACTGAAATTGCTGATCTGAATAACTAATTATTTATAAAGGAAAATCCCGATAATTATCAGGGGTGCCCCAACTTTTTCATACCACTGTAGGACACGTCCAGGATTTTTTTTAACTTTGGTTCTCTCCATCGAGCCGGTCCGTGTTCACACCAGAATTGTTGGGAAACAAGGCTGCATTATTCAGAGCTGCTCCCTTGTCTATATCAGGACAGAAGCAGGGATAAACACATCAAGTCAATAACATGTCATTGTTTAAACTTTGTTTACAGCAGATTCAGATCATTGTGATATATAATCATACACAAAATGATACCAAATGATCACCTCAACTCAATTTAAAAACAGTCACGGGAACCAAACAAATGTAGCAATTTTAATTTTAATTTTTTTTAATATGCATTTATTTATAAATGTTCATTCATTCATTCATTCATTCATTATCTGTAACTAATCATTATTATTTATGTATTTATTTCTTTACAAATCAGAAAGCAGAGTCCATTGCAACGTATCTCTTTACTCTTTTCAAAATAAGGTGCACAAACGGAAAACCAACCCTATTCACTGTTGGGTGGAAAAAGTCCAGGCACAGTCTTGTAAGCACTGGTGTCATTACTAGGTTATATGTATTTTGCGGTGTGATCCCTGAAGAGCTTCAGTCAGAGTGCCATTATTGTGTAAATTGGCACTCCTGGAACGTTTCTCAGCAATTCACATATTATGACTGTTATAAAACAGATAGTTCCGGTCTTAAAATCTGATGCTGAGCCATGTTTGAAGCCTTTTTTAGCCTTTTTCATTAGTTTTATTTATATATGTTTTGTGTATTGGTTGGGTTGACAGAGTAAAAATAATTTTAAGAGATTGTCCAGATTAATATAAACAGCAGTCCTAATCATTAAGTCTAATAAAGGCTAAAAATACAGCCCAAGGCTAGCCCTATACTTCCTGCAGCTTCTCCACTAGAAGAGTCCCTTCAGAAAGAGGACAGAAAAGTAAATTGTTCTACACAACTAAAAAAAAAACCTGAATATATGTGAACATATTTTGTTCAATGGAGCGGCTATGTATCACCCTCATGTTGCTTAGCAACAATGCTCGTCGTTCATGGACTACACTGTGTGGCGGAAAAATACTTTATTGTGAATGTTTGTTTATGAATTAATAAGTTTATGAAATTGTGTATTTTATGTTGACTGCCATTTTATTACATCAATAAGCCACTCAAGACAGTGATAAATTGCTGATTGGTTGAGAAGTATTATAATCCTCATTTCACAATAACAGCACTTTATTTTCACAACCACCGTATCACTCCGCTAAGCCTTTGCTAACAACTCTCTTTATGCAGCAGCTTTCCTCATTACAATTTTTACCACTAAATAAACTTCAGCTCATGGTTCACACCAATAAACTTCAGTTTACTTTGAAAGTATACACTGATACCAATACTTGCCTTTGGCTTGTGCTAGCGCTGCCTCCCAGCCATGCAGTTATTTCACAATAACACACTCCCTCTCATGTTCTGTTGTTTAATTAGACAAAATAAAGAAGAATCATTGGAGAAAAATGACTGCAGGTTCATTTGACCATGAAGGGTAAATTCAGTTTCCTAGAATGTTATATTTGTCTAGACTTAAAGATTCTGATTAGTTGGACAACTAACTTCAACAGATATAAAATATCCCCAAAAGTATTTGGACATATTTAATCATCAAGTCCACTGTTCTGTGAAACAAAATGTCAAGCCATATGTCCTGTACTTTTAGAGAGAATTCAAAGACTTTATTTTGGTCAACATTTTCTTTGAAATGACAGTCATTGTGTTCCAGAGAAGTTTCTTTGCAGACTCCTGCAAGTATGCTTCCAAATGATCCCATTATAAGAAAAAACCATCCGACACTCTCCAACACACTACACGTCTGGGATTTATGAACTGATTGGATTTTTCTCCAGGGTTTCTTCACAAAAAGACTATATTTTGTACTAACAGTGTTTTCCCTGTCAAAGCAACCTAATGAATGTCAGTAATGTTAACCAGATACATAATATCCCAATACTTTGTTTAGAAATCTGCAAGGCACATTTATGTGCAATGACAAGGCACTTGTATGTCTGTCAGACTGATGCCTCACAGTCCATTACTGGCAGCTATGGTCTAGCAGCCAAAACCATAGCTGGAGCTGATCCGAGAACAAATGCCACACTTGATTTCTCAGCTGAAACAGGAAGTTCTTTCCAAGTGGGAACTGCCATGCTAAGTCCCTTAACAATGACAGCAGGCATGGAAACCAGGATCTGGCAACCCATTATGGAGCCATTACTAAAACAGTCTGATTGCAATTCCGAAACAATGAACACTGTGGTTATAGTTGTAACATATCCAGGATGAGAGGATGCAGAGGGAAAACACAAGCAGCTGGAATGACCATGTTGTCTGACCTCAATTAACACAGAAATAGCAGAAAGTATCTTAGTGCCTTTCTAAAGCTAAAACATGCTTCAGGAGCTCTATTAGTCAGTTTGCTGGAACCTTTTCACATTTGGGCCATTTTCGTGATTTTAAGAGGACACAGTCCGCTGAGTCCTGGCTTCTTTTACATAATGTCTGTGTCCAAAAATATACCAATGACTTTGAGCATGCTGAGCTTAAACTGTGGGATTAGCTGGCGGCGTGCACGTCAACACGTGTGCAGCGGCCGCTCCGGAACCAAGTGGGCTTTTGTTTGTTTAAAAAACGTTTTTTTTTTTTTTCATTTTATTTATAATATATGGATGCAGGAACACCTGCAGTACGCATATATCACCGCCAGACACTGCTTCAATATCGCAAACAGGAAATTTACAGTATCAGCGATGACCTCCAGGAGACGCTGCGGAACCTCCGCTTGCTTCGGAGGCCTAGCCCTGAAGCCTCGACGTTTCCTGATGCCGGCGGCCGGGGAAGGAGACGACGCAAGCGGTGTGAGACGAGACAGAAGCGCGGCAAGCGAGGGGGGATCCGTGCTAGGCTAAAAGCTAACCCGAGCCGGCAAGCTATCCCTTCTCTCTTTCTCTCCAATGTCTGCTCGCTGGATAATAAACTGGACTATATCAAACTTCAGTGAACTACACGGTGAGAATACAGAGACTGCTGTGTTTTTGTTTTTACGGAGACATGGCTCAGCGACAGTATTCCCGACACCGCCATTCAGCTAGATGGGCTAGCCGCATTTCGAGCCGACAGAGACCCAGCGCTATGCGGTAAGACTCGCGGTGGTGGTTTATGTGTCTATATTAACATTGAATGGTGTAAGAACTCTGTGCTAGTCTCTGCTTATTGTTCACCGTTAGTGGAGTTTGTGGCTGTGAGATGTAGACCTTTTTATTTACCTCGAGAATTCTCCGTTGTTTACTTAATCGCAACCTATATCCCTACCGATGCAAACACAAAACAAGCGCTGTGGGAATTATACGAAGCCATAAGTGACCTCCAAAACACACGCCCGGATGGACTGTTTATTGTTGCTGGAGATTTTAATCATGCAAATCTCAAGAAAGTGTTCCCTAAATTCCACCAGTATGTGAACTTTGCTATGAGAGGAGCGAACACGCTGGATCTTGTTTACACAAACGTTCCAGACGTGTACAGAGCAGAGCCCCGCCCCCACCTCGGACACTCAGATCACATGTCTGTTATGCTAATTCCTGCATACAGACCCATCATCAGGTGATCGAAACCTATCCTGAAAGAGGTGAAAATCTGGCCATCAGAAGCAATCTCTACTCTTCAGGACTGTTTCGAGTGCACTGACTGGGACATGTTTAGAGAAGCTGCAACTTACAGCAACACAATAAACCTGGAGGAGTACGCATCATCAGTGACCAGCTACATAGAGAAGTGCATCGATGATGTGACCATCTCCAAGACCATCACCATCCGCTCCAACCAGAAGCCGTGGATGGATGCAGAGGTGCGTGCGCTGCTGAAGGCTAGAGACGTTGCTTTCAAATCAGGCGATAAGGCGGCCCTGAGAACGGCGAGGGCCAAACTCTCCAGAGCTATCAGAGAGGCAAAGCGTGCACACGGCCAGATCATTCACAGCCACTTCCAGAGCAGTAGAGACACTCGGCGCATGTGGCAGGGCATCCAGAGCATCACCAGCTACAAGACTACACCACCTGTTTGTGACGGAGATGCTTCCCTACCAGACGTGCTGAACCATTTCTACGCACGGTTTGAGGCACAGAACAATGTAATGGCGAGAAAGTCCACCCCTTCTCCCAGCGACCAGGTGCTGTCTTTTACTGTAGCCGATGTGAGGAAAACTCTATGCAGAGTCGACCCGCGGAAAGCTGCTGGACCAGACAACATTCCTGGCAGAGTGCTCAGAGAATGTGCAGACCAGTTTGCTGATGTCCTCACTGATATCTTCAACATCTCTCTTAGCAGCGCGGTTGTTCCAACATGCTTCAAGAACACCACCATCATCCCGGTGCCTAAGAATTCTTCTGTGTCCTGCCTCAATGACTATTGTCCCGTTGCACTCACACCGGTCATCACAAAGTGCTTCGAGAGGCTTGTCATGAGGCACATCAAAACCCTACTTCCCCCCACACTGGACCCTCTACAGTTCGCGTATCGTCCTAACCGTTCAACGGACGATGCCATATCCACCACGCTGCACCTGGCACTCACCCACCTGGACAAGAAAGACACATATGCCCGAATGCTGTTCATAGACTTCAGCTCAGCATTCAACACCATCATTCCTTAGCATCTGATCGGGAAGCTGAATATACTGGGCCTCAACACTTCTCTCTGCAACTGGATACTGGACTTCCTGACTGGGAGACCTCAGTCAGTCCGGATCGGTAGGAACACCTCCAGCACCATCACACTGAACACTGGAGCCCCCCAGGGCTGCGTGTTCAGTCCACTGCTGTTCACATTGCTGATCCATGACTGTGCAGCGGTGCACATGCTCGCTGATGACATGACTGTGGTGGGTCTCATCAGTAAGAACGACGAGTCAGCATACAGAGAGGAGGTGCAGCGGCTAACTGACTGGTGTGAAGTCAACAACCTGTCTCTGAACGTGGACAAAACCAAAGAGATGGTTGTAGACTTCAGAAAAACAAGGGGTGAGCACTCGCCGCTGAACATCGACAACTCTGCTGTGGAGATTGTCAGGAATACCAAATTCCTTGGTGTTCACCTAGCGGATGATCTCACCTGGTCCACTAACACCAGTAACATCAAAAAGAAAGCCCAGCAACGCCTCTACTTCCTGCGAAGGCTGAAGAAGGCTCATCTCCCCCCTCCAATTCTCACCACTTTCTACAGAGGAGTCATCGAGAGCATCATGACCAGCTGCATCACTGTCTGGTTTGGAAACTGCACTGGGGCAGATCGCAAGTCCCTCCAGCGGATCGTGAGGACAGCTGAGAAGATTATCGGTGTGTCTCTTCCCTCCATCACAGACATCTACACCACTCGCTGCACCCGCAAAGCACTCAGCATTGTGGGAGATCACACACACCCTTCACACACACTCTTCAACCTACTGCCGTCTGGAAAAAGGTATCGAAGCATTCGAGCCCTCACATTCAGACTCCGTAACAGCTTCTTCCCACATGCTATCAGACTCCTGAACACCTAGAGACTGAGACTGGACTGAAGAAGCGCACACACACTTCACACAAACACTGGTCTGTTGGACTGTAAATGAGTGTACTGTTTTCACATATCCGGTTTACATCATGTTTACATCCAGTTACCGTTTACAGCACAAATACACTTTAAATTGCAGTGTCTCTCTCCCTCACCCCCTCCATACTTATGGTTTTTGCCTTGTCTTGTATTACATTGTTTTGTATTTTTCTTAGCCATATCTTTTGCACTTTAATGTGTTTGCACTGTTTTATGTTGCACTAGATTTGTACTAGTTGCACTTTAATGTTGTGTATTGTTTTGTGTTCTATGTCCTTTGCACTTTAATGTGTGTGCACTGTTTCATGTTGCACTAGCTTTACACTAGTCGCACTTTAATGTTGTGTATTGTCTTATGTAGCACCTTGGTCCTGGAAGAACGCTATTTCGTTTCACTGTGTACTGTAAACACTGTATACTGCTGAAATGACAATAAACTTCTTGAACTTGAACTTAAGTGTTCCTGCTCCAGAGAACCCCATTTAATTTTATGATTCTATATGGATATGGTGAAGGTGTGTGTAAATGAAATTGCACATATGTGTCCTGAATGTGGGCATGTTGTAGTTGCAGTTTTCTATTATTAGGGGTGTCTGAGAATTCAGTAATGTATTGTAATACTGTTCTTTTTACATTTTCACATTTTGGTAGGAAATATTTTTAATTCATTCACTCCTTTTCTGTAGATGCTTTATTATGACCATGGTCATGGTGGGTCCAGAGCCTACCAGGATACACTCTCTGGATACACTCACATTTACACCTATGCAGTTACAGGGAGAACGGACCAAACTTCTCACAGACACCCAAGATGGGGGTTATACCTACAATCTCAGGACCCTGGAACTGTGTGAATGTGCCACTAATATTTGGGCAAAATAAGAAAAAAAGTTATATTCTTGAATCATTCAACAAAATACACAGTAAGGAGTAGATTGATTTTTTATGGTTCTGTGTTGAATCACAGCAACTGGAGGAACCCCACTCAGAGACATCTAGAACACACCAGAGAGTGCCCCGAGATGGGGATCAAACACAGGACCTACTGTGCCACCCACTTTAAAATCAATTGAATTTTGACTTACAAAGGAAAATCGTCCCTCTTTCGCTTTGGTTTGATAAATCTGCTGAGGGTGACTGTCTGTGAGGAGTTGTGGTGTGTTCTCCCTGTGTCCATGTGAGTTTCCTCTGGGTGCGCCGGTGTCCTCCCACTGTCCAAAAACACACATTGGTGAGTGGATTGGTTACTCAAAAGCATCCATAGGTGTGAGTGAATGTGTGAGTGTGTTGCCCTGTGAAGGACTGGCACCCCCTACAGGGTGTGTTCCCGCCTTGCACCCAGTCGGCTCCTGACCCACCACGACCCTGAACTGGATAAGTGGTTACAGACAATGAATGAATGAATGAATGAATCTGCTGAGTTATGATTATAGTTCTGCAAGTCATAGTGAGGTGTGGGCATTGCCAGAGTGGAGCAGTGATTAGTATCCAGCATAGGGCAGGATTACTTGAAAAACACAGCCTAGACTCCATGAGGTGAGATTAGTCACAACTTGTATTTAACTTCTGAGCTCAGATGTAAAACACTGCTGGGTAGTTTCATGGCACCAGATATGATGAGACATAATGAAAGTCTCCGGCAATCATGTGAAACATTGGGTTAAATATGGATGAAAACTCAGAGTGAGTGTGATTTGCTAGCTCTTAAGCAGTTTTTGGAAATGCGCCACAGCCACAAGATTAAAACCACTGACAGGTGACATGAATAACATTGATTATCTCATTACAATGGAATCTATCACTCCCCAAAAGTATTGGTTGTCAATGAAACTGTCACTGGTGCTTTCCTTTGACAAATCTTGGTAGATACTATCTTTTGCAAACCTGGGCATTGTACGGCCCCCGGGCCGCATACGGCCCTTTGATTGACTCTGACCGGCCCGTGTAACCAGTAACTATTTAACCAGTAAAATTAGGTTTATAGTCTAGTTTTTATTAATTTATTCATTCACTGTCTGCAACCACCTATCCAGTTCAGGGTCTGTCGCCAACACACAGTCACACATACATACCTATGGACACTTTGAAGCAGCCAATCCACCTACCAACATTGGAGGAACCTGGAGCACCCAGAGGAAACCCACGTGGACACTGGGAGAACACACCAAAATCCTCACAGACAATCACCCAGAGCTGGGTCTCGAACCAACAACCCCACGACTATGGAGTTGTGTGACAGCGAGACTACCTGCATGCCTGTGTGCTGCTCAAATTTTACAAACAGAAATAGAAGGTGCAGACCTAATGTCCAGGGGTAGGCTGTTTCATAGTCTCATTTTTGCAACTGTAAAGGCTTGTTCACATATGAGCTTCAGCCAAGACTGTGGCACAGTCAACAGCAGCTGATCGGATGACCTCAAAAGATCGGATGACCTCAGGATGTACTTATTCCCAAGTACAAGCTCTTACTGTAGTTTAGCTGAGATGATATATTTGCTTCAAGTCTTGTTGCAACAGAAATAATTTAATATTAGTGACCTCACGTGGGGTCTCAAGCACTAGTTTGAGAGCGTCTGCTCTGTTAGTGATAGTATATCTACTATAAATGTTTTCAGTAGAGAGGAGCCACTCCAATGTGGGAACGAGTAATATTGCCTAAAGCCACTGGGGTAGTGAGTCAAACTAATGATGCCAAACTAATCAGAGAAATCATACAACCTGTGGAGGATCCAGAACCTTCAGCAGAGTATTTAGAAGTCTTTAGCTGTACAAGAACAATCAAAACTCTTGATTCCTGTCACAGTGATAAGAGGGATGTCTTTGTGTGTGCAGGATTTGTTTTACTGTTCACATTTTACATTGTGTCATTGGATGACTGTGTCAGTATAAGATTTTGACATATGGCTAGGAAGCATTCAGTGTGATTTGCAGGAAATAAATGGAGTAGGTTACATACAGTTTCCAATGACATGGATAATAACACATATATGTGTGTTATTACCCCTGTTATAGAGCACACCAAATTTACTCTTAAATTAAGCTACAAAGCAGAGGGCACAATGAAGCTTCTGTAATGGCACAGCTTCAGCAGCATCTATTAATCAAAGTGAGCTGAGATTAATGAGCTTTAGCTTTGCTCTGGTTTGTTTCCTCACTGTCTCTCTCAGTATCAGGTGCTGTCAGTAGAGATATGAAAAAAAGAGATGCCATTACCTGCCTCCTGAAACTTTCATCACAACCTCAGCTTCCATCAACATCTCTGTATGTGAAGGTCCGTCAGCTTAGAAACAGTTCACACACACAGCTGTGTAATGTCTAGGCAAATATAACCTCATGGGAAATGTTCAGGAGTTTTTTCTCACTCATGAAGCACCAGTGTGATGTCACTGTCCAAATTCAAAAGAGTTAACTGGACTGTCCATTCTGCCTGTTAATTAACTTCAGTTAACTTCAGATTATCTGTCACGGAGCTGGGGCAGTACAGTGGTGCTATAGAAAGTGTAGCTGCCACACAGTTTCTGGGAATTCAGAGTGGGGTTTGAAACACAGGACCCTGTGTTCTCCCCTGTGTTTGCAGGGGTTTCGTTTGGGTGTTGGTTGCCCATGAGTGTGATTGAGAAAATGTGGGTGTTAGGGGTGCGGGGTGCGGACTGACGGAGGGTGGACGCAAACGCTAAGAACACAGACTTTATTTAACAAAACTAAACAAAACAAACACAACACAACTGGGGCATGAAACGAGCAAGAGAAACGAGCAAGAGACACTAAGAACACTAAGAACAAGGCGAACATACAAAGAACAATCCAAAGAACAACGAACGCGAAACAAGGAGCACGGTACAAGAAACTAGGAACAATGAACGACACCAGGAAGTGAGGGAAGGGGACTTAAATACAACAACAAACGAGAAACACCTGAAACGGATCACAAGGGAAAAGACGAGGAGGCGGAACAAAGGCGGGGCATGAACATAAACAAAACAAAGCCATGTACTGAGAAAGGAAAACAGACTAAACGGGACGTGAGTGTGACAGATGCCCCCTCCTGAACGCGCAATTCCCGGGGCGCGTAACCTAGACCCCCCAGAAGCTGGCACAGGAGGGAGCACGGAAAACAAGACAGACTAGGAAAACAAGGAACTATAGGAGACAGGACTCAGGACAGGACGGGAACAGACACGGGAAATTGAGCTGTGAACAAGGGACTAGACAGTAACGGACGCTGGACAGAACTAGAGTGGGGACAGAAGACAGAACTAACAGGGGATGGGACCTGGGACTGGAAAGGACTACACTGAACAGGAGTGTTTACATGAGACAGGACGGGAGTGGACAAATGTGACTGGACAGGGTGCTTAACACTGGAAAAAACACTGGAAGGGAACAAGGACTGGATGGGAGACAGGAGAGACGACGGGACTGAGTGCTGGGAATTGGCAGGAGACGGGACAGAGGGTTGAAACGGGGACTGAGGCAACACAGGAGCAGAGACCGGGGACTGAAACATAGACTGGACAGGTGCTAAGACTGAGGATGGATACTGGGCGCGAACAGGGGACTGGACATGGGCTTGAAAAGGGGCATGGACAGGACTAACAGGGGACTGGACCGGACTAAGCAGGGGAACAGGGACCAAGACACTCACAGGAACAGACACGAACACGGTAACAGGAACAGGAATCGAAATGAAAGCAGCCACGGGTACAGGGACAAGCACAGAGACAGGAATCAGGACAGGGACAGACAGCGGAATCAAAATAACATTGGGGTGCCCAGGACTGGCAAATGTCTGTGGGGCAGTCCGAGGAACCAGCCTGGGCACAGCAGAGGAGCAGAGGAGCGGCCGGCTGGGCCGCCTTCGCGAGCAGAGGAGCGGCCAGCTGGGCCGCCTTCGCGAGCGTCCATGGACGTCCACGGAGACAGGGGAACCTGCAGCAACGTCCACGGAGACAGGGGAACCTGCAGCGACGTCCATGGAGACAGGGGAACCTGCAGCGACGTCCACGGAGACAGGGGAACCTGCGACGTCGTCCACGGAGGCAGGGGAACCTGCGACGTCGTCCACGGAGGCAGGGGAACCTGCGACGTCGTCCACGGAGGCAGGGGAACCTGCGACGACGTCCACGGAGACGGGAGAAACTGCGACGTCGTCCACGGAGACGGGAGAACCTGCGACGACATCCACGGAGGCAGAGGAATCTGCGACGTCGTCCACGGAGGCAGGAGAAACTGTGACGACGTCCACGGAGACAGGAGAAACTGCGACAACGTCCACGGAGGCAGGAGGAACTGCGACGACGTCCACGGTGGCACGAGAGACTGCGACGTCGTCCACGGAGACACGAGAGACTGCGGCGTCGTCCACGGAGACAGGAGAAACTGCGACGACGTCCAAGGAAGCAGAGGAATCTGTGACGTCGTCCACGGAGACAGGAGAGGCGGGCGTCGCGCTCACAAAGACAGGAGAGGCGCGCGCCGCGCTCACAAAGACAGGCGCGGCCGTTGGCGCTGCGTTCACGAAGATAGGCGCGGCTGGAGGTGCCGCGCTCTCGAGGACAGGAGTTTGTGCTGCTCGCCGGGCTCGCGCTGGAGCTGTAAAGGGTTTAGGGGGTTTGACGGGCGCACTCATGAGATCCCCTAGAGGTGCGCCCCTGTTAGCCTCACCTCCGTTGTCCTGAGGCTGAAGGCTAACAGCCCCTACCCTTAACCCCCCCCCCAAAAAAATTTTCCCGGACCTGAGGGGGTAGTTCTCGGGAGCAGAGGGTCCTGCGCAGATGTCCTCGGGAGTCGAACGGGAGCATCTGGCTCTTCGCTAAATATCTCCACTGTGATATGCAGGGCTCTCTCTCCCAGCACTCGATCAGCCCACTCCAGTGCTCTCCCTTTGAGACGGGATCTCATAAACATCACTTGGATCAATTCATGCGGCGCCGGAACAGTCAGGTAGTTAAGGTACAGTTGGCACTGAAGCAGGAAACCCTCAACGTTTGAAGTCCCCTCAAACTCCGGGGGAACTCCCATATAGGATTGCAGGACAGCGGGTTGATCACCCACCTTTACCGCTAAAGACTCCTGTACCTTCCTGAACGCCTCTTTGAAAAAATAGTCCGTGCTAGCTGCGTCCTTCTTTGGGTCGTTCATTCTGTTAGGGGTGTGGGGTGCGGACTGACGGAGGGCGGGCGCAAACGCTAAGAACACAGACTTTATTTAACTAAACTAAACGAAACAAACACAACACGACTGGGGCATGAAACGGGCAAGGGAAACGAGCAAGAGAAACGAGCAAGAGACACTAAGAACACTAAGAACAAGGCGAACATACAAAGAACAATCCAAAGAACAACGAACGCGAAACAAGGAGCACGGTACAAGAAACTAGGAACAATGAACGACACCAGGAAGTGAGGGAAGGGGACTTAAATACGACAACAAACGAGAAACACCTGAAACGGATCACAAGGGAAAAGACGAGGAGGCGGAACAAAGGCGGGGCATGAACATAAACAAAACAAAGCCATGTGCTGAGAAAGGAAAACAGACTAAACGGGACGTGAGTGTGACAGTGGGCATCCCTGGTGCCCCATCCTGCCTTTAGCCCAAAGATACCAAGATGGTTCTGGACCCACCACCAGCCTGATTAGGATGAAGCAGTTAGAGAAGATCAATGAGTATATGAATAAATTAATGTAACAGAGCTGTTCTAAATATATCAGTGAAGATAAAATTGACATGCGGTTCACATTAAGAAAACAAAGTTAATATGCACTGCGTTTGTAATGACAAAGATAAATAAAATAGTTATATGTCGATATAGTCAGGATACATTAAATGTGGTGAACATAGACACTGGAGAGTCAACTTACATGTAGTTGACATTTTTATCAGGGAACAATTGAATACATACTTGATTGTATTATTCATAATTACATATCTAACTATCAGATAAATAAAGAGATGAATGTTCTGATAGATATAGGTGGGAATCAATATGTAGTTTCTGAAAACTTGGACAGACACAGTGGAAGGAATTTGGATACAATTGTATATTTAAATTTAAAATTTGCATATGATCCCTTGTCCTACTAAACAATTCTTAATTGCAATGCTTCATTCATTCATAAATCGCAAAAAAAAAAAAAAAAATTGAAACCTAATTGCATGGTGGTGTAACAGATACCATCACTGCCACACAGCTCTGGAGTTCTGGGGTTGTACACCCTGTGTCCTTACTTGGTTTTAATTGTAGTTATAGAATTCACTAATTATAAAGGATGTCTTTAGGAGTGTATTATAGTGCCATTCTTATTACATTATCACATTTGAAACCATTAATTAATTCACTTTCTCTAACCACTTTATCATGTTCAGGGTTGTGGTGGGCACCTGGAATCATTGGACGCAATGTGGGAACACTCTCTGTCACACAGCTTCAGGGTTGCGGGGTCAAACCCTGCCTTGGGTCACTGTCTGTGTGGATATTTGGTGTGTTCTCCCTGTATCTGTGTGGATTTCCTCTGGGTGCTCCAATTTGCTCAAAAAATCCAAAACACATGCTGGTTCGGATTGGCTGTGGGAAAGAGCCTACTGTTGTGAGTGTGTGATTGACTGTCTGAATGTGTAATGCTCTGTCTAGGGTGTTTTCCTGCATTGTTCTCAGTGAACCCTAATTAGGATGAATAAGTTACCAACAATGAATGAATAAACAAATGAGGCATATATCTAGCCCCATCTTCTTTCTTTCTTTCCTAGGAAATTAAAGCTTAAAGTCAGAATATCTACAATATTCAACTGTATAGCTGAATATACCAGTGTGTTTGTAGGCTGTGAGTAATGAACTACATTAATCAAAAATCCTTGCAGAATTTTACTTAATCAACCAAAACCAAACATATTTGAGGTACAAGCATTCTTCATTTCAGCCTGTAGCATACAATTTCTTGACAGTTTCTCAGTACAGGTGAGAGTAAGAGTGAAATTAGAAATTTTGGAGCTATTGTTTTTATAATTTAGTGTATTTTAATGTTGTGACGTTCTGCTAAAGCAAATGAAACAAGGCAAGAGACTGATGCATGACATTTTCAGGAAACCTATAATTATTCCTGGTGCTCTTGGTCCACCATAAAACTTTTAGCACTCCTTCAGATCACAGTATTTAGTACCTCTTGTCTTGGCCTTTGGAAACCATTGTTATTAGACAATCGAGTTAATGCAAATTTGGTGAAGAGATCCTCACTGTTCTTTTATTCACACTAATGTTCTTACTGAGTACCTGTTGAAAGAATCAAGAGCAAATAACTAGACGTGTGGAGCACTTTAATTAGGTTTTATAGCAGCTTTGAAGCCTCATTCTGAAAAGCCCCTTTTGGCTTGCATATTTTTGCTGTCGGCAGATCTTCCTGACACTTTCATCAGAGACTAAATTATTGTATAATTAATACAGCATGCCACTTGGCATAACTACGCCTGACAGCTGAAGTGGTGGGTGACAGTTGTCTGGTCTTGCTTGAGTGCTCTTGGTGGCGTGCTGAGCATAGGGAGGAAGAGACTCCATTTCTCCTGGCAGGATTAAGAAAGAGGAAGCAGCACTTTAGGCGATGAGTGAGGGGTCTGTGTGTCTGTCTGTGACCCAGGCCAGACATGTGCTTCCAGCCGACCTCACTGGGGGGAAAAAGAGGCCCCGCAGCTACAGCTGGAAGCAGCAGCAGACAAACAGCCAAATGGATGAATTTTCGATTTTCTCCAAGGCTGTTTGCCAACAATATCACCAAACTGTATTGAAATAGCAAATTACCAAAACTGAGGCTCTTATGAAACTGTGTCCCAATATGCTTAGCAACAGTGTGCAACTCAGTCTAATAAGCAACAGCTACACATGTCCTGACCTTGACCTATGTGGGTTGGTACTTGGTTGTATGGGTTTCTAATCCACAAAGCCTCAATGGCTTGTATGTGGGCCCACAGTCCAATACCATCAGTAATGCACTGTAAATACACTGCAGTGCAAAACTCAGAGGACATACTTAATTGATTTATTGAAATAAAATATTCAAGATGTCAGAAAGAGGCAGAAACATATTACACAAAGCATCAATAACATGAGATTTGCAAGACTAAAGAAACCTGACATTGTCTGAAATTCACATCTGCACATTTTAGTCCAGTGTTTGATTTTTTATTTTTTTTTTTACCCTTAATGTGTAAAAACACTCCAATTGTACATATTTTTAACTAATTTGGAAACAGAGCAGTTAAACTACAGGTGTGAAAACACCCTTAGAAGCTGGTTTCATTTTCTAATGGGCGAAGATCTATATCTGGGCAATATTTTGGCTCTACAGCTGTTTCCACAGCACAGCTCCAGCGTCTCGTGGTCCTGGATTCAACCATCACCTTGGGTCAGCGTCTGTAAATAGTAATGGGGGTTCTCACATGTCTGTGTTGGCTTCCTCAGGGCACTTTGGTTTCCTCACCTGCTCCAAAAACGCATGTTGGTATGTGGACAGGCTGTGCTAAACTGTCCTCAGGTCTGAGTGCTTATTGCCTTGTATTGGACTGCCACTCTGTCCAGTGTGTGTTCCTGGCTTGCAAACAAGTAATCTGGGTGGGCTCTGGACCCACTATGAGAGAGAACAGGATAAAGCCATTAGAAGATGAATGAGTGAATTAAGTCTCTTGACTGATTGCATTGGTTGGTTAATATAGAAGAAATGCAGTTAACATTATAATACATTGTTGATTTAGTTAATTTACTGGTGGAAAATATTGCTAAAACTCAAATGTCACAAATGAATATGAACATTTATCATAAAGTATTTCATGCTACTTATTTCTGCATTTGTCAGACACTTAAGGTCATCCAGCAGTGAAAGGTGAACTGAGGAAGCAGTCACAGATACTTATAGTAATGATTTATGTGCTCCTCTGTTTCACTAAATGTCCTGCTTTGTGTGTGACGGATGGTAACTTGGTGTCTCCGTAGACTCCAAATCTACCAGGAAATTAACCAAACTGTTCATGCGTATAAAAGCATCCCTATATTTTGTTTATCCCTTTTTGTTCTCCATGTCTTATTTCTGTGAAGTGCATTTCAATTTCTAACTAAACAAGCTTAGGATTTCAAACCTAACACATAAGCTCTGGTCTAGGTGTCTTTACTGTGGAGAAATTGAATCAGATCAGGGCTGTAACACTGATAATTCTCTCACTACTTTAGCAGGAGTATTTGGTGGCTTTGTGGGACTTACAGAAAGGGGGAGATTACCAAAGAATTGTGGCAGACACCATCTGCTAAGACCTGCAAAGGCCAGAGAAAAAGTGAATGGCCGTTTGCTGTGCAGTTAAACTGCAAATTGAATAGGACACTGCCAACCCTGTGTATGTGTGCCTGCATAAATCTCATATACATTTTCAGAAAGTAGAAAGTAGGACTCAAATTCAGCACTCAGTTTTGTTCAATGTATGTTCAAATATGTTTTAAAATATCTGAATAAAATATTTGTAGTGTACAACTCTCACAGACCAGCACGGAACCGGAACCAGAGAGCGCGTGATCAGGATGAAGCATTTACAGAAGGTGAATGAATGAATGAGTGTTAATTTTCAGCTATTCATTCAATATTTTGCATATAAACATGTCATCTTGGTCGGGGTCGGTGACCACTGATGAAAGGCTAGAGGGGAGCCAACACAAACAGCAGCAATAGATAAGCTACGGTTTATAACTTGACATCTACATGGTACACCAACAATGGATGTGTGTCAAATAGTGTTAAAAAAATTCCAGCAGGAGCAGCGGTGTCTGATCTACTCATACAAACGCAAATCATACCTGTTCTGTGTGGCTCTGACCACTGTAAAACAGAGTGAAAGGGGCAAACACAGTATGCAGAGCAGATGGACAACATTTACAATTACAGAACTACAAAGTGCTCCTGTAAGGTCAGTGCAGCTGAGAGAATGGATAGGGAGTGTAAAAACAAGGAGGAGGTCATAATGTTATGGTTGGTCTGTATATATCTGATTAATATAAGTATTTAAAGATAATGTTGCTATGGATATTAGAGAAAGACTCAGTTCATCATGATCATTACAACTCATTCCAATAAAACTGATGTAACAAGGACTTTCCATGTTATATTCTCCCAATAAGACTTAGTGCCCCACTTTCTCCTTTCTGTATTTCCTAACAATATAATATTCCATATGCTCATTAATTTACCCAGAACCAGTCTAATAGAGGAGTCAATGCGAAGTGACCTGGAACTGCTGGTAGAAATGTTGATGCTGGATAATTCTGCATCATCTGGCTAAATTATTCAGACATTCTGTAGAGTTGGGACAAAAATGTCAACAGACCACCAGCTCATGCTGCATCTTGTGTGTGTGTGTGTGTGTGTGTGTGTGTCACAAAAATATATAAAGAATACATTTTCAAGCAACTTACAACTTGAGCAACTTCCAGCCTCAGCAATTCTGTTATGCTACTCACAGCACACCTACAGTGTGCTCTCGCTCGCTCGCTCGCTCTCGCTCTCTCTCTCTCTCTCTCTCTCTCTCCCTCCCTCTCTCTCTCTCTCTCCCTCCCTCCCTCATGAATATATTATTGAATGAAGGGCGGCAAGGTGGCTCAGCAGACAGTGTTGCTTTCACACAGATTCAGGGTCCTGGGGTTGTGGGTTCAAGCCCAGCTCTGCGTGATTATCTGTGAGGAGTTTGTTGTGTTCTCTCTGTGTCCACGTGGGTCTCCTGCGGGTGCTCTGGTTTCCTCCCACGGGCCAAAAAAACACACGTTGGTAGGTGGATCGGTGACTCAAAACTGTCCATTTGTGTGAGTGTGTTTTGCCTTGAAAAAGAAAGGCACCTTCAGCAGGGTGTTTTCCCACCTTGCACCCAGTGATTCCAGGCAGGCTCCAAACCCACCGCGGCCCCGAACTTGATAAGCAGTTACAGACTGTGAATAAATGAATTATTGAATGAACCATATAGTGCTTGGTGCAGTGTAGTAGGCATGACTGTTGATTTCAGCATGGGAGAGCAGTCTTCCCATCAGCGTAAGCACACTCAATATACCCACAAAAGCCCTTGAGCAAGGCTTCTAACTCTACAGTTGTCTATTTCTTGTAAGTCATTCTAAGAAAAAGAGATAACTGTAGCTGAATAAGCAAGCATCCCCAAACTTTTGGTGCTATACTGTAGCTAATTATTTCAAGTGCTAAAATATCCCAGTATTTCTCAGCCCTATCTCTTTTTGCAACATCTGTGTTGTCTGTGATAATCCACTCCTTGTTTCACATGCGACAAGTAGAGATAAGAGGTAAGCTTCCTTTGAGGATTCGCTATAATCAGGAAATAATTTATTTTAAACAGAGTGCTTAAGAGACTGTGGTGCTCCGTTCCACAAAGGAGTCACTGCTCTGCTTCAATTCGTATTTATTCAATTCTGTTCTTTGAGTCGTGTATGACATTGGTCACTGAAATGTCAGGTCATGCACATTGGACACACATTACAGCACTGATATGCAGACAGATTTAACTAATGCCATGAGAATGGTACTGTTTCTATCTGGTCACAGCCATTGGTCATTAAATTTCAGCCATTGCCTTGATTACCTAAGCCCTTCCATGTACTGTGCAAAAGTCAGAGATCAACATTTATGTATTATGATTCCAGTCCAGTCAGTCAGCACTGCTGTGTATGATCCACTCGTACCAGCACAACACACCACCACCACTTCAGTGTCACTTTAGCACTGAGAATGATCCATCACCCAAATCATACCCGCTCTGTGGTGGCCCTGAAAAGGGTATGGGCATGAGAATGTATGCAGAGAAACAGTTGTATGGTCAGTGGAGCTGATAAAATGGAAATTGAATGTAGATAAGGTATGTGTTCCTTTTCTACTGATAGGTCTCTCTCTCTCTCTCTCTCCCTCTCTCTCTCTCTGTGTGTGTGTGTGTGTGTATGTGTGTTCTACAAAATATTTTAAAAGTTATTTTGTAATAATTCTGTGAGATTCTTTATCCTCTAGCACACCCTGCACATTGAGCGTGGTGACAGTATGTGTTTTTGCTGAGGCTTTGTTTCCAGAAGCAAAATAATTAACAAAATAACAATACATTCTAAGAAAAAATATATTTTTTACATTTTTTACCTTAAAAGCCAATAAACATAACATGTTTGAAATTTTAACTGTTCATTAGCCCATAAACCAGGTGAACTCATTTAGTATTACCACTGTCCATATTTTCATTTCTTACAAATGTAGAGTATACAGACACCTCCAACTATGGTCAATATCACACAGCTACCAACATGTGTTTTAGGACTGTGTGAGAAAACCAGAGCACCTGGAGGAGACCCACACTGACACATGGAGAACTCCTCACAGAGAGGGAGGGGATTGAAGCAAGGATCCAAGATCCTGGAGCTGATTGGCAGCGACAGTACCTGCCTCCACTCTGCTCTTATGTACATCCAAAATTGAATTCAATTTGTTTTATATTTGTTGCATATAAATTAACATATTGCATATTGCAATATTATTTTTTTTGGATCAGCATGACTTGCAGTTCATGAAAATCCAGAAAATTGCAGCTCAGAAATCCAGTATCCCACATTATTAGAAGATTCAATTTCAAGTTTGAGTATCTCTCAGTTTGAGCATCGATTGGGTATCCCTCAGTTGACATTCATGGGGAAGACTGCTGACTTGACAGTTGTCCAGAAGATGATCATCGACCCTTCCACAAGGACAGCAAGCCACAGAAGGTCACTGCTGAAAAGGTTGGCTGTTCACAGAGTGCTATATTAAAGCACATTAATAGAAAGGTTATGGGAATGGGAATACCTGGTCAGAAAAGGTGCAACAGAGATGACCGGAGCCTTGAGGGATTTTCAAGAAAAGTCAATTCAAGAACTTGGAAGAGTTTCACAAGCAGTGGGCTGTCAAGCCAGTCCTCAAGCAGAGACAAAGTCATAAGCATCTTACCTGGGCCAGAGAGAAAAAGAACAAGACTGTGGCTCAGTGGTCTACACTCCTCTTTTCAGATTAAAGTACATTTTCTATTTCATTTGGAAATCAAGGTCCTAGAGTATGAAGGAAGAGTGGAGGTGTCTGAAGTCCAGTGTAAAATTTCCAGTTCTATGACATCTGCTGGTGTGAGTCCACTGTGTTTGATCATGTCCAAAATCAACCCAGGAGATTTTAGCACACAATGCTTCCAGCTATTTTATGGCGATGCAGATTTCATTTTCCAGTGCCCACAGTGCCATAACTACTATAAAATGCTTCGCTGACCATCACTGTGCGTCATTGACCAGCCTACAGTCCAGACATGAATACCATAGATAGTCTACTGGGTATTATCAAAAGGAAGATGAGAAACACCTAACCCAGAAATACAGATGAGCTGAAGGCCACTATCAAATCAATGTGGGCTTCAATAATATCTCAGCAGTTCCACAAGCTGATTGCCTTTACACTTTGATTCAATAGCTCTTATTAAAGAGTCCAAAGCAAGTATAGGGTGTGTAAATTAACATATTGTCAAAAGTAGGACATTTTCATATTATACATACTGTTCTGTTTTATTTTTTTAAAATATAGGATTAAATATGTCCCTTTATGAGTAATCTATAGAATATATGACAGTTCATCTAAATTACATTTATTTAAATTATGAGCAAAAATGAAAATTTTCATGATATTCAGATGTTTTCGATGCACCTGTATATACATGCTATGAATATGTTTTGGTAGAGGCTGTCATTGCAGAAAAGCAGTGTAAACAACTTTATGATACACTTGATCACAGATTAAATGAATGTAAATTTGTCTGAAAAAAAAAAGTGGCTATAAAAATAGTTACTTAATTGGGTCTGAAGGTCTACCAGGGTTAAGTGTGGCTGAAAACATAGCATAACCTACCTGAATCCCAGACATATATTCTCTCTGCATGGGTGAGTAATGTAAATGTAATCTAATTGAATCTAAACTAATCTAATCTGTTCTAATCTAATCTAATCATGGGCTCAAATAGGAATACATGCAGTGGAGATTTATAAATGAAGATTGCACACAGGCTGGGAGCCACTCTGCGGTACTCAGTTAGATAACACTTAAAATAACACCTGTGCTCAAGACATTTAATTAAAACATGATGGAGTGCAAGCCAAACAGCAGATTACTTTACTGAATGCTTCCTATAATTTTTCAAAACAAAAAAATTCTGCACAAAACAAAAATTCTGCACAATTGAATCATATGGTCTGATTTTACCCCAAAAATTAAGAAACATACGGCAACTGCATGGCTTTTATTTGTTTTAAATTATGTTTTAGTTGAAGTGTATTTTAAGATACATGTTATTAAAATAAATACATCTCACACATCTCTCTCTTTCTCTCTCACACAATAAAGGGTGATTGGAAATGTTGAAAATATTTACAGATAACCCATGTCCTAGGAATCAGTTATTCTTCTGTCACTATCTCTGGATGTATTATAAATGGCTTCTTACTCATTAAATAGTGCACTATGTCTTGAAATAACTTCTTTCCAAATTTCAAGTTAATTTCAGTGAGTTCTGAAGACAAGGCTTCTAAATCCTGAATAAGGAAATGAATGCCAGCATCATGAAAGAATATTCAAATTATTCTGGCCAGCCGTATTCTGAGAACATAAATATCCCACAGCAGTGAGAGAATTAGTGATGGAGATTATAGATGGAAGTAAAGGGAGACTGGAGAGGGCTGTAACATTTTAACATTTCACTTGTAGGCTCTGGCAGTTTGCGTTGTACTTTTCACATGTTTATATATTTACTCAGGACTGTCGGTTTAAAAACAAGGGCAAAGAGTAACAAGGCAAGCCTAGTTTAGCTGGACTGGCATTAGCCCAAAATACATCTCCTTGTCATTGGAAGGTCTGTAGAAGCTTTGGTGCTTCATGCCTTTGTTTACACGTTTTTTTATGTGATTGTGTTGTACAGAAAATATGGAGGGCAGGACTAATAAATGCAGAAATGAAAAAGAGGAGCAAAACATTTTGTTCAAAATATATAACACAGACATCAATGTTTTCTTGTTCATTTTAATTAAAAATAAATAATAGATGAACTACCACCAAAGAAAAAAGAAGACCAAGAACATATTGTTGATTTTAAGAATTACAGTTACTAATTTATTCAATGTAACAGGTTAAAGTACATGAATTTTAAGTTTTATAAATTTGTAAAAGACAAATACACACACTCTCTTGGAATAAGACAAATTCAGCAGTCCTGTTCCTGAGTTCCGAGCCGTCCTACTGAGCTTGTGAACTACCCAACGCCAAGCCTAGGCTCTGGCCAACACGCATGATGTCGTGCCAAACATAGCCCCAGAAACATACAAACGGAGCGTGTCTTATTTCCTATTATTCAGCTATGGTTCACTCTGTCCTTTGGCTCCAGCTGGGAACTTTTTTCCTGGTTCCCGAACAAGTTTATGTCAATGGAAATGTACTGAATGGTTTCAAATTTAGTTCACAAACTGGAACGTGAAATATAGCTGAACTAACTTTTCCTGCTCACGCATGCACATTTTAACATAGTGAGAGAGTCAGTGAGTCACGGAGTCAGTTAACGAAAATGCATTTTCTAGGCTGACCCAGTAGGGGATCCCACAAAAAAGCAAAATTTGTAATTTGTAATAATGCAGCTCTAAGCATGTCTCAATTACACATTGTGTTGATTTCCTAAGTGAAAATCAACACTCTTCATGCTTGAGCTGTGAGGAGTTGATGGATTTTTACCACAAGAGCATGAGGTCAGTTACCTCATCGACAATTTGTTCTGGGTCACAAATGCAACTCCAACTCATCCTATCCACCATTCAATAGACTAGCTTCCCTGCTCCCCTGCACATTGTTTGATTTTATGCCCCTCTAACCAGCATTTTGCACTAAGCATCTAAAACAAAAATAATAAACACAAAAAATCTAGTCTCTAACAACAATTTAAAATAGTTTCTCATATTTTGTCTGTTAAAGTTTAATGTGCGTTTTTATAAAGCGTTAAATTAATTCATTTTTAATTCAAGGAAATGATTGATTTTGTGTTGGGAGCATCTTGAATAGTAAAATGGGCAGCTGGTGCCATTTAGAGTCTGAATGCAGGAAGAACCTCTCAAATGCACCATGGAAGCCTTGACATTTCATCCAGCTGAATCCCTGGTAATGCAAAATCGAATTTAGATTCATTAGACTGCCCTTTTTACATGAGTTTTCCATATAAACCAGGGAAACTCAGTTAACAAAATCATTTTGAAGTGTTAGGTGAAATTAGCGTTTAAAAGTCACCGGTTACAATTCAGCATTGTATACACTGCTTTACTGGCAACAGTTTGTCAGTGGAGAACTGTAATTTCTTGTGATGATAATTTGCCTCTTAAGAAGTGCAGTTCATATTATTCAAAACCTAATATTTTTCTCTGGAAATTTTCTTTATAGGGGACATATTACATCCTTTTTGTACAAGTAAACATTTCTGGGGTTATGTTTGGGGTCTTAAGAAAACATTTGATCATGCCCTCCTGTCACGCCCTCGTCTCGTCGTGTCTGTTTTTTCCCGGTCATTTGCTCTTTCTCAGCACATGGCTATGTTTTGTTTATGTTCTTGTCTCCGCCCTTGTCCCGTCTTTGTTCCGCCTCCTCGTCTGTGTCATCTGTTAACCCGTCCTCCTCGTTATCTGTCCAGGTGTGTCTCATTTATGTCTTGTATTTAAGCCCTCTTGTCTCACGTCCTGTTGGTCGAACATTCCTCATTTCTCCGTTATCTTCAGTCCTGTCGGTCATGTTATCTGTCTATCTCCGTAGTTTTCCCCGTCGTCGTTTCATTCCCTTTGTCGTCGTTTCGCTTTGTTTTCTGTCTGTCCCATTTACCCCGTTTATTTCTTAGTGTCCAGTCTAGCTTGTTTACCTTCTGTCGAAAGTCTCTTTGTTTTGTTATTTTTCCTTGAATAAACGTTTATTGTGTTTTAGTGAATGCGTCCGCCCTCAGTCAGTCCGCTCCGTGATCCGTGACACCTCAGAATGACAAGTATAATTTTATAAAAAATGTTATATGTTATAATAAATGTGTAATATATTTGTCAATGCCCATTTACATTGAAGCTATACAAGAGTGTTTCTGCTGATAAGCTCAGTAAAGGACAGCCAATTAGAAAATTAGAAGATTATTTGCATTTGCCTTAAAGGCCCAGAAACAGCTCATGTGAAATGAATTATGACTGTGGACTACTGATGGGCTCTATATCCAAAACTATCTTGAGACATATACTAATTCATATTTTCCACACAGATTGCTGATACAGGCAGCTTAAACTATCTTCATTGAAAATCTCCACTCAGCTATATAATGGGATGATCTGGAGTCAATTTCAAGTGTGTGTATATGTATATGCAAAATATGTAGATTTTTAAGTAGAGCAACCCACTAAGCCTGGATAAAGCAGAGGTTGTCAGCCAGGTTTGTCTGTGCCTAAAGCCAGCATCCTGCACTAGGCATCAGCCACTAATATGAGCCACAGTCCCAAAGCTCCATGATCAAAAGGTCCTGTAAATGAGCTCTAACAGTGGAGGATTGGATGATATCAACGAGTGCACAGAACACCAAAAGGGGCTGCACACTGAGCTCCACGCTACAGTGTCATATCAAACGTTTCACTGGAGGTTGACCTACGATGTGTGTTCTAAAGGACTGAATGAAGTTATCGTATAGCAATCCTACAACCTAGGGGTTAAACCTAGAGCTTTTCTCTGTTTCACAGCAGAACAAGCATCAAAGCCAACACAGGAGCAGAATCAATATGCTGAATACCCAGGAGACTGTGAACTGAGGAGCATAAACTGATGGCATAATGAACTGAGGGGAGCAAATTCCAGGTGCATGGAGTGAAGGTAAATAATGATGTCACTTCTGTCTAATATAACCATATGAATAACTTCTTTAAAGCCCCTTTTTCCCACAGACATGGTGTTGGTATCAAAATCTTTTCAGCTTTTGTTGCACAAGAATCTGTGACCACTGGATTCTGTGCCCTAAAGAAGTTCCTTAGCCCAAGCCCTATGCCTAAATCTAACCAGTTCACACTTGACAGAAGCTTTGAAACACCCTCCACTAAAGTCACAGCATTCAATTCGCACAGATCTTGATGTAACAAGTTTTGCAGCTCTGACACCACAGTTTTGCTGGTCTGAAAGCCGATGAAAGGAACTGAAAGGTGGGGCCCTGGTATCACCACGTAAAGTTGTGATTTTTTACACTTACAAGTAAAAGCACAGGAAACTTAGCAATCAATCAATCAATAAAAAGCAGCAATGAGTCCTTAGAGGCTTCTGGCAGAACTAATGCATTACATATATTCCTTCTGTTTTCCTGCAGTTGCTCTGTTTTTTTTTTTTCAATTTCATTCAAGGTATAAGAATGAATGGCCTAAATCAGTAAAGCAAATATACTAGTTGTTATGTAAATATGACCATGAAGGTGCAGAGCTCAGTACAGAGAACCATGGATAAACAATGTTCTGAAAGTCAATAATCATTCATCTACTGTCTGTAACCAGTTCAGGGTCTCGGTGGGCACGGAGCCTACCTGGAATCACTGGACGCAAGGTAGGAACACACCCTTCAGGGGGCGTCAGTCCTTCGCAGGGTGTCACACCCTCACACATTCATTCACACACTTACACCTATGGACACTACCAACGCGTGTTTTTGGACCATGGGAGGGAAACAGAGCAGCTGGAGGAAACCCATGCGGACACAGGAAGAACACACCAAACTCCTCACAGACAGTCCCCCAGAGCGGGACTTGAACCCACAACCTGGTTAAAACTGATAATTGAACAAAGAAAACATTAGTATCATATTAGTGAATGTGAATGACAAAATTGATCATTAAATTTATTGTTTTTTTTTTAAACCTTTAAGAAATTCCTAAATGACCAAAGTGCTCAGAACAGTCAGAATGTAATATTATATTCTTCAGTGGTTAAGATAATGCTTTGGGCACACGGTTAAAGAAGCTTAACGAATGAATGTTTATGTGTATGTATTCTAATTTTATATATTCTAATTTTATATATATTTTATATTTATATTTTATATTTTATAATTTTGGTGAATTCAGCTATACTTTGAAGTATAGCTTCTCCATAGAAGAGCAGGAACTTCAATGGGACACTCCTTGTGTCAAGTAGAGAGGTATAAACTCCCTAAGTACTGTAGAGTACCATACAATACCTTTGAGAGGCTTTTGTGATACAGTCAAATTCTCACAAATATTTGATGCAAATGGAGGACTACCAATTTATGAACATCCTTGATTTCAGAGCAAATGTTTTATGGCATTTCTAAACCTCAGGGCATTATTAAATGCAAGAGATTACTAAAAAATGCATGATATCCGCAAAAGCACACAACAGGATACAAACATCTGACCAATCTTACCATTCACATCATGGAGAAAAAGACCAGAACCCTTTTAGTGCTTCTGTTAATAAACAATCAGGTAACATCTGTCAGAACTGTTTAAACATCTGTCTCAATGTTTTGGTCTTATGCTCTAATATCAGAAAACTTGATATGGCCACAGGCTTTTGTTGAGCATACACAAACTCAGTACACAATCACCAGACTGAAGGACTAAGCTCCTCACATTTAGTAATATCAAACCCCACAAGCATAAACACCCAGCATTCTCTCTGCAAAACTTACATTTATTTACATTTGCTAAGATTCACTCTGGCAGAGTTATAATTAGAGTTATAATTGCTCACAGCACTGAGAAAAAAAAGTGTCTCTAAAAGAAAAATAAATAAATAAAAATAATAGAAATTGCTTTGTTTCTTCTGGCATAAGCTCCAATCAGCTAAACCCCAACAGATTAGAAATAATTTTCCTTAGTGCTCTTAGATGTCACCCGTTTGAAATAACAAGCCTTGGAGTAGTTCCGAAAATGAGAGGTGAGACAGGAATATCAACGAGTCAATGAATCAATGAGCCATTTTTTGACCATTTATCATTCCACACACAATTTCACGACAAATGGTCCAAAATGACTTAAAAATTATTTTAATTGCATTTATTATACACAACGTTGAGAGGGTTTTATATGCTTCTGTAATGCTGTTTTCTGAAGAGAAATGGTGTTCAGGACACCCTACATTCACATGAAATACAAACAAACACCATATCAGTGTTAAATAGGATGTAATCTTCCAAAGTTCAGTCTCAGAGGTTGGATGCATTTAATGATATCCTTCCTTATGCCCTCCTACACCTCTAACAGTGTTTTACCATATACCACTATGATGCGTGAAAATTGTATGAAGGTATGATGAAATGTTATTCTGCCCAAACCTACTGCCAATGTTTGCATGGCTGTGAGGAGTACCATATACATTTTTTTAATTAATTATTTATTTCGTTTTGGAATCCAGTTTGGATATTCCATTTTTTTGTTTTGCTCTTGTTTTATGTGCTTGTTTTTATTATTGTTGTTTACTTATCCATAGTATGGCCTCTTCAGGCACAGGGTGCATTCAGGTAATGTTAAATAAATTGGAAATAATTTTAATTAGAGCTTTTAGCAGCAATTAATTTCAAATATGAATTTGGTAATCGTTTGCAGAATGACAGGTGAGATATGAATATGCAGGACACATCACACTCGCGTCATTAATGTGAAAAGCAAACGACACCAAATAAACCTTCAACACACGGTCAAAATCCATGCATAATTCTTATGCAAAGACATGCTTGCTGAGTTTTGTTCATGCTGAATTAAGCCTTGGGCTTCACCATTAGAAAGCCATGTTTATGAAAATAGACCATATAATGGATGATGTTTGGTCTCCTGTGAGGATTAACTGATGAGAGATTATGTTAATACTTGAAGGCTACCTACATAGGGAACATGAATATGCTACAGATTCCTGCTGCTCATTATTACAAAGTGAGCAGTCATGGGAGATATTGTAAATTGATAGCTATAGTGTTCTTATCTATATTCTAACTATATGTTTGCAGTTATCCAATGTAGAAATTAGGTTTTTGAAGCTAATGTGAGTGCGTGTAGCTGGGGGACTCTGCCCATCCTACCCAGAGATTCTTTACAAACCCAAGACTGGTTCGGGAGCCTGAGAGCCTGAACATTTATATGAAGAGTTCAAAAGAGTAACTCTTATAAAAGATGAGATGTAGCAGTTCCCATTTCTGATGGGATCTGTGTGCCTCTCAGCTTCATCACAAGTGCTTCCACACTAGGCCTCAGCTCCAAATCAAATCTTAAGGCCATCCTTTAAAAGCCCCCTACATTTTACAGATTACAATATTAAATAGCCCCCTCATACTAAGGGGCTATATAATGTATTGTGTAGTTATTGTCTACCTGAGTGTACACAGTCCTACCATAAGGACTGAATATGATTTTCATAAAGAATTACTGGAGTATTCACAATATGACATAAGACATTGTTTAAATTAAGTGTCATTGAAGGAACATAATTGCCATTAATGACAGTGTTGTTCATATATTCAGTTTATAATAGCTTTATGATAATCATTCACATGTGCACCTTAGATTTATACAGTAAAATTTATACTTCATACAGCATATTACACCATTTTGAAAATTACATAATTAATCAATAAATTCATTAATTCATCATTTGTAACTAGAGCATCCATAGAGAGAACACACCACAGTAATCACAGACAGTGACCTTCAAGACCCCAAAGCTTTGTGGCAGTGACACTACCTACAGTGCCACCTTGCTGCAAAATGCTGACATGAACTGTTCATAAATGCTTGAGTTGTTCAGTGCTTATGCATGTGTTATAAAGTACCTAATAAGACTTCATATATAATGCTTCCATATCTATGAATTATATTGCAGCTTGTCAAACCTGTTTTCCAAAAGGTTACTGGACTTAAGCTTGGTGTGGTCAGTGTGTGTTCATATTTGGGCCAGATGCTCAGTTGCCATTTATGTGGAGGGCAGTAGAATGTGAGGAATGAGAGGGCTCATGATTCACAATCAGGATCTCTGCAAACCATAAACACTGAAGAGTTGAAAGTGATCTATTGCATACAAGACCCAGGGCCAAAGTATTCATGATCGAGCCATAGATGGATACATTTTTAATAAGGCACTCAGTCTAACAGTAGGCATCATAATATATATATTCAGGAATATGATGGCCAAATTCTGAGAGATGTATAAGCTCAGGCTTAAAAATAAAAAGAATTTCCTGAATCATATAAGAATTCCTTAGGCTACATTGCTTTATTTATTTGCAGCAAATAACACAAGAGCAGCAATGCCAAGAGAATAATCCCACAGCTGCTGAAAAGCCAGGACATAACACTCTCAAAAAAGACAAAGAACTGCCAAACACCAGTCACTCAATATAACAAATGCTCCTGCTGCTGCAGAGTACTTCACAGCGCATCCAAGAGTGTCTTATTCTCATTTTATTATAAATTAATGAATCATAAATAAACAAACCTTAATATACTTTATTAATGATGGCTAACGTGTCTTGTTTCTCTTGTAGACTGTGTTCATTTTGCTTTTCCACAGGCTTTGGTTACTTCTCACTTGCCTGTCTCTGTCTCTTCTATGCCTTAGCTATGATGCCTCTTCCTGTCATGTGACTTAAGGATTGACCTTCCCAGGTGTTTTTTGTTAATAACTGTTTATAAGCCCAGTCCTGTTTTAGTCCCATTGGTAGTTTTTAGTATGATAATGTCCTGTGGGTTCTTTGAATCTTGCTCTCTTGGTTTGTTTTCATGTTATGGTTTGTCCTGTTGCTTTCATGTATTAGTTTGTCTTCTCTGTTTCTCTGGTTGTTGAGATTTCCCTTAGTGTCCTGTTTCTTGTAGTGTTTATGTTAAGGTTACTTAAAGATGATTGTAGTTCCTTCTTACTGTATGTTTCTAGGTTTGTGGTGTCTTAGTATTAGTGTTTACAGTTTAATATCTTTATTCATTATTCTCTAGGTTCCGTGTTTCTTTGAATGAGATTTATAATTATCTGTCCCCTGTTTACTTTGGTCTACATCTTTATTTGTTTATAGTCATGTCCCTTGCTTATTTTATCTCTCTCTCTCTCTGTTTTTATTGTTAGTTACTCCCTTTATTAATGTCTTTATTCAGAGGATGGTTTTTGACTGTTTGTTGTTTTCTGTCTGCTACCATTGGTTGTATGTTCTGTCCCTGTCTGATCTCTATATGGTGGTGTTTTCTGGTTTATGTATTATGTAGCTCTGTTTATTAAAGTTCAGCATCTTTGCACGTACATCCACTCTCTAGTTTCTATGTCTTGGCCCTCCTGCACCCGTGACAGGTTTTTGGATATTTTTTGTTAAACAAAATCTCAACAAAAAAGATTCTCACACACACAGACAGAGCTCCATGTTTAAGCCTTGAGCTGCACTGTAGCATATTCTCCATTAAAACTTTGGTTTCTTATGCTGAAATTCTCACTGAAACTTTTACTCAGCAAATTCCATCCATCCATTTTCCACCACTTATCTGGGTCTGGGTCACACAGGAAGCAGTCAGAGTAAATGTATTAAAGTTGTGAACAGAATCAGTGACAACAGGCAGCCCTAAAGCAGTCTGACTTAATGTCAGCCATACAACATAGACTCCTTCTCTGTTTATATAGGGAATGGATAGCTCGTAGCAAAGAGCCAGGTACCCCATACTCTCTGAGCACCCCCTACAAAATACCCAGAGGCACATGGTTCAAATGCCCTCTCCAGATCCTCAAAGCACATGTGAACTGGTTAAGCAAACTCCCACGCACCCTCCAGGATCCTAGCAAGGGTGAAGAGCTGATCCTGTGTGCCACGACTAGGATGGAATCCACATTGTTCCTCCTGAACCTGGGGTTCAATTCTTTTCTCCAGTACCCCCGCATAGACCTTACCGGGGAGGCTGAGGAGTGTGATCCCCCTGAAGTACCCAGCAAATTATAAGATTCTTTTTCAAAATTCATCAAAACTACTTTGAGACATTATAAAATAAAAAAAAAAAGAATGATTTCCTTTCACCAGTTTGTCATGCATCATACTACACAATTCTCAAAAATACAAGTACCAGCATTTAAACTTTATTATTGTGATTACATTTTTTATTCCATAGACATCACTTATATAAATATTTATTGTGATGATCTTAGACTAATTTTACATTTAAGTACATATTATTAAAATCTTCAGTGTTAAAAATGAATTCTAAAAATTGATATTAACCACAGCACAT
Organism: Hoplias malabaricus; assembly: GCF_029633855.1. NCBI lineage: Eukaryota > Metazoa > Chordata > Actinopteri > Characiformes > Erythrinidae > Hoplias > Hoplias malabaricus. Next base: position 16,552,444 of record NC_089802.1, read on the forward strand.
TGAGTGATTAATTCATTTATTTTCTTTAATTGATCAACAGTCCTAAAATAAATATTTCAGTAAAAATTACGTTTAAAAAAAGTTTGAGATATTTGCAATTTAGAGCAAGCAAGGATGTCAAACAATTATTAAATTATGTCATGTCATATCAACAGGTGACTATAATCATTATTTTGTACAAATGCATCATCCTGGTATTATCTTTAGAAGCAAAAATGGGCATGACTTTGTGAATAAATACAAGAGAAAATGACTAAAATATTTAAATAAATTATCCTAGGAAGAGACATTTCATTGCCCATGTTACATAACATTCTCAATATTTAAGGAATTTGGTGCCACTTCAGTGTAAAGCATCAAGGAAGTAAACTTCAGCTGAATAAATGTGATCTCAGATCACTCATACAATACTGCATCAAGAACCATCATTTTTAATCGGTATGAGCATATAGGCTAAGAATTACTCTGGCAAACTCTTGTCAAGCAAGACATCACCTATTTACAGATGCCAATTAACATGTTACTGTATCAAAAGAAAGCCTTACAATAACTGAGTCAAGAAGTGCCACTTAGGCACTGGACAATTGCAGATTGGAAACGTATTGCGGTCAGATGAGTCAACATTTCAAGACATTTGTGAAAGAAATAGACACTGTGCTCTGGACTGGAGAATAAGACCACTCAGACTGTTACTAGCAACACGCTCAAAAGCCAGGGTCTATCAAAGTATGGGGTTGTGTCAAAGGCATCTTACACTGTATGTCTTACAAGAATGCCTATGCATATTTTAACAAGACAAAGTCAAGGCTGTGGAAGAGGGCACAGGTGCTGGACTGGCCTGCCTGTAGCCCTGACCTTTCCCCCTTAGAATATGTGTGGCACATTGAAATGTAGAGTGTGAGATGAATCCCTCGTACTATGGTACACCCTAGTTTTAAAGAGGAATGGACAAGTAGTACACCTGAAACACTCACTTGATGCTTTCAGTCCCTTAACATATGTTTAGTTGTTAAAATGAAAAAAGTCAAACCACAAAGAAGTAAACATTTTTTTGACTAGAGCTTTTTAAAATAAATAATTTCTTATGTAGAAAAACCTAAATTCCAAAATTCATGAGGTAAAAAAATGCATTTATGTTCTTTTGATTATTTTCAATGTAATGCAGGCCAAAAATAATCTACAAATCTGTCTGCCTGATTGATGTCAATGCCTGGCCAGTGCATGCTGGTGTCTGTCTGATGACTGCTGCTTCTGTCCGTGTCTCACTCGTGAGGGTACCTGAGTGTGGCGGGTTTTTCCTGCTGCTGTGAGATCTGACCTGGCGTTGGGGGATCTGGTTAGTTGAAAAGCAGCTCGTTTCCTGTCCTGGTTCAGTCAGTCTTGTATCATGACTGAAGTATATTCAGTGAGTGGTTACTGTCCACTTTGCTCCAGACACCCACTTCAGAACATGTAATATTCTCTGAGAGCTTTTCTTTAGACCAGAATAATAATGAATTAATTGAGATATTTTCCTGCCACATGTGCACACAACACCTGCCATTTTTTTTATTTGACAGACTGACAATCAATGCTGGAGTGTGAAATGTTATGACAGTGGCACACAGGTTGACTGACAATTTTACCCCATTTCTATTTCTTCTTATGGACAGCAGTGGCTTGCTCTATATTTATAGAACTGTTGCGAGCATCTCTGGGACATAATTGCCTATGTCACATCAAATGTGAGCTCTGTCTTTTTCAATTCATTTGCCGTGGACATTATTTTCCTGATGTACTGCTACAGGCCTCTAGCTCATTCTTGGCTTTGACAACTTATTATTCTGAAAGACATCCTTGAGAAATCACAGCATAATCATGGCATAAATTTAAAGAAGGTGAAAAGTGAACTGGAGGGTACTCTTACTTTAGATTTCTGATTATTTGAATAGTATTATTTATTATAATTCAAATAACTGACAAACTAGTAGGAGTCATTCTGAGGTGACAGAAAGGTCCATATTAGTTTTGCCAATCAAACATCCAGAAAAATGCAATAAATAAAAATAAATAAATATATTGAATAAAATGTGGGGAAAAAACACAGCAACTACAATAAATAAATAAATAAAAAATCCAATGTAGGTTAGTATAAAGAGACTTGACTTTACTGCAGGTAATTTTGAAGCGTTTTTGTTGGTCCATTCTTTTATTATAGGTTCACACATTATAAAGGACATCTTTGTTGAGATGATTTAGAAAGATAAATCTAAATATCCAAATATATGGAGAAAGAGGTTATGTTTTATCTGTGATGTCATCCATGCTACTCCAACCACACAGTCTGATTATTACGTATCAGTTAGAAAATCAGACCATGGATTCATTAAATGAGTTCTATAAGTTAGCATCATCTGCAGCATCCAAGATTCTGGAGTTATGTGTCAGTGACCGTACTTGCATATTGCCATTATGTTTCACAGTTTCTATTCTGCGGCACAGTAGCGCAGCAGGTGTTGCAGTCACACAACTCCAGGGACCTGGAGGTTGTCGGTTCGATTCCTGCTCCAGAGGAGCTGTGTGTGAGGAGTTGGTGTGTTCTCCCCGTGTCCACATGGGTTTCCTCCGGGTGCTCCGGTTTCCTCCCACAGTCCAAAAAACATACGTTGGTAGGTGGATTGGGAACTCAAAAGTGTCCGTAGGTGTGAGTGAATGTTGAGTTGCCCTGCAAAGGACTGGCGCCCCCTCCAGGGTGTGTTCCTGCCTTGCGCCCAATGATTCCAGGTAGGCCCTCTACCCACCGCGACCCTGAACTGGATAAGCGGTTAGATAACAAATGAATAAATTAATTAATTAATTTTCCATTTTTTTTTACATTACAGGGTGCAGTGATCGGATTGGAGGCTTTGGATTTAGCCAGAGTCCTGCTCTGTACAATGGGCACTGGCATCCAATGCAGCTCTGCTTGATTCATTAGTGCTGTCTCCATGAGGATCTTCTCCAATAATGAACTAGTATTCCTATAATACTATTCCTTCACTTTATTAAAATGTTGATATATAATTATAATTATTCTCCACTCTACAGTGTTAAACAGAAAACTGTCTGTGGGGTTTATTGGACATTTTAAACCCTAGAATACCCTAATGTTTTAGTGAATTGTATTTAAATAGCGAGAAGCAGAAAATGCAACCAAGATTGAAATTGAGACAAAAGATGGATACTAAATAATTAAGATGACATCCTGTATGTTCTAATAAAATATTGCCCAGATTGGAATGTCTCTGCCTGTCTGACATCCAGCCAGGTTTGAGAATCAGGCAGCCCCTACACGCACCACACCACCCACCCTCCAGGTTAGGGTTTTCCTGCTCATCTTCCATGAAGCTATCAGCATGTGCCAGAGCGTCTGTCTGAGGAGACTGGCTTTTATTTCAAACTGCACACATTGTTTACCTGTCTGCTTTAACACAGCTCTCAACATGACATTATAGGCTACTCTATACTTATTGTAACTTCATAGCTCTTCATTCAGGCCACTGTTTATATATTGATCTTTCTTTATACACTGCTCTTTGTTTGATGTTTTGCTCCAGTGTCCACCAGAGGAGGAGTTCCCCTTCTGAGTCCTGGTTCCTTATAGTGGTGTTTCATATTCTAAGGGATATTCATATTCTACTTGCCATTGTTGATTCAGTGCTCACTTGGAGCTAGGACCTGGAATTCTGTAACACCACCAATTGTAAACATCGGATTCATTTACTGAATTTTCTGTTGAATACACTTTCCTTTTTTTAGCGATGTTAAAAAGGAATTCAACATATGAAAGTTTGTTCTCTGACTTTTGCACAGCTGTGTACATTCCTGGTTTAAAATAAAAAATGTAACAAGCCTTGGGCTTAGAGGTTTTTTGAAATTCCTTGAATAGCAAAAGACGCACTCAAAACTTTACAGAAAGTTTCAGGAGGTTTGGAGAATTGTTTGCTCCTTGGCCTCAAAGAAAAATTCTTAAAGCTGGCTTTAGTGAAGGAAATAACTGACCTTTTCTTTTGTTTACAGGATAAAATTGTAGCACACTATGCTTGTAGCACTTGACCTTAGCCATCATTGATCATTCTTCACAGCTTCAGAGTGAGTGCTTTCCTTACTTTGTGAAGGTGTAATCAAGCCCAAAGTCTCTTTTTGCTGTTCAATATTACAAGCCATTAAAGGGTCAGCTTTTCCTGGGCTACTGCATTAACACATGCTACACAGTGCATCACATATTCTGAATGGAGACTCTCTTTTGACTCTGTCTCTTCATCACAAATGTATAATGAGGAGTTCTGGTGATGACTTGCTAAAGAGAATTCTTACTGATGTGTGAAGAGCCTATCTCCACCAGCCTAGCCCACACAGACCACCTTAGGCAATAGACTCTGCAAGCCAGCAGCATGAGACTTATTTTAGACAAATCTGAAAGTAGCTTTCTGCGTGACATGTGTAAAAGACTAGCTTTTTCAGCACGACTCCTCAGGAAGCAAGGCTGCTAGGGAAGAAAGATACTATAGCTAAACCAGCTGTAACAATCCCTCCACAGATTCTTCCAGTAATCCTGCAGGTGTAGAAGCCATGTCCAGCTATCAGAAAACTGTGCTAAACTCTTAATGCATCACATATTGAATCTCAGCCAGTTACCAATATCTCACTCTCCCAGTGCATATCTCCCCATCTCTCCCTGCCACTTTAATGTGATTCTCATTTACATGATATTCTGTAAGCATGTGGCAGAGGGTAGGATTTCACCTCACCTCAATAATACATTGTTTATATTTCAGAAAATATATGTTTCAGAAAAGGGGTTTTTAAAAACATTGTAGGAGCAGGCTTCAGCTCAGTCATTTTTTTAGCTTCATCTGCCTATTTATGAACAAAGCACAAAAAGTAAGGAAATTTGTGTTTGGTAGATTATTTCTTTGTTGTAACAATGCTTCTTGGCAATAACTTCCTATCTTATACTGTTGGAAGCCTGTTAATTTCCCTTTTAAATGTTGCCATATTTGTAAGGAACGTGCATTTGTGGGATGAGCAGTAAAGCTTAGTATGTGTGTGCCCATGAAAAATTTGCCAAATCCTCTCTGCCAATGCAAGACAACTTATTCTGCCATTGACTCGTTTGGTGTTTGGTGGACTGGATGATCGAAGTTTGAAAAAAACATGACATATTGGCGCTCCGGTTTCCTCCCACAGTCCAAAAACACACGTTGCAGGTGGATTGGCGACTCGACAGTGTCCGTAGGTGTGAATGTGTGTGTGTCTGTGTTGCCCTGTGAAGGACTGGCTTCCCCTCCAGGGTGTATTCCCGCCTTGCGCCCAATGATTCCAGGTAGGCTCTGGACCCCCCGCGACCCTAAATTGGATAAGCGGTTACAGATAATGGATGGATGGATGGATGACATATTGACGATTTAACATTTTATTCATTTAACAAACAGCAGCCTCGGGGAAAAAAAAAACCTCTCAAACCTCAAAAATACAAGCCTACAGAAAACAAATCCTATGAAATCATCAGGTACAAGATAGGAACACATCCTGGGCAGGGCACCAGTACATCTTAGGGCATAACATACTAACCCAGTCACTCACAGGCACACCGGTGAACAAATTTGCATAGCCTATCCATCTACTGGACAGTCACCTGATGCAAGGACTGAACCAAGGACCCCAAGACTTTGAACTTTACCCTGATTACCCTTTTATTTTATTATATTGTATATGTTTAATGTGTAAAATATGTGTAAAAACATATTGAACACAATTGGTACCCCTGAAGTTTATTCAAAATAGACCTAAATCTTTTTCTAAAAGCAAAAATCCCTATTCAGATGCCATCTTCATTACCACAAAAGTATGGAAAAGTTCCAAGTCTTTGTTACAAGCTACAAGATTAAGTGTCGAAACATTGCAAACTGTCCTTGGACCTACAACAGGACACATCTGACAATTGAAACATTGCATACAAAGAAGTTCCCTTTAGTAATCATCCCGCTTCACTCTGACTTGTTAATTAATGCAAGCTATATGGCCAATCTCTTTTATCTGGAAATAATCAGCTCGACCTGTTGACCACCAAGCCCTCCTGAGAATGCTAATGAAACCTGACCTGCCAATTCTTTGTCCTTGATCCAAGTAAATGGCTTGGCCTCACATTCCTGCTGTGTACATAAGCACAATCAAACATTTCATTGGCTGATTTATGTGTTTGTTGATTCAGGTTCAAATCCAGAGCCACAGATGGATCTCAACTACTGCTGCCATTCCCCTTTACATTACATTACAGCTCACATCATAATATTACCTAGAAGCCATGAGCCAAGAGATTTTCCAAATTTCCTTGTGCTTAAATTTATAATTTATTAAAATATACCCCATGGGGTTCTCTTCTTCTGTGCCATACCTTCACCTGTACATACATGATTATTTTATTAGAAGAATGAGGGCAAAAGGTATCTTCTTCAGGCATTATTAGCAAAAGAAAACTCACAAACCCTACCCCAAGCTTACACCAATTGTTTCACATTATTGCTTTAGTCACCCAAAACCAATCTGTTTATCTGTTTTTTTCCAGTCTGCTTCTGTTTGAGAAAACATATGTCTAAACGTATTTGATTTTTTACTCTTGTGTCATCCGTGACTGAGCTGTGATATTGTCCACACCATGTGTATGACATAATTGGAGGGAGCTCAAAGATATGAAACACATACTCTCAGACATTCAAACCAAGGTGACCATGAAAACAAGAAAGCCAACAAGTGTAGCTTTCCCACTATTGTTCATCTAATTCATCTGTTTAATATAGACGTGAATAAAATACCTGGGCCATGCATGATTTTGACATTACATTTCTCGTTTTTTGACTGCTCCTCTTTCCACACATAGTTGCTTAGGGACCAGAAGTGGAGATTTACTGCAGTTTTACTGGAGTTCAGCCTCATCACACTGACTGGCAATGGCCATAAACTCAACAGCCCTGAATATATGGACATCATCACAAGATGTTATTATTTCCCATCAGCAGCAAACCAAATAGTAGGTTTTGTCTTATTAGTAAGATGTTTGTGCATTTTCATTTTCTCGTAATGCGTTCCTGATATCTGCACATCCTTTCAGACCACAATCCGAAAAAGTTTTGTTTTGTTTTGTTTTTTGTTTTCAAAATGGAAAAACTGGACAGAAACACAAATGGATTTTGCAGGACCACCTACCGGACTTGCCTAGAAAAGGCATTTTTGCTTTTCTGACTGACTGACTGCTAATGTTGAAATGTGCATGCGCGAGTACGAATTGTGAGTTCATCTATATTTCACAGAGAGAACTTAAGGTGACGCTACTACACTGTCTATTGCTAGTTCAGCCATATTTCACATTACAGTTTGTGAACTAAATTTGGAACCTTTCGGCGCATTTACACTGACAAACTGGTTCATGAACCAGAAAAATTAATTCCCAGCTGAAACCAAAGAACAGCATGTTCTTCAGTGCGGACCATGGCTGAATCACAGAAAATAAAACAGGAACACACTTTTGTGTGTGTTTCTGGGTCTGCGTTTGGCACGACACCATGCGCATTGGCCAGAGCCTCAGCTTGGTGTTGGTTAGTCAAGCCCAGTTACACACAAATTACATCTCACAGAGAGAGGAGGACTGCTGAATTTGTCTTATTTCACATGAGTGTGTGTCTTTGTGGTGGGGAGAGATTTTGTGGTGTTTATAAAACACCATATAGCTGCGCACAGCCATATTAAACGGCAAGTTATATTGTATTCTTAAAATCAACAAATTATTCTTGGTCTTTTTTGTTCTTTGGTGGTAGATCATCTCTTTTTTCATTTCTGCATTAATTAGTCCTGACCTCCATGTTTTCTGTACAACATAATCATATAATAACAAGAGCAAAGAGAAACTAGGCAAGCCTAGTTTTGCTTGACAGCCATTAGCCATATTCACAGAGGTGTTTCTGGTATTTCAAAAACAGGAAAGCCCAAAATGCATACCCTTGTTATTGGAAGGTCTGGAGAAGCTTTGGTGCTTCATATCAATGTCTTTGTTTACAATAATAACAAATAATAACAAACTATAAAAATAACTGATCTTGTCAGTTGCTGACAGTGTGTGCAAAACTGAAGCACCAGTTCAGCTCTCAACTCTCTGAACTCTTGAACACTTTCCATCCTTGCGCCTTCTGCTCACCTTTCCACAGAATCATCAATGTGAACATTTTAATGAAGGATTTAGGGCTTATGACAAGAAATTGGACAGGGGAAAGCCTGCAGAGAGCAAAATCCCGGATATTTTTAGTGATTAAGGTATCCCTGCCGGGCGCAATTTTTAGGCCCCAAAAAGAGTATTTCTCTGGGGAAAAGAAGATGTTTGGTCACCGCTGAATGTTTCCAAATATAGTTCCCGAACTGGCATGTGCAATATGGCTGAACTAACAACAGACGTTGTAGTGGCACCACCTTAATCTCTCTCTGTGAAATACAGCTGAATTAACAGTTCATACAAATACTGTGCCATAAAATGGACACTAGACACTTGTATTTTGCCTGCTCTGTCTGCCAGAAATGACTTTATATAAATAAAATAAATAAATATATATATAAATTATGAATCAGAGTTTCAAAAAGAAAAGTTAAATTGCACATTTTCATTCATTATCTGTAAGCGCTTATCCAATTCAGGGTCGCGGTGGGTCCAGAGCCTACCTGGAATCATTGGGCGCAAGGCAGGAATACACCCTGGATGGTGCGCCAGTCCTTCACAGGGCAACACAGAAACACACACACATTCACTCACACCGGACACTTTTGAGTCGCCAATCCACCAACTAACGTGTGTTTTTGGACTGTGGGGGGAAACCGGAGCGCCCGGAGGAAACCCACATGGACACTGGGAGAACACACCGACAGTCACCCGGAGCGGGAATCAAACTCACAACCTCCAGGTCCCTGGAGCTGTATGACTGTGACATTACCTGCTGCGCCACCGTGCCACCAAATTGCACATTTATTATTCCAAATATATTTCTAGCAGACAGAGCAGACAAATACAGCAGTCTAGATGGAGCTTTACAGCACATTAAAAATAATAATTTATAAACATATTGAACATTTTTTGTGGTTGTTGTTCATTTGTTTTTTTGTTTTTTTTTTTTGGAAACTGCTTTATTTAGTTAGTTTCATTTAACTTTACAGCTTCCTAAGCAAGAAAATGACTTGGAATCCAATGTTTCCATTGCCCAACCTTTAGAGGAAACCTCGCAGTAGTTTGGAAAATACGTTCAGAGAAATAGATTCTATATATTTATAAATAACCTCAAAAATCTCTAACACCACTCTCAGGCACAGCAGGCATGTTTTCCAAATACAGTCAGAATATTATGGTGACTGCCATTGTTGCTGACACCAATAAAGCACTGCAGTATACAGTAGAGTGCTAAGGATTTACAAAATATTTTATTTATGCTTTTGCACATATCTACAGATTCTATTTTGGTCTCCTCAAGAGAAACTAGGGTGACATAATGAGGAAACTACAAAAGGCATTGACTATCCCATAGGATATAAACAAACCTGCAAATTGGAAAAGCATCTTTCAAATTTGCTGGTGTGAGAAATCCTCCTCCTCGTGCCTATGTCCAAAATTGCTACTTTTCAGGAGAAGGTCTTGTTTCCAGTGTGGCCTATCATATAAGTGTTAACTTTGTTCACTTGTTTATGTATTTACTGTGGAACTGCAATGTGCAAAGAGGTCAATGACAAAAATACCTTTTGTCAGTTGCTACTATTATTTAGTACAATAAAACCTTGCTGATGTGCTTTAAATATACCATGATATTGTGTAATGTGTGGAATGTTTTGAATTAAGACATTCAAAAGCAATTTGTTATTAAACAATCTATTTTCAAGCAAACTTTATTTCACATTTTTCTTTAATTTAACCCTAAGCTAAGAATCTGGAAATAGTCACTTAAACTTTTATTTCTTTATTTATTATTTTTTAAAAATCAGCATGTGCAGTCATTATTCAGCTTCCATAACTTCATCCTGATCTGCCATGGGTCCAGACCCTACCTGGAATAATTGGGTGCAATCTAGAAACTCACTCTGCATAGGCTACAACACCATCACAGGGCATCACACACACATGGACAGTTTAGTAAATCAGCATGTTTTTACATTTCAGGAGGAACCCGGAGAATGGGACTGGTTTGCTTTTGTGTTTTCTATCACTGTATAAAAGATGTATGAGTCTTCCTTTCTTGTTGGATGCACTGATTTATGATGTACAAAGGAGCAAGCAAGCTTAATAAGAGTGTCATTTGAACTGCTAAGGGCAGTAAGAAGCATGTGGACAGTAGTTCTGGTGGTGGCATGGGAATTTTTTGTTATTTTCAAAACCCAGTGTTGACAGATACGCAGTAACATCACTAGGGATAATATTCATGGTTCTTAAATTTGGTATCAAATAAAAGTTAATTCAGGAATGATAGATAATTTTCATATGGAAATGATTAAGCTCGTGTAGACATAAAAGTGTTAATATGAAAGGTTTTTCTGGAACCCTACATTTTGTCAGTCTGTCTGTAAATGCTACTGCTAACACTACCTAACAAACCATCTCATTACAGCTCATTACAGGTTTGGTGAGGCGAGGTGTAGGCGCTAGCAGGATCATTATTCTGACTGTTATTTTTGGATGAAGAGCTCAAGATGGGAATGTTCTCTCTGGTGTTGCTACATCACACAGTCATCAAAGGACAGTTTTGCATGACACCATTTTTTGAAAAAGGATCGCTTGTGAGTTCTACAGCAGTCTGTCTCTCACCCACAGCCACTTCTCAGCTGTGTTCTCCAGTGTGCTGCAGCAGATGGGTGGAGGTGGCGGAGTCTCAAGATTGTGAGGATTAACCCTGAGGCAAAGGGTGCGTAGTAGAACAGAAAAAGTGAATGTGTGTGTGTGTGTGTGGTGAGAGATTGAGAAAGAGAGAGATGTGTGCAAGAATTTTTCTAAGCCCATAAGGGGATGAATTCTACACACTACCAATAAGGAGATCAAGTTGAATGCAAGATTCTGGATGGATTCATCTTTCTCATTATCTAGGATACTTTATACTTTCTTTCAGTGAAAAACTGAACAAAAAGTAAACATAAAAGATAGAAAAAACATGTACTTTCAAATGCATTTGGGAAAGAATTCAAGTTGGTGCAGAAGAAAAGCAAGTGCGAATAAAAAGAACACTGATTGGAAGAATCATTAGGCTCACCAATTTACTCCCTGTTCAGAATAACCCTGTTGCATTCAGGGCACCCTTTCCCTTCTCATTGTGCAATTTCAAAGTTCACAGTTCATCTAAATGCAACCCTATGTCTTATTTAATCAACATAATCATCATCTTCCTCTTGTATTTTTAATGAACATTCCAGTCATCCTTGGCTATAACGAGCAGTGTCCAACATCTGTGTCCTTGTATTATTTATGTTTAATAATTGACGTAAAGTGACAATACAGAATTTACAGGGCAGATATTCACGTGATGGTTAAGGAGTGTGGGATCAGTCTTGGTAGATGGTGGATGCTGGAAAGCCTTTAATTCATGTGGATGCTGGGAGGTGGCAGAGCATGGAGTGAGTTTAGGGATCTGCCTCAGGGAATATGCTGTTGCAAAGTCTGGAGGTGGAACACATGCTCCGATACCTGCTTCAATATCCACATTTTTCAGGAGGGAAAATATGCTAAATCTTTTCCTGTAGTGCTATTTGGATGGGATTTGTCTTAAATGAAGTGGTGAGGTAATGTTATTATTGCCAGACTGTTTTTAATCCCATCTGAATGCAAAATGTCAGTTACTTTTCTGGACTGTAGTAATTCTAGGACCTTTTATCTACTAAGAAAAGAGCCATAGAAACAAACCCATGTTGAATTAATCCTGTGCAAATAGGTGTGTGTGAATATTTTATCATGTCCCAAGGTAAATCATGTCCCAACCATGTTTTACAACATTTACATCCAAATGATGCAAATGACTGCTCAGAGGAGTGACATCTGGCAGCTTTAGTTATTGTGTAAAGTAGCCTGTAGGCTACATAAAGCCTAATAATTTTCACTCCAAGTGTTTCAAAATATTGTGGACAGCAGTGGAGTAATTAAAGGTGATATTGGGTATCACTTTTTTTTTTTGCTGTGACTGTCTGTGAGGAGTTGGTGTGTTTTCCCTGTGTCCGTGTGGGTTTCCTCTGGGTGCTCCGGTTTCCTCTCACAGTCCAAAAACACACGTTGGTAGGTGGATTGGTGACTCAAAAGTGTCTGTAGGTGTGAGTGAATGTGTGTGTGTGTTGCCCTGTGAAGGACTGGCGCCCCCTCCACGGTGTATTCCTGCCGTGTGCCCAATGATTCCAGGTAGGCTCTGGAACCACCGCGACCCTGAACTGGATAAGCGGTTACAGATAATGAATGAATGAATGAATGTTTCAGATGTATTACTTAAGGTGGAACTGTCTCAGCCTGCTAATCTTTAATGAAAGTAAATGTATACTAAAATTAATACGAAACTAAACAGCTTGAGTTACAAATTAGTTTCTGTAGCAATTCAGACAGTGAATAAAAACATACATCATACTTCAACTTACTAGTTAATCTTCAACCATGAATCCCATACAGGCAGTGTCTTACTCAAATATACCAAACCAGCTTAAAAGATGTGGAGCTTCTGAATGAAAAACACAAGGAAGAATTTGTTGTGACAGTAATTCTCCAAAATTGTCTATGCATTGCCTTTGTCACTAAGAACACTAGGTAAAATTAGTTGGTTTTTTTTTGCTCCTGGGGCTCCCCCTGACATAATTCCTGTCCCCATGTCTAGTATTTCAGTCTCACATGTATGTTGTTTTTAAACACATAAAAGTTTACACTCTCAGAACTGAAAGGTTAAATTTACCCAGTCTAAGAAAGCTTTGTGTAATATATTAATGATCCTCTCATAAACCACTAGTGTTAATCTTGCATAAATAAACTGAAGCCTATTTGTAGAATGCTATAATGTAATCACATTTGATTTGGCACTCAGACTGTAATTTTGTCCTTTCAAAGAAGTCATTCATCAGGAAGAATAAATCCTTTCAGGGAAACACCTCCAGAACTGAATCAGTGCTAAATTAGTCCAAACTCTTCTTTCTCAGCCTCTCTGAAAGAATCCCATACTCTTTTGTCTCACACAGCTTCAGAATTTTAAACATGACAAGCTGATACAACAGATCAAAACTTTCCTGAATATTTGATACTGTTAGAATAATGTCTGACTGATTTGTGGGTTTGTTCTGTGTAACTGCAGCAAACGTCTGGGGGTTTGAAAGGGTTTGACCTCCATCTTTGTTGGTTGAATGAAATCAAATACTCTGTGCTGTCACTGTCAGAGATGGGCTCTCCAAAGATGATCACTCTTTGGTTTTTTAAATGACCAATCTCACCTCCTAAATGAGACAGGTGAATGGAGAGTCGTTCAAACTCTAAAGCCTGGCACACGCTACAGGATTTTGAAAATCTGAGCACATCTCACACTAAACACAGATATGTGTAGTTGCTACGCACACATTACGGCATTTGAAAAATCTCTACACATATAAAAATCAGAATACATCTCTCACATAAATAAAAGAGGAAATACTTTCTGATTGGAAAATGTCTTGGAAGGTTTAACAGTACTTGGACAGACCAAAGTTACGGTTCTTTTCACATGACAGTTAGAAATGAGCCCAAATGTTTGAAACAGCTGAAATCCAAATATATTAATTAGATTTGTTCAGAAAGTCTTTTAGACTTGTGTTGTACTAGCATTTCCAAATGTCTGTCATATTCATCACTGACACATTCAACAGTGAGCAAACTGTAAAGGAAGGATCATGGAGGGCAGCATAATGTTTTTTTTTAACACTTTTTGCATTACTTCTTGTTATAGGACATGATGTATGTAAAAATAGAGTCCCACTGTACTTAATCTGCTGTGACCTCTTCACTGTTCATGCCACCAGACGTTCCCTTCTTTCTTGGATCATCTAGAACATGTCAATGCTTGAAATGTCCCTTCTACTCGTTTATCAGTACTTTTTTGAAGTACTCTGTGGATACAGGTTCACCCATTAAATCCACCTTGACCTTCTGTGATTTTCTTTGACCTTAGCCTACCATCTCTTCTTTTTAATTTCACAGAGTCCAGTGATCCATATCTTGTGCAGTTTACATCAGTGTCACCAATTGTCATCAGGCCCCCTTGGCAACTTCAAATTGCAGCTCATTTCCTGAAGCAGGCATTTCATGCTACTAGAGGACCTCAATTTCCTGAATGTCTCTGCCATAACCCACTACTTCAAGTCCAATAGAATTACTTAGTAACCACCAACTTACAGAACTGGAAATATCCTCTTCAGTAATACCGCTACTCTACCCAAGCTCATAAAAATGCCACTTCATGTATTAGAAGATTTCTTCATCATTCTCTCTTGCGCTTGTCCTCACATCATCTTCTACCAATTCATCCATGACTGTTATCTTCAGGAGGAACTTCAAAATACATTTGCTTTCCACTTTGATTTCAACACCTGTTTGAAGTTTACTACTAAAAACTTTTTCAGAGCTGCCTCCAAACACTCCTATCACCAGCCTTTTTTGTCCCTCTATGCTTCTTTGAACACACCATTTCAATTCCACACCCTCAAGATCACCATTTTCTAATCCCCGGTTTTCTGACATGGAAAGATCAAACAGAAGAACCATACACAAAAACTCTAAAATTCCAAATGCAAAGATGTATATAACAGTAGTATTTGCATTTTCACATATTTACAAATATTACTGCTTGAGGGTTTTTTTCTTTTTTTATACATAGATTGACAACTGGGAGTTGCTAGGATTAATATAAAACATTAATTTAATGTTAATATTTTAAAATCAAACTTCAACGTATCAAACTTGCAAAGGGAAATTCATGGAGATCAGTGACCACACAGCTTCTCTGCATCCTGTTGCGCTGATGAGAAACAACCACACATTTCATTCCTTCAAACCCCCTCCTAAATCTCACTGAAATTGCCAACACTGGTCCTAAGTATTACCAACTCTTTTATTGTTCATGCAAGGCTACAAAAGCTCTCAGATCACATAAAATAACAACCACATCCATATGCTGCAAAAACCTAATTTAAACCCTTAGAGGAATACCGTTATTATTTGTGTATTTATTTTTAGTACTTGCTTCTTTGCTAGATACCCACAAATCAGATAGTGCTACTAAGTGTGGACAGCATTTTGGTCTTTAGTCATGTTCAGGTTTAAATATTGTATTTCCCTTCATGATGACTTCACTTCTTATATGGAGCACTCAGAAAGCTATGGATCATCAAAAGTTTTCACATGACTCTTCAGATGAGTTCTCACCTTCCAGGTTTGAACATCTCAGGTCCACTTGTAAGAGCTGTAGACATCTGGAATATTGATGTGTCTGTCTCTTAGATCTAAGCTTGCTTGTACGGCAATGTCTTGCTGCTTCAGTGTTCTTGCCCTTCAGTGTGAAATGAACTTCACCTGAACTCCATTCAGCAGTCTCCGTGTTCCTCCCCCTGAGGATGGAAAATGCACTTCTAGTCACACCTCTTTGCACTTGCTAGTTATTTCTTAATGATGTTTCCACTTTGCTTGTTTTCTAGCCTTTTATTTCCATTTTGATAACCCAAGCTTAAGCAGTTCTAGGAAATCTTAACTTTTTGTGTTGGTATAAGTGTCCTTCCGCAGTCCATTGTGTAAGCTCTGAAGAAGATCATGTTCTATTATTGGAGGGGGTAAATGAGTAGAAATATATTGTGAAGGATATACCCATATTGTACAGGACAGAAAATGATTAGCACTAAATGTCTAATTGACAATGTATGCTGAAACATTGAGTTCCTTTTAATGGAACTAATCACAGCCGATCACAATTCAACAACAACCAACCACAGTTTACACTTGGCCCAATGTAGTCAGACATGTACCATTCTCCTGTAAACTGCCAAACCAACTATCATCCATTGGATAGCGATAGAGAAGTGTGATTTGTCATGCTAGAAAGCTCATCTCCACTGATCTAGAGGCCAGTGGCATTAGTGCCATATAATTATAATATAATTATATTGATACATTTCGTGATTAATTTATAATAGAGCGCCTTAAACATAACATAAATCTATTCCTGGTTATCAGGCATGTATATTCATGCTATTACAGGAAAGGAACAGGCGACCTCATGAACGTGAGAAAGTACACAAGACTATAATAGGTTTAATTCAAGTGCTTTCAAGTGAATTCAAGTATTTATATTAAATATTTTATAGTCTATAATATAGTATATAGGCGGCACGTTGGCGCAGCAAGTAGTGTTGCAGTCACACAGCTCCAGGGACCTGGAGGTTGTGGGTTCGATTCCCGCTCCGGGTGACTGTCTGTGAGGAGTTGGTGTGTTCTCCCCGTGTCCACATGGGTTTCCTTCGGGTGCTCCGGTTTCCTCCCACAGTCCAAAAACACACATTGGTAGGTGGATTGGCGACTCAAAAAGTGTGTGAGTGAATGTGTGTGTGTCTGTGTTTCCCTGTGAAGGACTGGCGCCCCCTCCAGGGTGTATTCCTGCCTTGCGCCCAATGATTCCAGGTAGGCTCTGGACCCACCGTGACCCTGAATTGGATAAGCGGTTACAGATAATGAATGAATGAATGAATGTTATAGTCTCCTGTTCACTCTTTTGTGGTGTATTTTTTTGGGGTGTATTTTGTCTGGTATGTCGACCTCCTGTCAGAATACAAGTGCAGAAATTTTACCTCATGCACAGGGAGAATCTGTGGGGCTTTCTTTACTGAAAGTGTATTTTCCTCCCAAGAAATTTTTTCCCATTTGTTAAAGCACTGTTTGTTGCCTGATGTGGTTTTCTTCACAATAAATTATGTTCTCTGCTCAAAAATTTTAGAAGGATGTCCTTTGTCACAGTATGACAATATTGAGATCAGTCAATACAGAACAACGTATCATGAAAACTTTTTTGGCCATGTCACCCAGCTCTAAGTGGTGATGTGCTTTACACCACTGCATCCAACGCTTTGCATAGCACCTGGTGATGTTTGGTTGCAGCTGCTCGGCCATGGAAACCCATTCCATGAAGCTGTCAATGCTTAGGAATTAATGAATGTTGATTCATTTGTTATTAATGAGTGATACCCACTTATGATGAAAATGACACAGATGTGCGCTGCTAAAAGAGCTGTGCCACTGAACGTCCCACAGAACAGTGAATTTAACAGAACATGTTTTTCCCCCAATATGTGTTTTTGTATGGTCTCGTTTTAAAACATCATTGAGTAATGTAGTAATTTACACAGACGTTTCACACAGAGATTACATTATGCTAATGTTCACTTGTCTGACCTTAATAGTAAAACTGACTTAACCAGCAGGACTGGAAATTTGAAAAGAAGATTAAAATCTTTGTGAGTGGAAAGTGAATGGTAGCCATACAGATAATAAATAACAGATGTTTCTTTGTTTTTTTTTCGGTATATTTTTTATTTCTTTCTATTAATTTTAACAAAGAAAATCACCAGCTATACACTCAAAAAACTGAACTCCTTTCTGTAATATGACATGACAGCATCAAATGCTTTAACAGATGTGTAACACCTGCTTTCAAAAGCATTGGGCACTTTAGTAGTGGCAACCCGGTTTAGAATAGCCTATATTTTTAATTACTGATGATGAGGGTTCTAAAGAACAAGGCAGAATCTCAGAAGAGCAGTGTAAGTTTCAACATGACTTACATCTGTTTCAGTCTCAGAGCTTTTAGTCTCTAAAAAAGTGATGACATTTTAAATTTTCCTGTAAAACCATTCCTATATTTTTCCTGGGAGCTAAGTCTTAAACTTGTCACATAAATGTGCCATTTTGTCCCATAAAACATTGAAGTCTTCCTGCTGGCCTTGTTCAGCGATTGCTGAATGAGTGTTACACTCTTAAAAAACAAGATTGTTCATGAGTTCTTCAGTAAAAACAATGCTTCTACTCAGAACCAAAAACAATGCATTTGAATGCTTTGAAAGGTTCTTTACATCATTAAAGTTTTTTTCATACATACATATTTGTTCAATGTCATATCTCTCTGAAAATGGTTCTATAGCACCAACAATGGTTCTACAAGCTTTACATAGTTACAATAGCAGAACAATATTGGTGTTGTATAGAACCCTGTTTCAAAAACGTTGCATAGCACCTTCCCAATGCAATGAAACATTTCTGTTCACAATGGGGGCTCCTAAAATCACAGATTATAAGATAGATATATTACTGTTTTATGGTTTCTTTATTTTTGTATTTTTTTTTTTTTCACCTGAAATCAAAAATGGGCTGATTGTACTCTTGTCAATAAGGCATTATGCTTTACTATTCATTCTAAAAGTAGTCATTGCAAATATCTGCTCTCTGAAGAAATGAAATGTTCCATTTGTAGCATGTTTATTTATTAATTTAATCCTTCATTTATTTACACAGTTGCTCTTGTACTTTTCCCTAATTAATGTGGGACTTCATGCCTGAGAACCAGACCAAAGGTTCATTGTTATATTGGGAACAGATTAAGAAGTACTATGATAAAAATTTGTTGCCCTTGTGTCACGTGTTAATACAGACAAAAATACAAGACTAAACACAGGAGACAACATCTGTAGGTATTATAACATGGTGTTGCCAGAAAATTCAGTTCTCCCTCTATTTTCCTCTCAGAGCTCCCTCACTCTTATCTTTATCACTGAAATTGCTCATGGTTTGCCAACTACCAGCAAATCAAAACTGAGACTCTTCTGTGCCACGGTTTTGAAGAGCAATTTTCAGTCGTTTCATCCCGACATTACAACACTGTCTAGATTTCAAAAGAGTGTGTCCAGATATCTCAACAAAGGGTCTCTTCAGTGAGCCACAATCATCTGTACACAGTGCCCTAAAGCAAGTCCACACTTTTCAGAAAAACTGTTTTCTTTTACATGGTGCTTGCAAGCAACAACATCTCCGAAACCTAGTGCTTACAAGATGAAATGGATCAGAACAGATATTCATAACATTGTGTGTTTTGAGTATACAACCCTGAAATGGATAAGTGGCAAAGATGATGATGATGATTCAGAGTAATTTTACTATCACTAAGTGGGCTCCTATTCAGCAGTGGAAATTTTTTTGTTAAACCCATGCAAACGGTTTGTGAGGTTTTTGAGGAAAGAATTACAAAAAAATGCTATAAATGGTGTGGGAAACTCATGTTCAGAGAGTAGATATTTTTCATTTCTTGTTGCATCTCTGGCTCTCTGGAGGTTTTCATTATCCACCAATCCAAGTAGCATCTGAACCTCTTCAAATAGAGCACAGCGTAAATTTATGTGCTGCTGTTGTGAGTCAGATAAAAACAAATGTGATCACTGGTGTAACTTGGAGATTTTACAAATGGCTCATTTGTGCTGGATGTTTGCATTGTTTCATGATTGATAAGCAGCTCTGGCCAATCAGTGTTTTGCAATGATTACACATCACATTTGGTTCCTACTCAGTTTGCTTGAAGGGTCCTAAATTTGTGGAAAAGCAAAAAAGCTGGATTAAGCTGAGCCCAGTTGGAAGGGACCATGCAGTGGAAAAACAACATTAGTTAGAAATGTACAAATGGTATTCAACATGCCTGCTTGGAAGATACTGGAACAAACAGATACAAATAGTACAACTTTTGTCAAACTCTGGTGCTGATGATGTTGTGTTTAACCATTGCAAAATTACCAAAAAGTAATAAACTGGATTTATAGGGTGGTGCTTGAACTATTTCTGGGATTGTCATCATGGGGAGCCTTTCACATGGACAGAAAAACAGAGGCCAAGTGAAAAGCATCCAAAAGCAACACTTTTTTTGTTTTGAGTGTTAAAAGGGATCTACAAAACATTTTAGGTTTCTGTGGTTACATACAATGCTGTCAGAATAAAATGTAGTGCATGAGGTGGATCAGAATAGAACATAAACCACCTGGCGTTCAAATCAACAAACAATGACATCAGTCAGGGCAGAGACCAAGTCCCTCTGAACTTGGCCATCACTGAAACACAAAATGGCAGCTTAATGGAAACAGACAATAGCACTGCCCTTGCTGAGGTAAAAGGACCCTCAGTCATGACTGGAGAGAGCTAGTGTTTGAATGAAACTGTCCAAATCATTGAAGAAGCTGCTCTGGCTTTTTGTTGACTTTTGAGGTCAGCTCCCATTCTAGCTGTCACTCTACAAACATGACAACAACCTTATAATGGTTTGTAGCTGTGAGAAGATGTTCTTTTTTGTAATACATTCCTATACATATAAGTACGGAAATATGAAACTATTTAAAAATAATGAGAAAGTTCAAGTTTTGGTTTACTGTGGTTTTTATTGTTTGGCTTATATGTCTCTCACCAATCAAAGAGATATGAGAGTTTAAGTAACAAACCCGGGGGTGTTGCCAAGATGACAAAGTGGGCAGATAATCCTATCAGAACTTTGGCTATGTGTTTATTTCACATAAACAATATAAACAGAAATAATCAGAATATGACAGAAACAGAAAGTTCTGCCTTAACACAAAAAATACCATCTTGAGAAATTGCTTTAAATATTGTATTTCAGCCTCTTTTATTCACTTCCATGTTACAAAAAGAGTTTTATTGATTTATTGCCTACAGAAACAGTAGTGCATTATTGATGTGAAAGAAAAATACTGTAGCTTTTCTGGAGATGGAAGGTAGGATCATTTTTTCCAAGTCATTTATTTTCTGTAATTCTCAATCATCATAACACTTTCACACAACATATTTGGCAGTTGATATTTTCAATTTAAAGGAGCAATCTGTAATACTGACACATAAAATTTAAAATCTGAACTATAATACAGTTCACCCCCCCCCCCCCCCCCCCACCAGTAGTGAAGCTCGACCAGGTTGCCAGTTTGAGGAAAACTGAACAAACAAGCAAGAGGCACATTGAAGAATTTGGGCCGTAATAGCTAAGAAGAATGTGCCGTAATCAACATATTTACACTGAAGAGTGTTCATTTCACTAAAATATCTACCTATGCAGAGAAACACAAAAAGTGAATGAGCGGCCACCATTTCCTTGCATTTACAAACTTTTACTGTCCAAACCCACCTTAAATATTTAGACTAGACAATGCTGGTATTACAGTTCAATTTTCCCTTGCACCATAAATGTTGTTTAGGAGGCAGATCTTTGCTTCTTATTCACAATTTTCAGAGTCAAACATTTCATTCCACCTTACGTGTCTGTGTCCGAGTCTTACTGAAGTTATTCGCCAGCTTCTTGAATTCTCTATACCACCTTAAAACTGAAGCTAGCACTATAGCTTTTAAAACTTTTTGAAGCAAATGTTATTACACTATATCCGTTTAAAATACACAAACCAATTCATGACATACTTAAGTTAATGGCAAAAATGAAAAGAGCTGACAAGCTTGATTTCTCAGTCCCACATTAAATAGGTGAATATGAGAGACTTTTCAAACACAATTCTTACTCCTTAATTCGTTTAAAACACACACATCATGGAGAAACACATATGAATCTGCCTTGAGAGCACTGTTTGTTGCCTTTTTCCCTCAAACAAAATTATTTTCTCCACTTGTGAATTTTGAATTGGGTCTGACAGTGTAGATCAGGCCACTGCTCTCAATTAATAAACATTAATAAATGCAGAACTTTTCTCGCCTTGTGCCCAGTAATTCTGGGTAGGCTCAGGACCAAACACAACCCTGAACTGGATGAATGAATGAATGTGCGAAACTGAAAAAGTTTTAACTTTCCCACTGCCTTCCACTATTCTAATGGGTTAAGTGCAATATGTTCACTGTTCACATTTCCAGACGTCTTACCAAAGATACACAATACTGTGAACATGCATATCCAGAGCTAGCTGCTCATGTTAATTTATAGATAAAAAAATTCATTCATTCATTCATCGTCTTTTCCGCTTGTCAATTTCAGGGTCGCTGTAGACAGAAAGATAATTTATTGATCCCAGAGGGAAATTCAAATTATTGATGGTGCAATTTGGAAAAATGCTAAATAAAAATGGACAGTTTCAGAAATTAAAAATAAAGTTTTAATTAAACAAATATGTTTAAATGTATAACTACACTAGTATACAATGCTCCTGATTGCTTATTTCTAAGTACGTATTGGTACTGGCAAGTACAAAAATACACATACTTGTGCTCATACTCGGTTGGAAGAAAAAAAATGGTATATAGGTATTACTTTAAATGTCAAAAAATGTCAACCATAACCATCGAGAAGATATGACCACTGCATGTTTTAATTGTTCTTTTAATTAGAAATACAAAACACAGATTATAATAAGTTGATTTGATGAGTGTAATATGGAACAATGTGTTGCCCGTCACTTGGCCCTGACCTCAAACCAATCAGTAACTGAGCTGAACTGAAGTCCAGACTACAAATTTAACTCTGACTAGTTGAATTGTGCAAAGACAGTGACTTGTCCCTTCACACCTCCAAGACAAATAAGAGCACTGTGGACTTCAGGAAAACAAGGAAGCCAGGTCACCCTCCCTCCACATATCAGGGGCAGAACTACAGTTTGTCGAGAAGTTCCTTGGAGTCCACATAATCACCTAACATGTCAAACTTCCTAAAGGGTGCACAACAAAGACTGTATTCCTTGAGGAAGCTGCAAAAGACCCAACATCCACAAAAGTTTCTGGTGAACTTCTACCACAGCACCATCAACAGCATCTTTTCCCAAGGCATGATTTTGTGGTCCCCCACTTGCACACTCTCATAGAAGAAAGATCTGCATTGTATTGTCAGGCAGTCAAACAGATAACTGGGGCTAACCTCCTAAAACTGGACAGTGTCTATGCCAGCTGAATACAGAAGGTGGCTGGTTGCATCAGCCAGGACACAACACACTCTGCCTCTTCAATGTGATCTTGCCTGGAAAGCTGTACATAGCCATCTGCACACGGGCCAGCATACTGACAAACAGCATTATTGTAGATTCCATAACACCTTTTTTGAAACATAGCACTTTCTGTGCTATACACTCAGCACCTTAACATCTCTTTACACAAGCAGGGTAATGTAACTGTTATTCAGGGTGCAATTCTTAAGCTTTCCATCTCCCATAGCAGAAGCTGCTGAATCTTGAATCAGTGTCCACTCTGCTGTTTATGTTAAACTGTAATTTATACTGTGAGTATCATCCTTTAAAGACTGTAAACTGGCTTTTTCAGTGTTTTTTTTGTTGTTTGTTGAATCCAGCAATGCACCACATGGTGCAAAACCCTCTTCTTCTGCTTTTATTGCTGCAGACTGACAATCTTTCCAGCACAGCATGTGACCTATTGAATTTACAGTGACTTGTTATATACACCGTGCAATTCTTAGTCATTTTTGTAGGGGATACATCCAAGGAAAGTTTCGATTCTATGTAGTGTTAAAAACTCCTGTTCTGTAATGTAAGAAAGAGTTGCATTTTATTGATTCTGTTCTAATAATTAAGATATTTTATGTACATGTTTATCAAATTATGCCTTGTTACTTCCAGCGTTATCAGTGTTCTGCTGTAAAAGTTCACTATAGCACCACTAAGGGTTTCTCTTTTGTTATGACCTGGAAAGTGGGAAATCTAGGTATTGAGATTCCAGTGCAAGTCTCAGGAAAAGTATTATTATTGTAAAGAATAATTGATATAAATATGCTTTATCAAAAACAGGAATATTTAAATTGAAAAAAACCCTTCTAATGATGTTTGTGTCCAATCATTTCTGCACAGTGCAGCTGCAAGATTTCATTCCAGAAAATCAGAAGCACATCTGATCAGCTGATTGGAGACTGAGAATAACTGATTAAACAAATATAACAAGAGGGTCTTCTACATGTTCAGAATGAAAATCTGCTGTCAAGAACAGCCCTGGGCATGACAACAATTGTATTTAAAATAACAACATTTAAATAAATAAATAAATAAATAAATATCATTCAATAACTTGTTGAATGATACACAATGTTTTGACTGATTTCATATTTTTATATCTTTAGTTGGGTTCTAATATTATATTTGGGGCATATACTGCATTGTTATTACAATTCAAATGCAATATGTGTTAATGGACTTAACGTCATTGGGTTTTATTATATCTTTGACCAATATAAATGCAGCATTTTATTGTATTTCTGGGTGTTATTCCATCATGCAGAAGTTCCTACAATATTGAGTTCCACAGAACAATGTTTGCTATAATTATTATGCCTTTGTCAGAATTAATCTCTTTAAATTATAGCCATTATTGAGAAACACAGGCAGTGGCTAATGTGTGGGTCTATAGTGTATACAAGTAAGATTGATTAATGGTTAAATAATAAATGGCTTAAAACATTTTTGAGAATAAAGTGGTCTAAAATAAAGAATTGTAACCCTGACCTCTGTAGTATATGTTTGATATTATATTTTCTCTGTAGGCCTAATGGACCATAATGCCACATATTATTTTCAGGGACCTCCTTTAATTTGAGGTTTTCTGAAGGGAGTCCAAAAAAGACTTCATTTGTAAACATCATTGAATACCCCCTGGATTGTGCAGCTTGTTCATCAGAGTCTAGTGTTGTTTTTAAGCTAATTTCACTCAATTTATTTTTCCTCAACATTTTTAATTAGTTTATGTAAAAGATGAACATATTGATTCTACTGAGTGTTGGTAATGAGGATTCAATACTTTTTCTTGAGGAGAGACATGATACACTATCTAGACAAGTTTACATAGTTCTACATAGTAGGATTTGTACTGGATGTAGGAACATTTCAGTAAAATTGTGAACAAAAGTGAAAGCATTAGCTCATTTATTGTCTGCAACTGCTTTTCCAATTCAGGGTCATGGTGGGTGCACATAAGAGTAATTGAGTCTACATCTAAGGGATGTCTTAACTCTTTTGAACATGTCTCTAGATGTTCATAACAGGGCAACACAAAGGAACCCCTCATCAACTGCAGTGTTTTTCAGACATTTAGGAATGTGGTGGATAATCCAACCACTATATTTTATGGTAGTTTGGCTGAGATTAAGTTGTGTTAGATGAACGTTTTTTGTTGCATTCGAATGTTTTAAACCTCATTTATATTTCATTATCAGCTATAAAAATGTATGCACATTATTACTAAATCATAGTGTACATAATCCTATGACTAACAATTAACATAGACCCAGAAATATCACACATGAACTTTCAAGACCTTCATCGCTTCCTACTGTGCATTTGAACTCTAGCATCACCAAAAAAAAAGAAAGTTCAGTAATGTATTTTTTTTGTGCTGCATCAGTGATGTGGAACTGAAATGGAAGCGTGAACTAACAATAGTCCTGGCACTACTGACAGCAGAAGGGTATCTGAGCTTATTTTTACACCTGAGCAAGTTCTCTCAATACTGTCCATGTTCCCTTGGCTGGCACTGTGGGCTAAATACAGTTTAAACTGCAACTGTGTGTTATAAAGTGTTGTAGCACCAAGACATCCTAGTGATTGTCATTATGAATATGTCTTTTATGTTAGTGAAGCACTGCTGTGATTTGCATTTTGGCTTATATACTGATGTAGAGTGTGAAGCCCCTCATGGAACTGGCCATTTCACCTTAAAATGCAGCACTTTCACTCTGGTCTCTCATTAACATTTGGTCCACTTTGATGGTTACAATCAGATTGTATTTGCACCGTAAATGGTTCAGGTCTGTTCTGCAGCTGTAATCCTCCCATTACTGTATTTCTAAATACTGGACAATGCTCATTAGTGACATAAAACCCTAAGCTGCTGCATAATAGACCAGGAATGACTGTTTTCCCAGAAGAAACCCTAAAACGGACTGTTATGTTAATGGGAAAATTAACTGTGATCTATACACATATATAAATATGACCCAGCTGTAAGACTGTATATCAACATGATTTAAAAAGTGAATAACTTAAGAAATGCACATGTATGCAGATTTAAACAAGAATTCTGAGGATTACTCTCAGGTCAGGCACAGGCCTTGCTGCTGGAGTCTAATATTTGCAAAATGTGCTCTTTGGAAATTGTGCACTCCAATTTCTTTGGCATTCACTTGAGCACGTCATCCTGCTGGTCAGTGCTCAGGCAGGTGTGGGAGGCTAGAACAGAATACTAGAAACAGATGTTTAGTGAGGAATGAATTATTACACTCTGCTTGCCAGTGTCAGTAAATGCACTGATGTGAAACCTACTTAGACCCAGCTGAGTCCACATTCAGTATAGCAATGATCGGCTGTTTAGAATGGACCCCTCCATAATAATTCAGGACTCACAGGACTCCCTAAAGGATTCAGTGCATTTTAGTAACAAAACAGTATGTTGGTTATACCTTAAAAAATAAGGTCATAAAGGCTTTAATAATAAATTGGGTTTCAGTATGTGTAGGAGCAATAAAATGCTTAAAGGCCTGGGCGGGGCTTGGGGCTCACAGGGAGCTCCCACTGTGCACAGCGGTTCCCTGGGTTGTCATTTGAGGGATATTTGAAGGGTTTCTTGCAGCTGTTATTTCTGTTGTGTGTGTTATATTTGGCAAGTTGTGTTGTTTGTCACTTTTGTCTTATTTCACCAACTCTGGTGACATTACATATCAAATACCAATGACATGTTCGGGACACATCTGCTTAAACCTAAGAGATATATACATACTTTAAAACCCATGTTGAACTCTCACTATGCCATATATAAAAATAACACTGTGTCATTTTTCTTTCTGAGATCTCAAGACTGATCTACACACTGCATTATATTTAGAACCATAAAATTCTCAAGTGGATATGACAACAGGGCTGCTGGAGTTTTTATACAGTGTGCCCACTTACAGTGCATTTTATTAGACGCCTCCATTGCTGGTTCACCTTGTAGATGAAAAATCTCCTACATAAATAAATCAGATTAGTGTTTACTTTAGCTGTTAGCACTGAGCAGCTGATTTTGTGACTGATTGCAGGACAAGTATATCAATACCATCCATCCATCCATTATCTGTAACCGCTTATCCAGTTCAGGGTCACGGTGGGTCCAGATCCTACCTGAAATCATTGGGTGGGAATACACCCTGAAGGGGGCACCAGTCCAGGGCAACACACACACTCACACACTCACACCTACAGACACTTTTGAGTCGCCAATCCACCTACCAACGTGTGTTTTTGGACTATGAGAGGAAACCGGAGCACCCGGAGGAAACCCACGCAGACACGGAGAGTACACACCAAACTCCTCACAGACAGTCACCAGGAGAGGGAATCAAACCCGCAACCTCCAGGTCCCTGGAGTTACCTACTGTGCTGCCCGTATATCAATATGTTATAGTTAAAAAAAAAGATTATATGCCCATTTAGGCTTAAATTCCAAAAGGTTAAACAGGTACACATAACACCACTGATGTAAAACAGGTAACGATAATGCAGTGCAATAATTGGCCCCTTGTGAAGACTTTCAGGAAGCTAAATATGAGTGAATGACTTCTCACCACTGGTTCCAAGTGCTTCTTTGTTCTCCATAAAGTATAGATCCATGTGTCTGTTAAATGGTACTAAGCCACTTGCAGCAGTACAGCAGCTGCAGCTTTTAAATCGCTGGCAGACCTCTCTCTCAAACAGACACACACACACACACACACACACACACACACACACACACACACACACACACACACAAACAAAGTGAGAGAGACAGAGTCCTGATTCCCACATGCCTAAAAGTACCTGGGTCCAAGCTCTCCAGGGAATAATGCTAGCCAAAACAGCAGTAGTCAAGATAATGAAATTCTGCACGCTGGTTATTATTTTGTTTGATCTCAATTTTCCTTTTTATTTGTTTTATTCTTCAGTTTTATCAGTTTTATAGCCCCCCTAAAAATTATTTTAAAAAGCCCTAATGGAGGTCTGCAGGCATGCAGGTGCACTCTTAGACATTGGAAAACATGTTGTGCACACATCTCTCAGACTTAGAAATTGTCTGAGAAATATATCCATCATAAATTGAGAGTATTTTAAGTAAAATTTATTTTGACATCAGTGTATAAATATTGGTTAAAAAAATGTTTGGATGGTGGCACTGCCAGGAAAGTGAAACTAAAACGATAAAATGTCCATTTATTACATTTTTCCCTGTATTCCTGGTGTCCAGGTAGATATAGCCAAAATAGATTTTTCATTACACAGACATTTCAGGAGCTAGACAGAAGGGCCTGTTAGATTAACCAGTAAAGAGAAAAAAATTTCTGACCACACAATATCATTTCCAGTGTATTTATAGGACTGAGTGTCTAATAAAAATACGGGTATGGTCTGATTATTCTCTTTACGGTCTTGTCTTGAACAAAACGCAGCAGTTTTATGTCAGGGCTGTTTAGTCCATATACAGATGTAACAATGTAAAATGTGCTAAGATTTCAATATAAAGCATGGCACTAATCAA
This sequence comes from Hoplias malabaricus, assembly GCF_029633855.1. Lineage (NCBI taxonomy): Eukaryota > Metazoa > Chordata > Actinopteri > Characiformes > Erythrinidae > Hoplias > Hoplias malabaricus. The sequence goes on from NC_089802.1 coordinate 16,581,032, forward strand.
GTACTAGAGTCCCATAAAGGCACTAGCACAAATAATCAGCTGTAATTAGTATTATTAGTATTAGCAGCTGTTTTTTTCCCCCTTTACATGTAGAATTAAATGTAATTCAAAATTCAAACATTCTCCCGCTCTTTCATCATTGTATGGTAACCATTACATAGTATTAAGTATGACAAATGTAAAAAAAAAAATCATCGTCTTTAAATCACTAAACCAAAACTCACATATAGTTTTGGATACAATTTAACCCCCAAGAACAGAACAAAAACAGAACTAGTATAACTAATATAATGGAATAATGAGATAAGTTCTTCTCTTGCCATTTTTAAACAACTCATTTGAAGGCTATTTGGATTAAATAAAATGACATTATTTTATTTTAAATAGGAAGAGGACAGAAATGTAAATATTTCTACTGAACTAAAAAAAACCTTAATATATGTGAACATATTTTGTTCAATGGAGTGGCTATGTATCACCCTCATGTTGCTTAGCAACAGCGCTTGGCGTTAACGGACTATGCTGTGTGGCGGAAGAATACTTTATTTTGAATGTTGGTTTATGAATAAATACGTTTATGAATTGAACATTTGTGTAATTTATTGTGTTGTATGTTGACATAGTTTTATAAAAGCAATAACACACTGGAGACGTGTGCGTTACTGTGATTTTATTATGGGTAAGCCCGCTTCACGTCATGCCAAAATAAACCCTACCCATGATAAAATCGCAGTAACACATGGCCTCTCATGGCTTATTGTTTTAATATGCTACCTCCATGAAGCTATGGACCTTGCAACAGCTACAGTTGTAATGTAATAATACATTGATATGTAGAGTATTGATACTTCAACTGTAACTATCTGTCAGACATTGAAAATTATTACAACACTAAAAATGTTAGCATTGAATATAAAATATCTTTATTGTTGTTGAGTATTTGGGCCTGGTGCTATTACATATTTGAGGTATGTTTGATGTATGTTTGACATCCTTATCTCCTTCAACGTGTGGGGAATTTAATATCTGAAGCTGACAATTTGTTGTTGTCCAATCCCTGGCTGTGGCTTAAGAAGCAAATAATTAGCATGAGAGTGTGCAGAAACACAACGTGATCATGTGAAGTGCAGTTCTGACCCAAGAGAGCCCTTCCGTCATTTGAACAAAACACTACACAAAGCATCTTCATGCTTCAGGTTTTCACAGCTCTCTAATGTTTCACATCAGAGAACAGCAGCTCCGACTTTCCCAGATTCTTGTGTTTTTGTATTTTTTTTTCAGAGAGCTCCACATTGCAGAAAACTCAATCTTACAGTGAAAATCAGGCCTGAAAAATTGCTCATGTCCATTTTATTTTGTGGTCAGTTGAAAGTACGTATTTATAGCCACAGTTCATAAGGCCAGTGAGTAATCTTCATTAACTCATACCAGATATTAGGTTAGGTTTGCCACAGTCATGTGTCTTATTTTGTGATCAGTCATGCAGAAGTCACTCTTCATTAAATTCTCACAAATCTTCACACAAATATGCAGTAAACAGATGTTTTTCACAGTTTAGTGTCAATAATATCCGTATTTAGTGTCCAACTTTATTACACTTTTTGATTCTTTCAAGACACTTTTCAGTTTCTCAAATGACATTGCAGAGGTATTTTTTTTTTCCTCCTGTCACAATTCAAATAACAAGCACATTCAGTGGTGTTGAGGTCAGGGCTCTGGGGCCAGTCTAGTGTCCTGTTCATTTTTGGTCTTTTCCTTGGGTGTAGAGCATTAGCATTACCCAGTATACAGTAACGTTTGCAATCTAAACACAAGCAATTGTATAACATATCTGTTGATACACGAGAGAGAAGGTGCTTCTGCCAGCTGTATGTGATGTGCAAGATTACAATCTAGAAAAATTCAGCAGGGAAATGGCTGCGAAGCTCATTCAGTAGAAAAAAACTAATTAAAGTCCTCGAAAAGGGTCTGAAATGTCATAGTTTAAACTTAAGACACTGTGTATATTCAGCATATAAGGAAAACAGCAAAACTCAGGTCCTTAGATTGTGATTTATACAGCATGTAACACTCTCATGCCTGCCCAGGCAAGCCCTCCATGTTGTCACAATAAAAGCCCCTGGGAAAGACTCCCAATGCCATAATGGTTTACCTAAGGATAACCTTGGATGTTTTTCTATATATTTGTGTCTGATATAAATGGCATGAAGTGACATAAGGTCACTTTAACTCAGTGGATTCAGTTCCAAGAGTGTGAGATTTTACAAACTGTGTTAGTGTTCATATGATTGAGTGGCTCCCAGTTGAAAACATTGTGACTGAACAAGGCCTGGGCTTGCCCTTGCCTCTCACAAAATATTCCCATCTTTCACTTACAGTTGGAGTATGAGAGACTTCAGTTAATTGCTTGGACTGTGTAAAGTCCATTTGAAATGTTAGGGGCAGTGAAAGACTCATGCTGGTGAAGTCATTAATATTATGAGAGAGACCCTGCAGTGGCCTTGGCAGATGATGGTCTTTGGTAGAGTACGCAAGGAGAAGATTAAGTACACCTTGGATTTTCATCTCCAATAAAACTAACCAGATTTCTCAAACTCACTGGCAACGAAATGAGGTTCTCCTCCACTGCTGCCAATCCTTCAAAGCACATATCAGCATTTTGATTGAAACTTTCAGCTATATACTACTGGCTCAACCAAGCTCACGATTTCATAACAGACTATTTTTAACTGTCATCTTATTCTTCTACTCTGAGATCGCCACATTTTCCTGAGGGAAGCCAAGCAAGACTCAAAGCAGACACAGAAAAACAGAAAACCTTCACATACCTCTTTACCATTTTGAATTCCCTGCCTTAGATCTACCATTTCTTTCTCAGCCATTTGTCTAGGTAATAAATACCCCAAGATTGGAAATCTCAGGTCACAACATAAGATGTCAGAATCTTTCTGAAACAGAAATCCGTTCAATGTTCTGTTCTGTTCTAGGAGGGGGGCAGATTGTGTTCCAAGAAACCTCCAATTACTCTGCAAACACAATTCAAGGAAAACCTCACTAAATTATCAAAGTGCCACACACTGTACAAAAGTCAAGGAGCACCCAATCACAAATCTTAAGCCCTATCTGGATGGGATTAATTTTACTTGTGAACATGGGGTAAAGTAATTATTACTGGAGTATTGCAGTAGTTTCAATCCTGTCTGAATAAACCATTTCAGTCATGCTCCCATTTCAGGAAAGTTTCCCCAGGTTACACTAATCCCATCCAAATTGACCTATTCCATCATTTCCTGGGGAAAAGGTGGTTTTTGTGAGTTTTCTCGAAAGTGGAAGCTCTAGAGGAGGCATTTAGTGATGTAATGTACTGTTCAATTTTGAGGCAAAGTTCAGCTGCTGAACAACAGGTTTTAGGCTACCATTAAATTGTTTATAATAGTTATATTAATTGTGTGAAAGATTAGTAAAATGTTTTGCCATCTTCTCACCTGATAACTAAATAAGGTTATTGAAAAATGGATAGTTTAATTGGAGGGCTGTTCTCAGAACTGTAGTGACAGAAAAACATCACAATCAAGAATAAAAAAAACAACATTTTCACCTTGTAGAGACAGAAGAAAATCTGAAGCGCATCTGAACCCACAAACTGCAAAATAAAACAACCCAGTCAATTTTTTCTATTGGGAAGAAACGTCATTCTGATTTTATGTTATTTAATATTGCCATGCCTCCTTGTTTGAGGATTTCCAATCACAGAACTGGACCTGTGTTTATGTGAGAGTGCAAAGACGAAGTTTAACTGAACCAAAAACAACAAACATACAGAAATAAGAGTACTGATTAAATATGGCAAAAACAAGAATAATAAATAAAAAAGAAGAGAATCAAGCAAAAATAGATAAAAACCAGAGCTTCTACTCCTCTCTCTTCATTTCTGAGCCAAGTCAGTTGTGGCCCATTCTTAATTAAAGGAACAAGTGCTGAAAATATATATATTTTCAACAACAAAAATGGCTTGTAATGCATAATTAATTATTTTATGACCTACACTGTGCAATATGCAGTGTGGAGAGTAAATGGCGGACAGCAATGCAGCTGCAATTTGGTATGATGTGTTTTCTTATTACTATTAATAAGAAATAGTGTACTATGTTAAAAAATTTTTGTACTAGCCTGCCAAACTCACATTTTAGGTAGTACCTAACATATACTGTAATAACATTAGTGTGGAGTACCCAATAGGCATGCTGCCTACTTATTTCCAAGTTCAATTTGTAAAGCCTTCATTGCTACTTCCCCTATCTGTAATCCTACACCTGAAACTTCATAGTGGAAATAAGGGCGTCATGAACAATTACACTGATAGTGTATCATTACCATAAAATTTGCAGGAGTTTGGAAAACAGACAGTAAATGTGATCTCAGAGCTATTTTAAAGTGATTGTCATAATGTTTTCCTCAGGGCCAGATGTGTTCCACCCAGAGCTTTGAAAAATGGCTCTGTGCCGACTTGAGAGGTCTATTAAGATAATTAGTCTGAGAACGGATGTCGAATTAAACACCCCTTAATGCATGCAAGAGCAAATGAAATCATGCTGCCCATACACCAACACGGATAATACAGGCTAAATCACTGGAGAATAAAAAGGATGAGAAACACCATGCCATAAACACTGACAGACCACAAACAATCCATGAGAGTCTTTTAGAAATTCAGTCAAATCTTTTAGTAACCACTCTGAAATGTAAAGAAGATTGCTTCATTAAAATCTAACCTTTACTTTGCCAAGACCAGAAGGTGGATTGCATAATTTCATATAATTCACACTCAATTTTATAGTGATTTTCTAAACACTCATAGTGCTTTATATTCTTAAAAGTTGTGTCTCTTTTGCTGCAGTAACAGCTTCTAGTTGTTGCGGAATTCGTTGCACTGGATGTTGCAACATTACTGTGAGGTGATAGCAGTCAGCCAAGACAGCATTAGTGAGGTCAGGTACTGGTGTTGGAGGAGCCACTCCAACTCAAAGTATCTGGTGAACCATACTCATTCCAGAGAATACAGTTCCACTGCTCCACAGCCCTGTTTGGAGGACTATCTAACCTTCTACTTGTCATTTGGCATTGAACCTGGTGACCTTGGGCTAGTGTGCAGCTGCTCTGGAGTGTCCCAGTTCATTTCAGGTTTATATATGGAGATTATACAAGCTGTGTTTGCTGACCTGAACATCTGTCTACAATTTGTGCACCTTTAAGCTGAAATTCACAAATTAACAGGAGTGATTTTGTATAATGTTTTGTCACTAATTTATAAAGCATCATTCCCAATTATTTTAAAAATAGAGCAAACATCCATTTTTAGAAGAAATCCAAACTACTAAAGAAGTTCGCTAACTGCTGTATATTTTATAAAAATGCTGATAAACCTTTTATGAATATTCAAATATTGCTTTTTAGATATGTTACCAGTGGTTATGAACATCTTTTAAAGTAGTTCAGTTTAGATAAAATGATACAGCTAACCTGATACTCAGAACAAAGAATGAGAGGATACTGTATATCAATTGATATACAGAAAACTCAGCAACACTGATCAGTAATAAGTGGGTATAAATAGTAACACATGTACTACAGAGAACAGCAATTCTTCACAGGGAATCAAACCCTAGCACTCAGTTCTTTCTGACCTGAGCTTCACCCGAGCAGTGACTCAAACACTAATCTTCAGTTCTGATCTGTGTTTATTGGAACCTTAGTGTTCGGAGTCGAAAGCAGTGGCTTTATACCCTAATCACACACTACACCAGCCTCGCTCATTACTCTGAAGAGCTGATGTTACCAGTTATGATTTGAAGTAACTTAAAAATAAGATGAAAGCAGTGAGTTTAAATTTCACAGCTCTGTGCAAGCAACACTGTGCAGTTATCCCTCAGTATGACTATTCAGCACTAATGCCTAATAAAAATTATAATTTCGGTAGATTTTTTCCCCTAATAATTCTAATATTACCAAAATATTAACAGGTGCAATTACAGTACTTATTACCCACCCATACTGCAACCAAAATCTCACTTCTCTCACTTGGCATATTCCCTTAGAATAACGTAAGACAATACAGATAATCCTGAGTGTTTTTTGGTCTTGTGTATGGCAGCACTTGATGTCATCCTAGATCAACATTATCTAACAATGACTAAATTAAATTGAATAAAATGAAAAATGTAGGTGATGAAGAAAGCCAGCAAGTCTGATACTGAAGCAGGGTCAATAACCAAGAATAAGCATGAAGCACTGATACAGGGTTTCTTTGTTGAATGATGCATTTCAGATTTATGTTCTTTTTATTTTCTCTCTCTTTTTTATTTTATTTTATTTTATTTTATTTTTTCTTCGCAAGTGAACTGAGCCAGCTCCTTCGGCTGAATACGAAAGAGCCTAAAGCTCAAAAGCCAACTCATAAAAAGCAGAAGACGAAGGCTTGGCTCAAGTTCAAAATGCTTAAATGTTACCCTTGAAATGGAAAAAAACAAAATCTACAATAACTACAAAAAGACAACAGATGGGGTATTGCCTGAAGAAAGAAGAACGGATTTCCAACAACAAACAATAACAAAAGAATTAGAAAACAAAAGCACAATAACAAAAGTTTTAATATTCAATTATAGCCTTTTCTGCTTTATACTGCAGTTTAATTGAAGAGTTTGATTTACTGTGCAAAGATTTCAAGACTTGTAAAAAATGCTGCTGGCATCCAAGTGTATTTTTGAAAAGCAAGCAACAAAAATCCCCTGTTTCATAAACTTTGCGTTTTGTGATGTCATGAAAAACTTTGTCAAAATATGTGCGGAAAATACTGTGTATAATTAGAAAGCTTCTCTTTTTCGGAAAGATCTTTCTATGAGGGTTTGATTACCAAAAAAAAATTTTTTTTAGAAATATTACCTGACCTACTACAGTTACCCAACCAAAGCACAATTTCCCATATGTCTGCATCTTCAAAATCCACAGTGCCATGCTTGATAATTACTATTGGATTTAACATAAGGATTCTTATACTCTCATGTACTCAATTTATCTAACAGCAAACCGTATTGGTCTGTTTACCTCCCAGCAGAGGCTTTGTCAGTATTTATTTGATTTGAACAGGGGTTGTACTAACAAAATTCTAAGTTATGAACAACTTTTTTAAAATAAAAAAGCAGTCAACAGTGACAGTACACGTAGTGACCTCTGGGCTCTGGGGTGTGTGAGGATTTTGGTGTGTTCTCCCAGTGTCTGTGTCTAGGTTTCCTCTGGGTGTTCTGCTTTACTCCCACACTCCAGGTACTAGTAGGTGGAATTGAGTATGTGAATTTATGCACAGGTGTGAGTGTGCGATGGAAGGGTGCTGAGTGCGTCTTTGCCCTGCACTCTTTAATTACGGGTAGGTTCCAGATAAACTGCAACTCTGATGGGGAAGAAGTGGTTTCAGATAATGAATGAATGAGTGAATTTTCAAAGACTAAGCATGTAAGCACAAAACACTGAAAATAACAAATTTTTTCCCCTGCCTGCTTTTGTCAGACCACCAATGCGTCTCAGACTTCAGTAGGATAGCCCTACTCTTTCCTGCTTATAAGGAGTTTTTGAGTGTGGACAGCATTTTGAATGAGGCTCAACACAAGGCTGCCAAAAAGAATAGTGGTTATTTGCATATATCAGCCTGTTTAAATTTAAGGGAGAAAGAGAGTATTTATTTGGGGTGCAGACCATGCTATAATGTCAGAGCTGTTCTCTGTGGGGAAAATAGAAAGATAGCATACTAAGAGAATGAGACAGAAGCAAACTGCAGAGATAAGGAATTGGAATATGACAGGAATCATATCTTATGCAAACCCTAGCTCTAGAGCCTAGAATACTTAGAAATGTTTCTACTGATATTTATGAGAAGTTTCAAGAATCATTTCAGTTTTAAATTAAAAACATTTGATACAAAAATGTGACTCTCAGATGGGATGATATATAGATACCAGGAAAAATAGAAATAAAAACCCAGCAAAACCACCATATTCACTAATCAGATTTTGGCCTCTTCCCTCACCTTCGGAGATGAAGGGTTTTCATTTCAGCAGGGCTATTTTGATAGAACGCCCAGGCTTTTATTTTGTGTTTGTGGTCTGGGTCTGATTTGCCTGGCTAGCTGTAGTGTGTTTGGCAGTAGGATGTAAATGAGAGAGTGACAAAGGGCTGCATTTGCCAGCATGGCCCTGATTGCACTCACCTTATCTCACATACTCATGGGCACACTGCAGAAAGCAAGGCATTTATCTAAAGCAGGTTAATTATGGAAACCAATACATTCCGAGACCCCCCTACCAAACCCTAACCTCCAACCAATATCCTCTCTCTTACACCTTCTGTCTTTGAGTCATCCGTTTAGAAAATAAGCTCGCAGTGCCCTTATTTTACAGTAAATGGCCAGTTATTTTCCTCTTGCAGTTGGGAATGGTCTAGATTTCTGACTGAATAAACTCCCTACTAATAAATAAAGGACATCTTATTTTGCAAACAACAAACACCATGAATAAACAGCAGCAAAAAGGATTTTGTGATTAAACCAAACCAGGATAAAGTTTGGATTTTGGTATGCAGTGTTTGGATCATTTCAAACATGACATTAACCAAAGGAATTCTACTGTTCTCTCATCTCTCCAGAGATTCATTGCTCCGTTGCTGCTTCGGAATATGAAGGTATTTAATAATAATAATACATTATATATATATAGTGCTTTTCAATAACTCAAAGATGCTTACAATAGTTAATACATAGAACACATTCAAAGACAAACAAAACAGAACAAATAAAGAATACAAGACATTAACAAACAGAACAAGCATGAAAAGATTAAGTTTGAGGAGTATTATAAGCAAGAGAGAAAAGATATTTTTTGAGGTTCGATTTTAATATGGAGAGAGTTCGAGAACGTTGGACTGAAGGGGGAAGAGAGTTTCAGAGTCGCGGAGCAGATCTAGAGAAAGCGCAATCACAGTAGCTGTGAAGGCTGGAAGGAGGAACAGTGAGAAGCCAGGCTGAGGAAGACCTGAGTGTGGGCATGGGTTTGTAGAGATGGAGAAGTGCAGACAGGTATGAAGGAGCAAGGTTATTTAGAGTTAGTAAGTGAGAAGAAGTATTTTAAATTGAATACGGTACTTTATGGGAAGCCAGTGAAGATGTGGACAGAGGAAGAGCTGATGTCAAAGAGAAGAGAGTTGCAGTAATCTAAACGGGTGGAGATGAAGGCATGAATAAGGATTTCACCTGCAGATTGAGAAAGAGATGGCTTGATTTTGGCAATTTTATGCAGATGAAAATAAGATGTTTGTAATTGTTTTATAGTTCCTGTCTATTCATCCATTATTGTTTTTCATTCTGAGCAAATGAAGAAAAGGTCTCTCAATTTATCCAGTATTCCAAAATTTCAAGGAGATTTCCAAATGTAACTGTGTTCTTGATTTTCCACTGGATGACCCATAGGTGCACTAGCCCATGTCTTGGATCATATAAAATAATAATGAGAATAATGATAATTTTCTTGTACACTTAATGGATTTCAGAGTCAGGATGGCAACAAAAGGTGGCCACAGACAAAGTCCAGGCATCTCTGTCCCCGGAAAGTTCCATCAGCTTCTCCTGAGTGGATACCCAGATGTTTCCATGCCAGCCAAGAGATATAATCCCTCCAGTTGGTCCACGGTCCACTCTGGAACATTCTCCCGGTTCACATCTTTATCAGATGCTGGAATCACCAACTGGCTCTTCTAAACGCAAATGAGCAGGTGTTCAATTCTGAGTTTCTCCTGAATCACTGAGATCCTTACCTAGTCAGTATGAGTGCATGCCCAGAAAATCACTACAGAGAAAACTCAGCTCCTTGTATGTGCAATATTTTACTTTCTGTCTTTACCCAAACCTCTTGACCATAGGTGATAATGGGGACACAGATCGACTTGTGTATTGAGAGTTTGTTTCATGGCTCAGCTCCCTCCTCATGGCAACAGTCTGATACAACATCCATATTACAGCATTTCTGCAGTGAGATACTTGCTTCACTTGGGGTAGGTTCTCACCACCTATATGAAGGGAGCCTGCCATCTGTTTCTAAGATATCACAATGGCCACAGACTTGGAGGTGATGAACCGCATACCAAATGCTTCACCCTCTGATGCAAACTGATCAAGTGCACACTGGAGGCAAATAGCAGAGATGACACCTCCCGAGCCCTCCCGACAGATGCCTTCCTGTCTTGAGCCATGCATGGTACATGGATATCAAGAACAGGACTGGAGACAAGGCACAACCCTCACAGGGTCCAACATCCATATTAATTAAGCCTAACTTGCAAACACGACCAATACTCAGAGTACCAGAATGGCTAGCCACATTGACCTTGGCATCAAATGGCCCCTGAGCATTCACACAGAATATTTCAGGGAACACAGTCAAGTACCTTGTCCAAATCCAAAAAAAAAAAAATGTATTGTGGAGCAGCAAACTCCCATGCCCCCTCAAATATCTGCAAGATAATGAAGAGTCAATATGTTGTATAACAGCGTGGGAAAAAATATACATATACTGATATAAACCTAGATTCAAACATTGAAGAGATTTTCCTTTCCGGAACCTTGGCATAGATGTTCTCAGGGAAGCTGGGACATGTGATGCTACACAAATTTGCACATATTCTTTGGTCCAATTTGTAAACGCATTCTCTGGTCCCGTTCTTACAGAGTGGTTCTTGCCCAAGGTTTGTTTCTTACTTTCATTCTTTAATTCATTTATTTTCTGTTATCACTTATCCAGTTCAGGGTCATGGTAGTGGAACAGGTAGTTTCACTGTTGCACAGTTCTAGGATTCGGTCTGTGTGCTCTTTTTTGACCCAAAGAACTGTGTTTCTTGAACTGGATCCGTTCGGGCTTATAAGAACCTTTGTGCTTTTCAGCGAACCAGCCTGTATTCACACCAGTTTTTGTGGAACCGAGGATACATCACAGAATATGTCATCAACAGAAAGCATTGCACAGTAGCTTTAAACCAAAGTGAGAAGATTGCTCCTTGATCATGTACAACTAGACATGCCCACAGATGTCGTCACGATTCATGCTGAAAAACCTACTATCCTTTGGTTCCCATGGTGAATAGGACTTTGAACGGGACTGGAGTGAAAAACGGGGTTCCGGAACCTATTTTTGTTGGTGGAAATGCACCGAATGGCTCAAAATTAGGTTAGTGAACTGGAACAATGCCTGTTGGTGGAAAAGCACTATATGAACAGTTTGGTATGTTCTCCCAGTTCTCAGAATGTGTGTGTGTATACATGGTAGTCAAAGCAGTCAAACTTCAAATGCCAAGAGAGGAAGACATTATGCATTCCGGTCTGTCATTGCATCTGAGCTCATGTAGAAAACAGCAGATCCTGCAACCTTGCTGCAGATACCTACAGATATATCTCCAGGGAAATCCAGAATGTGGCTCCATCCCTATACGCAGAGCTTTATTTAAAAACACCACCAATGTTATTTTTTAGCATTTAGAGTGGTGGTAAGACCACCATGTGCTATGGACAGCTTGTAAAACATTTAGGCATAATCTAATTTGGAGATCATTCAAATTATTTCTGTAACTAATAGTGGTAATTTAATAGTAGCAAGAAAAATATGTATGATGTCAAACAGCCTTATAATGCTGCATTCATAAAAGTGTCATTAATAAGGAATATGCATGTCATTCAACTCCAATGGAAAATATTTTATCATAGATTAAGTAAACTTAAGTAAGTAAAATTAAATAATAATGATTTAATTGAAAAATATTTTTGTGAGAGAGAGAGAAATGAATTCCTATGACAGTTTAACCCAAGATGCTGGTGTAGATGGGCCACAAACAGCTGCACACAGGGGTCCCCAATTACTTTTCCTCAAGGGCCACATCCAACCAACCATCGACCAGCATGTCATTCTCATACTATTTCATACAGTGTGGGAAAATAAATTTATTACGGTAATCATATTAAAACGATTATGATTATTATTAATTCTATGTATGGCCTAACTGCAGTTATTTGCTTTTACTCACCATTTGATTAGAGAAGAGACAGTGGCGGATTGAAGCAAGAGACCTGAATTTTGGGAGGTGCTCATTGATTGGTTCATTTTTTTCTTTTTCGCACAGTAGCGTTAAGCTCCAATCACACTGAGTTTTTTTTTTTTTTGCATTTCTCAATACAAAGTATGAGTACAAACTCCCCAGGACTGGAGGACGCTGTAGGGTTGCAAAATGCTCCAAAGTCTACAGGAGTATACTTGGTGCTTGGAAGAGTGTTAGTATTATAGCAGCAGTGATCACAACGTAATCTTCGTAAATTCAAAGCTTCCTCCTTGTTTTACTTTGAACCAATGAGCACAATGGGCCCTGAGTGACGCTCCAGGGGTCCAACACAAGGGGAGAGGTGGGTTTTGTTTTGTGACAGACTATTTAAAACATTTGATATTCAGAAAATGCTGTTTAACTTCAGAACACTTCAGTTGATTTTGGCAAGTTGTCTTTTTAGATCCAAGTTAATCATAAAGGGTAAAAATTGCAAGACTGTTATCCCCAACACCCAAATATGCATTAATGTATCACAAAATTGTTTGCATTGCACTCAGCACAGAAGCAAACAATGGCAACACACATGGAAATACCACCCGCAAATAAGGCTCAGTGTTTTTCAAAATTCAATGTCAAAAAATGACACTAAGAAACCTCCAGAAAAACTCATCTCTAACCACTGAACAGATATATTCCATTGCCAACGTAGTCACATTTTGGTGAGGTTGAATTTATGGATGGCATTACATTGCTACAATATACACATATCTATATTCTTTGTTCATCCATTTTATCATCTCCACTTTGATCAGTGTATATTTATTTTTAAACAAAGACTGTTCTCCTACACTATAGAAACAATAGTTTGAGTTTAATATAAACTACATAGAAACTAATCAGAAAATAGTATGTGAAAGTGTGAAAGATTAACCATCAGGTTTTGGTGTACTGTATGTCAATATCTATTACAATCAAATCACTGAATTACACATTCCATTATTTTAGACTTACCTGTAAACATATGTCATCCATGACAACAAGCTGATATGGGATTTTTCAAAAAAAGATCCCACTCTCAGAGTCCGGCTGTATTTTTTGCCTCTATGGCTTTTATGACGGCATTCCCTTTAAAGATATAGTAAACAATAAAAAGATGTAATTACAAATAATTATACATTTTTATATTAATTTATTTAATCCAAAATGAGCTTTTGCATTTCAGTTCCAGAGTTTCACTATATAATGTATAAGTTCCTTGTAATATCAGAGTATTTACAGAACTTTTAAATGATCCAAAATCTACTGCAAACCATACCTGTCAACATTTGGATTTAAAATTAAGGGATATTGGAATGAGGATATGTACACATGACTTACATGTCTCTTATGCTGGGCAAATTCATGATGGGAATACAAAAAAATATATATATTTTGAGTGTTGCTTAAATAAACCTAATGTAGAAAAAAATCTTTAAATTAGCTGTCAACACACCTGTTGCAGGTTCAGACATTGTTAGATGTTTTGTTCAAATGGCAAATTGCTTATTGTTGTGGATTATAATATATTTAATTTTCTATCATACCTACTCACTATTATGGTCTACATTATATGATTATAAGAATACTGCATATATTACATTAAAAAATATATAGCATTCGGTGCTTTTACTGCTCTAAAGACACTAGAATTTTCATCTAAAACAGACCCAAAGCATGTGTTTTTGCTTGTTGGGTTTGCTGCATATGAAACCTGTCAGCACTTGATTTTCTTCTTTTCCCCTGTTGGGTGCAGTTTGATGTTACAGTTACATATTGCCAATTTTAATTTAACTACTAGCTATGTATTAGGTACACCAAGGTAAAGGCATAATCATAAAATTCCTAATTAACGTATTAAAGAACGGTAGCTTACCACAACATTTTCTTAATGTCCATCTAGTACATAGAAGAAAAAAGCAATAAAGTAATATTTAAAACAAAAAGAAAACTCACCACACAAGGCCATCTGCGGTATCATTTCGTTTTTTCATCTTCATATCTTGACTACATCTTGGGCACTTGACTGTATTTGCTAGCAGCTTTCTTTTCTGCAGCCATTTGATGAGCTTAGTGTTTCTTCTACCAGGGACACGAATTAGAAGGTGTAATAATTCTCTGGTTAAGTTTATTACATTCACGTTCTAAACTAAAGCAGGAGAGAAACCCCGGCGTCCGTATCACCGATATAATGGAGAGGAGTGTAAGCATTATACATATTTTAAGAAAAGTACAAATTAATGGAACGGCACCTACTCTGGAGGTTTTTACAAACTGGGATAACACCAAAGACATCCAAGACCCACCCGAGCTTCATATTCAATTGGAAAGACAACCCGCCACTGTTTTACCAATCATGAAGTTTACCAATCAAAAAAAAGTGAGCTAGAAACTCTACGCCCCGCAGCAGAAGCGCGCCAAGTTCCTGCGGAGTGCAGTGAGTAGAATAAAACGGTCTGGCAAAGCGTCAGCAAAATATACCAGCGATGTATATGGTTAGTAAACGAGTGAAATTTGTGTCATAAGTTGTCGTAGAGTACACAACACTTTGAAAGTGTTTTCCCCTTTTCCTAACGTAGCTAGCTTAGCTAGTCTGAAATTGTAAACTCTCCAGCTAGTTCTAGTTCATTCTGACAGAGCTAGCTAGCTTTGGACATGATGGAGCGTTCAACACACCACTGTATACTACTGCTAATGTTTGTTTACTTTTCCATTTGGTGTGTTGTAGCTTTAGAAATGTTTTAATATTAGCATACACACTTTTAATAGTTTTTCATAAACTTTTCAATTATAATTATGAATTTATAATTATAATATTTGCTTCTAGCCAAGGGTATTTAGCATGTAGTTACAGCTTGTAGCATCCCAACTTATTTTAACCTCATTTCATTTTTGTCTTTTTTACCTACTGCAGAGGTACCTGCCCCCAAACATGTTCGGAAAGAAGTTTTAGAACCGGGTAGGTTAACTTAAATTTGCTTATTGTTAGCATAGCATTTGTCTTGGACTGCAAATCTTTATAGCTAGATTTGTGGAGTGAAATTCCTGCGGACTAGTTTGGCAGGTTTGGGTGCTAAATGAATTTTAATAATGTTGCCGGTAGATTTTTTAAATAATACAATAGTATACTGAGTAATAAATACATTTTAAACATATTTATTTATACCGCGACCCTGAAATGGAAAAGATGATGATGATGAAGATGAAGATTTATTTATTGGAAGCTTTTCTGAATCATTCTGTATGTGACACTTGGCTATACACTTTCTTTTTGTTTAGGAATACAGACAAGATTAGAGACAGTTAAAATATGCATTCATAAAAAATACAAAAAAAAAAAAAAAGACATAGGCTAAGATTGAGAGCTGGTAAGTTCTTGTTATCTCACCTGCTCTCATTTAGCATTGATCATTAGTTGTTAAGAGCTGATTTTGTCAGGCTAGTCTAATAATGACAGATTATAGTACCAATATAGAGTATTGAAATAAGATCAGATAAAGAGAGCCTGTTAACTGTATCCAGTGGTGTTGTCAGTTTCTTCACCTAGTTGATTTGTACACAGATGTCAAAGTTAACAACTGCAGCCAAATTACTTAACACTGCAGCATTAGTAAGACAACCTTTCAAGACGTGGTTCCAACAAGAGTAAAAATGCTGAATTGTTTAAGACTCACAGTCTGTGTAAGAATTAGCAGCCGTTCTTCTAAAACTATCAAAAATCCTTAGGTTAGTCATAACGTGGTCACCCAGAATTAGGTGAATTGTTCAAATAATAACACCATCATTAATAATAATAAAAACAATAATAGTGTTTTTTTTTTAAAACAATTTTAAATTGTTTCAGATCTACCCACCACCTCAGGGAGGAAAGCGGTGAAGCAGACTGCAGAACATGCTGATAAACGTACTGGCATTTTCTGTATTTCAGAGCAGTGTGATTTTTTTTAGTCAGTATAGACAGCTGTGGCCAGTTTAATTTAATATCACTTTATTAACTCCATGACATGTTTTTGTCCATTGTGACACACGTAATATATATATATATATAATTTTGTGTTTCTCACACTGTAGCAAAAACACCAAGACTTTAATACATGACTTCTTGTTAAAAATTTTCTCAGTACTCACCTGTTAAGTAAACATTAGATGAATCAGAGGTGTAACCACATCTAGGCATTCTTTCAAACTAAGAGGAAGCAAACTCAGCTAAGACAAATTTACTAGTTACGTGTAGTAGTTAGCTTATTTTATGCAAGAGTTGTTGTTGCTACTCACTCTCTCTGCATTGTTATAGCGCTCATAATTGCGCATTTTATATGGTCAAAATATACTTTTCCATTGACCACATAACGTTGTGCCACCAAATTATAACATATGGGTGGGAACCCTGTAATTCATTCTCTTGTTAAAGATTAAGATATAATGCACAAATGTACAAAGGAAGTTATTTATATAAACAGTTACTTGCTGAAATTAATTAGAGGAATTTTGGAAATATTGCTAGTATAATTGTAAAGGATGCAAAAGGTTACTGTTTAAATGTTTTCTCTTCATGTTTATGCCTTGTGCTAGTTAAGGACAATCATTCAATAACCACTGAACCTGTAGAACAGATGAAGGAAAGTCAAACTTGTATGTACATTTTCTCAGTTGATAACCTAGAAGACGGTGATATGAAATTAATAGGAGAACAAGTGAATTTGTATTGTGAGAAGATATTAACTTAATCTGCATTTTGATTTGCAAGGAAGCCAGTAGCTTTTTGTAGGAATTACTATATGTGTTTATTTTGTATGTTTATTCATGCTGGAAATAACAAATAGCAGATAATTTGACCTAATTTCACTCTTAAAATCAATGGTTTGCTTAATTAAAGGGTTCTTTGCAATATGAAAGTGTTCTTCACATTGATGGACAATGTGTTGTAGAGGGTTTGTTATAGAACTTTTTGAGAAGGGTTCTATATGGCACTAAAAAGGGTTCTTATTACTAAAAACTTGACATCGTAACAATAGCAACACACTGTTTGGTGCTACATAGAACATTTTTCAAAAAGGTTCTTTATCAAACCCTCTGCAATACATTCTCCATAAATTTGAAGAGCCCTTTAATCATACAAAGGGTTCTTTGAGTGTTCATGGTTCTATATAGAACCATTTTCTATTCTATAGGTCCCTTGAATGACCATCATTTTTAATTGTATACTTGACATGATTTTTTTCATTATGGTATGTTAGCAAAAAAACCTAAAACTGAAATTCCTGACTTTTTCTGATTTGATTTTCAAGCTGCTCCTACTGTCCAATCTGCATTTCAAAACGCAAAACAGACACCAGAGATGCAGAAGGTGAAGATCATTTGTCTGGAAGAAAAGGTTGCATCCTTAGTAGAAGAAAGAAATTATCTTCGTGAGAGGCTTGAGGACAGTAAGTATGCAAACTATGTAAATTATTGCGTTCTAAGTCAGCACCCTCAAAATGTGCATTCTACCTGTTTATAATATTCGAATATCTAATTCTAGCATGGCCTGTGCTACCTTGGGAGGAGGAAGGACACTGGAGTTAGGGTTGTGGGTTTCAACAGTCGTTTTAACTTTATTATCACACACAAAACAAAGAAACCAAACCAAAAAAAAAAACCTGCCATTTTTTAATGGCTTCTACCTAGACTTTTCTGTGTTTTCTTTAAACACAAGTGTTTTAGCTTGTCAGTATGTGCTTCTGTTGCTCTTACCTCTCTGCTTCTTTTAAAGGCACTCATGCTACCCAAGCCAAACCAGCATCAGCTGGCTCTCATTTAGGACATTGTGAGCACCTTAGCCGAGAGGGAAAGACCGTCCATTGCTTTGCCTCCATGTTGCCACCCCCAGTCTTCTTCTTGGCTTATAGGACAAAATGTCATACATTGTACGGTGGCCTTGCCGTGAAACTGGAAGCAAGACTCAGGAAGCAGTTCTTGGGGCTTGGGTGCCACTCATATCTCTCCTCATCTTCCCACCCTCTCTCATGGCTCTTATCCTCTTCTTGTCATCACTTGTGGCTGACATTCGTGCACAGGGTTATGTTTCATCATAGGAAATGGAGAAATTAGTCAGGCCAATTCAGTGATGCCACTTTTGAAGGTTTAGCTTGAGTTTATTACATAAGTAAACATGTTTGTTCAAGTTGTCACAAACACATTGCCAAGTATGTGTAGTTAAGACTTGTTTGAGAATGCAAAGATAATGAATACATCAGGCTCTAACCCAGCTTTATTGGTAACTAGTCTAACTACATTAGCTAGGTCCAGAAACAGTGAAAATATATTTCTCTGACAAAATAACATTTTGGCACATTGTTCATTATGGAGAAAATTCTTTGTGTAAAAGACGAAGATGAGTCCATGTCCAGAATTATACAGGTTAGCTGTTTCAGTCTTTACCTGAAGTGGGAGTCTCCGCCACACATCCAATATGAGAAATACCATTTCATGTATTATTTTTGAATGGTTAAACATATTTTCATGTTTTTGACATTTTTCTTTGCTTGCACTGAACTGGAAATTTGTTCATTAATCTTTGCAGATATTCGAATATCAAAATTAGTCAGAATGCACTGCCTTAATCATGAAAGCTTATCAATTATATAATTAACAATAACAATAATTCATAAAAAATGATGCAGAGAGAGAATCTTGCTGTTAACGTGTTACAGTTATTTTAATGGCATGTTTGCATTAAGAATTAAAATTGAAATGACCATTCCACTGCACATTTCTGAGATTGTGTTTCTAAAGTTGCATTTAGTTGGTATTAGTTTCATGAACTAAAGAATGATGCATCATAAGGACCCTTAATAATAGTAATAAGTGTAGATAGCTGGTTGGACAAAAACCCATTATAAATTAAATGCTTTCTGTCGTAGCTCTGAAATTGAAGCTAGGTGATTTGCATCAGCTCCAGTCATCTGCAGCACCTCAGCCAACAACTCTTCGGTTGTCTGCACCTCAGCATACCCCAACTTCTACAGACTCATCAGAGTCTTTTGATTCAGAGGATTCAGAGGCCTCACTCAAAAAGAAGAAGCAAAAGAAAAAGAAATCAAAGAAACTGAAGACTGATTATTTCAGCCGAGGTATGTTAACATTGCCAATAACTGAGCTATAACCAGAGGTGGGTAGTTTACAAAGTTCCAGATAAAAGGATTTGTTGTAATCACTTGGATTTTGTGATTAGCCCAGCAGGTACAATTCAGTAATAAAATCAACGAGGTAATAAAATACACTGTATTGCCAAAAGTATTCACTAACTTATCCAAATAATTGAATTCAGTTATTCCAATCACTCTCTGTGAATCATGCTTCTCCGTCTGGCGATCCAATGGACGAGTCTGAGTTTGGCGGTTGCCAGGAGAACGGGATTTGTTTGACTGCATTGTGCCAAGTGTAAAGTTTGGTGGAGGGGGATTATGGTGTGTGGCTGTTTTTCAGGAGTTAGTCTCTGCCCCTTAGTTCCAGTGAAAGGAACACTTAATGTTTCAGCACGCCACATTGGAAAATTTTGGACAATTTTTTGCTCCCAAATTTGTGGGAACAGTTTGGGGATGGCCCCTTACTGTACCAACATTACACTGCATACCAGTGAAGTAACGAGCTAATGCTTTTTGCAATAAAGTGTATCATAACTTCCACATGATTTCAACTACACACCTCTGGCTATACAACTTAAAATGCAAATGAGACACAGAACATACACTATTTTCTGGGATAGCATGCATACCTAGCATGGACTCTTTGTTTCAGTTTAAAAATGGGTAGAAGTCACTGTCATGTATTTTACAATTGTTTAAATCATAATTGTACATTGTGTGTGTGTGTGTGTGTTGGGTATGTTTACATATGTTTCAGTGAGAACACCTGAAGATTCCATCAAGCGGTACAACAAAGTTTTGGAGCTGGTGAAGCAAGGTTTGACGAAGACAGAGGCATACTGCAGGACACATGTGGACAGAAACACAATCGTTAACCAGGCCTCTATAGCAGAGTTGGCAGTGGTTAATCCTGAAATGTTCCGTGCCTTGAGAGTTAATTTCAAAAAGGGTAGCAACTTGCAAAAGTTTGCTAAGCTTTGTGAAGACCAGTGTTTACTTGAGCCAAATCAAACCAGGATAAGTGCACTGAAAGAGAGAGGGGATCTCCTTGACATTAAACGAAACTAAGTGCATTTGGAAGATTGTCTCTGAAAATAAATGTTTTATTTGATGGGTCTGATTTAAGTAAAAAAAATGTTTTTTTTTTTTTTTTTGTTTATTTTGTTTGAAGACAAATTCCCTTCATAATTCTTAAGAACCTACTGAAGGAGTTATCTTTTATTTTATTTGAAATGCAGGTTTTGTCATAGCCATAATCATTCACTGGTTTGAAGTAAAGGTACCATTTTCATGTTTATAATGCAGGCTTTGAATAAGTTACCTGTGATTTGTGTTTTATTGTTGGATGTTTTTTCACACGCATAAAGGTACCATTTTTATGTTTGAAAATGTACAGAAGGATTAGCCATAGTTTCTTGTTTAAAGATGAGTCTTTCTACCAAATAATTTGTGAAAGTTTACAGGTATTTTCTGTATAGTACAAGAATAACTTGTATGTGTTCTGAATGATAGATGACGTAAAAATTTAAATAAAAAGTAAAAAATGTTACATTGTCTCTCACTTCATTACCTCATGTTTTGTATTCTAAGAAACATATTTGGAAATAGTATTTTAGCAAATGCTAATAAACACAATGTTAACAGTTATTAGTGCATACTGTAAATTAATGATATATCAATATATTAACTGATGACTTATAAATATGTATTATGTCATGACTTTACTTGGTGGGGCACATAATCATATGTAAATGCAGTAAGTAATGACCTGTAGTGGTATTAAGTAATGAGTATTAAGGCATTTAGTCATGTGTAATTACATCTTGAATGTGGGCATTATCATTGGAAGTTGAAAATTGATTTTTTTTATTTTATATGAACAGTAGCACTTCTAAAGTCAAGAACCACATGAAAAAGACCTGAAACTGAACTCTTGTCATTGACATGGAACACAACACCAGAATGAACTATACATCAGAATGGTACCAACAAGGTAGGTGTGTAAAATGGTTTATTATAAATAAGGCACAACTTATTACACATACTATATGAACCATGAGGGCAAAATTTTGAGATATTTTTGTTAAACAGAAACAAAAACCTGTGACTAATTTTCCTTATGGTTATTTTTTCTGCCATGTTACTCTGTGTAAGTGGGTTAAGCTAATTATTTAATTAATTAATGTGGCCAATAACAACCCTAAAGTCAAGTGACGTTATATAAGTAATTACAAAACTCGTAATAAACTCATACTAATCACTTAATCACTGCTTATGTCCCTGCCTATAAATTTGCCTACATCAATGCACAAAGATATGTAACACACAGTATCCAAATAGATCCAATATGTAAAGGGTGTTAATTAATAAGGCAAGTCATAGTGTTAATTAAGAGATTGAATTAACAAGATGTTGATACTTAATATTTACCCTTGCTAATGGCGATTTATGTATGAGTAATATGGTCATTAATGTATATCCTTTGTTAGTTCCTGATATATTAAGCATTAATGTATGTATTAATATACTATGAGGAGATCATTCATGACGTATTATATATGCTTATTTGTGCACCCGCAGGAAGACTGACAGACAACCGAGAACAGGGGTAGACATGGGAGAAAGTGAAACACACATCTACACACACAAGAACCAACAAGCGAACACTGAAACAAAGGGAATATGTATACACAGAGCACTGATAAGGAACACCTGGGGACAATAATGAGAGGGCAGGACTACAAAGGAGACACTGACGAGAGGCGGGACTAGAGCAGAGACAAGAACAACAACCAGAGCCATGTGCTACATGTGCACATGGTGAGGAAAACAGACAGGATGTTACAATCATTCAGCTATACAAAAATATCCCCAAAATTTACACGATTGTTCAGTTTTCTTTTCCGCTGTCCAATGGTAGTGCCGTTTTGCTAAATCCATGCAAACACTTTGTTATATACAAGACGTATTATTACATAAACAATGCTGTAAAATGTTGTGTGAACATTAGACAGTGGATGCCATAATAACACCCAACCACTTCTAATCTTAGCGTAAGGCTTAGGGATAAGGCTGATACTTCATGTCATTTTGAAATTAAAATGTGCATCGACAAAAGGCAAGCTATATTTTGTACACATTGTACAAATCCTAGGAATATCTTTTAGTCACATATGTAAAAAGTCACACTGAGACAAGGCTGCACATTAAACAATCCAGTTACCAAGCACACAGGGTCATGGGGATGTAACGGCTGCATCAATTGAAGCAGAATGGAAAATCTGGAGAAGAAATCCAGCTCAATTACTGTAGTTGTTCTGCCATCATAGGTACCAACTTAAAATAAACGGAATAATATAAGGTTTGGATTTTGGCATTATTACAGTCTCCCACTTGTTTAGAATCTTATCTTCTTTTCTGTTGTGTACAGTGAAATACTCAGGAAGTTGGTGAGGAGAAATATCTGTCATAAGTCTTGCAATACTGGTAAACACAGTCAAGTGTATCAGAGATTGGAGGAGAGAAATTTATTCACTGTAGACCTTATCTGAGTACATTCTTTTTTAGATGGCAAGGTGTGATGTATTAGCTGAAAGTATGATAGGAAATGGCTGCATTCTGCACTGGGGACCCACAACCAGGATTTATTATGGTTTATGATCTTTTTTCTTCTATTGGCTGAAAAATGATTTTTGTTAGTTTGGGTCTGTGTTTGAAGAGGAAGTCAGATGTTGCCTTGTACATCAGGCTATGTTGCATTTGTGGAAGCAAGTGAGCAACTATGAGACATTTCTCACAAGCCAGGGATGTTATTTTGTGAATGTTTTGTGCATGCTCTCTCTCTCTGGGCTCACACCCAGCCAACCTGAATAATTAGCACTTGACACAGTATGTGGTAATGCTTTTGCATCTATCAGGTAAGTAAAGGTAAATGTGAGGATCTTCATTTTAAAATGGCATACTGCAGAAAAGAGCAAGAAAACAATCAGTATTTGGGCTTCGTGTACGATGAGTTTGAGGGGTGCCATGCTTCAGTGTTTAAACACAGGCTGACCAACACACATCTAACACACACTAACACCAAACATGACACACACACACACACACACACACACACACACACACACACACACACACACACACACACAATAATCCTCCCAAAGATGCTCCAAAACAAAAAGCATCAAACACAAAGAAAAACCCAGAATAAACTATGAGATACACAGAAAATTTGAATCACACAAAATGTTTTTGTGTATTTAGCAGCGAGAAAATGTATTTTTCACACAAAAAAAAAATTACTAAAATTACTAAAAATTAATATTTTCACAAATTTCATGTTTTTCATTTTGGAAAGTCCAAGGACATTAGCCAAACACCATGAATGAGTATTTTTCTACCTTCCTATGAGTGTAGATCAAGCCATACTTAATCTACTATAATTTCTTCTGAGGTCTGGTTTTGGGGTTAATTTGAGGCACTTGTAAAACGCTGACTTGTGCATTGCCAGGTCTCAGTGATATATATATATATATATATATATATATATATATATATATATATATATATATATATATATATATATATATATACACATATGACAGTTTTTCTTACACTGGAACTGAATGCTGGAAACCTATTAATTCTGTGAAACAATATGTCCTTCCCAATGATTTACCCTTGCATTTGCCTCTGGGCTCACTTCTAATGATTCAGATTGCATGTATGATTAATATAATGCTCTGAGTGACCTGGCAGCAAGGAACTGATGGCCCTCATCTCAGCTGTTCCACCAGCATGCCACCCCACTGAGTGCCTTCCTAATACTGTGCAAATCAAATTATATGTCTTACAACATTCTTGTGTAAACACTTCAAAACACAAGTCAGGTCAGAAGCAGATCAGATATTTTGCCCTTATTTGGATTTTCATGAATTTTGTTTGTATGGGCAGTACTCCCTGTTGTTTTAGCAATTTGCCTCTATCACAGTAAGTTCACTGACATTCATCACTTAAAGAGTATGTGGACATAGGCTGTGTTCAGTCTTATTGGCTACGCAGAGACTAATGTCTATGGGAAGGTAATACTCTTGTATCGTGAAGGTGGACCGCTGAGTCCATGTCCCACATTCTTTGTACAATTTAATGCCACAATCCCAGCTACAAACATCTAGGGATGCCATCATTTGATCAATAATTTCTTAAAGAATTAAGTCATATTAAAGGATTTCTTGAATACTTTCTCTTTTATTTATTTTTTATTAAAAGAGTTTGGAATACTAAACAATGCATTTAAAAACAGAAAATGCCATCTACAGATGGAAACTAAAAAAGCATGTTCGGAGTTAGTCATGGATGTAATGACTACACATTAAACACTGGTTGTTATTGAAGTGGAAGATGTATGGGGTAATTATTAAATGTACTGTTCCGGGTGGTCAGGAAGCAAAGGTAATGATATTTGGAGTGGCAAAATTACTAAAAGGCTGATTACTCTGTCTACATTCTGAACTGAACAGTGTGTTTTGTTCATTTTAGTTCAGCAAGCCTATTTTAAACTTTAAGAGAAATAGCTGTTGCATTTTCGTCTCTTTCCTTAAAAAAATAAAAGTCACCACCAGAACTGTCCATTATTATCATTCATTTTATAACATTTAAGAATGTTATCACCATGGCAGTTTGTGTGCAGGGAGTGACTAATTATGTACTTTCATTGTACATGTTTTATAGACAGTAAAACACTACTCCACTGTTTCTGTTGAGTGTACTTATGCTGTAGCTAGTGAGCAGAACAACATCATACATTTGAACATGGAAAGAATGCAAAGTGGAACTAGCTACATGAAAGCTGTAATTTTCAGTCTAAATGTGAAAATAAACTGTGCATTTGCTTGTTATTGTAACATGTAAAACTTAATGTGCCTTTGGTGTTGAGAAATCATTTGTCTCCTCTTGCTGCACAGATAGCTTTTACTCTTCTGGAAGGATTTATACTAGGTACTAGAACATTTTTGTGAGGATATGTTGCCACTGAACCACAAGAATATTCAATACCGATGCTGGACAATTAGTCCTGGACCACAAACTCCACTCCAAACTCAATGCAAAGATATTGGATGGAGCCTTAACACTCAAGTGAACAAGCTTCTACTGCTCAACAGCTCAGTGCTAGGGGCTGGGATTTATACCCCTCTGTGCCGTTCTTGGCACTGAGCTTGATGATCTTAAGCTTTTACATCAATAGAAATTCAAGCTGCACACCACTTTGCAGTAAGGTTTGATTACATAAGCATCGGTGGTAGTAAACCAGCTATCAGTGCATGTGAAACACCACAAACACACACATTTAAACAATATATTTTATGATTCCAAAAAATCTGAAGGCATGTTTTTAGATACTCAATGTAAAAAAAAAAAAAGAAGGCTTTGACAAAGATGGGAATGTTTTAGCACTGCAAATAGCACAGCATTTAGCACAGCACTTCAATCCAAACCTTGCAAATAATTGGCAGCTTCCTCTACAAAAAAACAGTTGTACTCCCTTAATATGTACAGCATTCGAAAAAAGAACCATCTATTAATGGGATACTTTTCTGAAGTGGTAAAGTTTTACATATTCTCACCATACTGCCGGATTATTATCAATAAACTGAGCTACTTAGTGAGAAATTGAGGTGGGGTTGACTTTCTACCATCTCTAGTGAAGACTGTGTTGCCAAGCTGGATCTGGAGTCTACTCATGTTCCATATTCTGTGCAAGTACATGGTCATCATAGAAGGAAGCTGGCAATCGATGACCTTCTCAGCAGAGCAAACAGCATGGCCTTGGAGAGGCTTTGAACAGATGGAGAGCAGACAGTGATGGAGACAGTGAGCATCTGCTAAGCTTTAGTGACAACACTGAAAAGGTTACTGTGGCACTTCAGGGTGTTTCAGATGTTGCAGAAACGTTCATTCATTCAGAAAACCATATTTGGTTCAGTAGAAAGCAGGGAAATTTATGTGAAGATCAGCTACTATTCTGCTGTTTCGACCCATGGAAAACTGTCCTCCATCTACTATGCAACAGTGAGAGTGGGTGGGAAATATGCATTGTGGGTTTTTTTTGTACATATCACAATCAGAGTACAAAAGCACAGAGAGAGAGAGAGAGCGAGATCCAATCACAATGCATTTAAAAGAAATAGCTTTGCTTTTTTTCTTTCCTTAAACAAATAAAAGTGACCAAAACCAAAATTGTCCATTATTATTATTCATTTTTATAACATTTAACTAATCATAACTAACATATTGACTAATCGTGTCCTTTCACATCATACATTTGAACATGGAAAGAATGCAAGGTGGAACTAGCTACAAAAAAGCTGTAATTTTCAATCTCAATGTAAACATAAACTGTGCATTTGTTTGTTATTGTTATTGTAATATAAAACTTAATGTGCCTTTGGTGTTGGGAAATCATTAGTATATTTGTCTCCTCTTGTGGCACAAATAGCTTTTACTCTTCTGGAAGGATTTACACTAGGTACTGGAATTACTGTGAGGATTTTTTTGCCACTGAACCACAAGAATATTCAATACCGATGCTGGAAAATTAGTCCTGGACCACAAACTCCACTCCAAACTTGTGTCTTTTTTAAATATCAATGGATTAACCAGTCATCCACTGGATAAATATAAAGAAACAAATATGCCAGCCTGGAGAAGCTACAGTATGTACAGACAGAGATTTGACAGATAGAGCAGCCATCACACATACTGCCAGTCACAAGTTTGGAGACAGAATATTTTGCTTTTTAATAATGGAAATATTTGCTTTTTTTGTTTGTCTTTGTTTTGTTCTATATTTAATGATATAATTTGACAAATGTTTATAGGTTTATAAGCAATTTTATAAGTTGAAAATGCTGACAGTCCTGTAGAAAATTCATAAGTGGATCTACAAAGTTGACAAACTTACTCAGTACAACAGATGGGTGCCATTATTAACACATAATGCCTGAACATCTGAATGGGGTACAGATGTGACTGGTGCTCATCTGACACATCTGGGTAAATAGACACTTCCAGAGAGTGAGCAATAACAACTGGAGACAAAACTCTGGGCAGAAATGATGGATTGGACAATAAAGAGACAACAGAGGCAACCAGCTCACAGGAAAGACAAGTAATTTGCCAACACTCAGCAATGACTATGGCTAGAAAGAAGGCAAGTGGAACCCACTTAAGTCAGCTTGGCCCAAGGGTTCATATGGTGCTTCCCCCAGGGAATCTAGCACCTATTGTAGATCCCACTGGTGGCTGTGTGGTGCAGAGATAGGAGACTTTCAATGTTCATTCAGTAGGTGCTGGAGAAATGTAATCACTTTAGGGATAAGGCAGTGCATTGGTGAGTCACTAGAACAAGCACACCAGCTGGAGAAAAGCTTTCACCAGTTAGTAAACTAGGGGATGGTGCTCTCAGCTGTATGTCTCATATCTAGCCTGTATTCTGTGGACCCATACACACAGCTGAAGGCATTTCTTCATTCATAAAATTCACAGTGATGGTCTTTTTTTTTTTTAGTTTTTACCATGCAGATAACACACAATTGGGCTGAATCTGTGTCACATGTGCTGGTTATGTAAAGCAGTAAGTCAACTGTTACTACAAATCATTTGAGACTATATTTACATATGTATTTTTATTTCAAAATTATTGTTTTGTCAATTTTACTTAAAATAAAATTTATTTAGAGTACTTGTTATTTATAATATTTAGAAATCTTGTTGTATATTGACATGTAATTGAAAGGGTAATTTGATTTGACATTCAGATGTTAACTACATAAAATGTTGCAATAACTACAATGATATTTCAAAATGCAGGATATAGCATTGATCATATTGCAGGTTATACATTATGTTCCAGACCTTGGCATGAGAGAATTTTCTCTAAGTGGACCTTAATGAATTTTAATTCATTCATACCACTGGCCTAGTCTAAAGACAAGAGCTGATGAGGAATGTCCTTTACCATTTCTACACAGTAAATTCACAAGTATTAAATCAACACTATTAGTGTTAACTTAACACTGAGAATGTTAAATTATTACACTAACAGTGTTAATTTAACACTTATAGTGTTGATTTAACGCTGTTTGATTTAACATTTAGACTGGGGTGTGTGTGTGTGTGTGTGTGTTTGTATGTGAAAGAGGAGTGGGCAATAAAATATCGTGCACGATAATACCGGTCTGTTTTTTAATTTGCTAAGATTTTTTTCATATTGTGACGTAAGCACGAGCTTCTGACACAGGCACATTAAGCTAAAGCTGGGGGATATGTAAAAACTCAATGTAAAAGCTCCATGTCTTGATACAAATACTGCCTAAGCCCAAAATAACTGCTAGAAATTTTCACATGCTCCTGGATATGTCTACGGATACTGACAGCAGTAAAAGGGAGTTTTCCTCACTTTACTGCAATAACAGCTTCTATTAAGTTGGGAAAAGTATTAACACAAGCTGATGAAACATTATAGTAAAAATCTGATTGCATTCAGCCAAATATAGTTGGATGATTAGTTCTTTAACAAACACACCACTCCAACTATCCCAAAATACTGGATGGTGATCTGTCTCAACAGAGAACCTCCACTGTTCCATAGCCCAGTGCTAGAAAGCTTTATGTCCCCCTATAAGTGCCACGGGGCATGGTGACATTAAGCTCATGTAACCGAGTGTTTCCTGCAATTCTGCGAAAGTTATACAAGCTTAAATTGAATAGGTGCATTGTAATATAGTTGAATTCATTAATTTGAAGGGAGTCTACAAACTGTTGGACATGCAATGTATTTCAGGATTGTTGATTTTTCACTGATAATTAAAGTGTGGTGGCTTATGATAAGTCCTCATATTGAGACATTTGTCGTATAATACAAGTCAGGCATGTATTATATGCAAGCACAGACACACATCTCAGTCATAATGGAAGCTATATATGTTACGATTTACAATGAGTTCTCTGTGCTATGTTTTGAATCTCAGGTGTTGCAGATGAATACAAAGCTGGCTACTCTCTTGAATGTTCTATGGCTCACTTACTTTCAGAGTGCAGCTTTTATTCAAGGGTCTTGATTACTCTAGGGGCTCCACTTAGCTTGCCGCCTGCAGTCGGTGTTCACTTTGCAAGATTAGAGGTACATTTTCCCCATTTATCCAGCCCCTTTTCACCATTGCAAAAATGAATCAGCTCTTGTTATAAAGACTATAAACACCACTTTCCAGAATTCTCTACTTTTCTATTTGCTAGGTCAGATGTTAAACTATCTGAACTGTTGTCAACACCTAATTAAAAACACATTCCTCATGGCATCAATTCTAATAGTCCATTTACAAGTTGCGTGACCTCTCACGAGAATGGAAAACATGCTTTTATGGCTGTCTATAAATGGAAATGCTGTTTTTCAGCTCTGTTGTCTTTTGGGATTCAACTTTTAAAGTCCAGGACTTAAAAGACAAAACAAATGAGTAATCGGACAAATGACCTTTTTTGAATCAACTCTACGAAGGCTGAGACAGTCATTGTGGAGTGGGTGGACAACTTCATGCATGTGGGCAAAATGCTTCTTATTGAACGGGCAATTCAAATAGTCTTTACAGAGATAGATAAAAGCCCCATGCAGCGCTCACCCACCACACCAGAACAGAGGAGGGGGTAAGAAAAAGGGAATGAGGCATGAGAAAACAGTAGATTACTTCATCAAACAACATCACTGTACACAAAACAACTACACAAGCACACCTATAAAGAAATATAACTTCAACAAATAACATGACAAAGCCTCTTACTGTTGTGACTGCAAAGCATGCTGGGAGCCTTTTTGCATACCTTACCTCCAAAAACTCCTCACAGACACATATTCAGATTGCTTCCTCTGTTTTGGGATGGATGCCCCACCGCTCCAGGCATGTGTGCTTGTGTGTGTGTGTGTGTTCGTTGCCATGAACAGATTAAATGTGGATGTGGAGTTTATAATTGTGCAGTCACAATAATAAAATTAACAAAACAAAAAGCCCCCCAAGTTGTATCATGTATCATCTGTTTTTTATTTGCATGGAAATAAGTAATAAGGATCCCTCTACTACGGTGGCCGGGAAAGCCCAAATGAACTGTAAATTAAAACAAGCTGCAAAAGCATCAAAATGACAACACCTGGGCTTCATTTTAAAAAACACGATGCAAGTTCAGAAAACAAATGCAAGTTCAGAAACGCAATGCAAGTTCAGTAAACAATTGCAAGTTCAGTAAACAAATGCAAGTTCAGAAACGCAATGCAAGTTCAGTAAACAAATGCAAGTTCAGTAAACAAATGCAAGTTCAGAAACACAATGCAAGTTCAGTAAACAAATGCAAGTTCAGTAAACAAATGCAAGTTCAGAAACACAATGCAAGTTCAGTAAACAAATGCAAGTTCAGAAACACAATGCAAGTTCAGTAAACAAATGCAAGTTCAGAAACGCAATGCAAGTTCAGTAAACAAATGCAAGTTCAGTAAACAAATGCAAGTTCAGAAACACAATGCAAGTTCAGTAAACAAATGCAAGTTCAGAAACGCAATGCAAGTTCAGTAAACAATTGCAAGTTCAGTAAACAAATGCAAGTTCAGTAAACAAATGCAAGTTCAGAAACACAATGCAAGTTCAGTAAACAAATGCAAGTTCAGAAACACAATGCAAGTTCAGTAAACAAATGCAAGTTCAGAAACGCAATGCAAGTTCAGTAAACAAATGCAAGTTCAGTAAACAAATGCAAGTTCAGAAACACAATGCAAGTTCAGAAACGCAATGCAAGTTCAGTAAACAATTGCAAGTTCAGTAAACAAATGCAAGTTCAGAAACGCAATGCAAGTTCAGTAAACAAATGCAAGTTCAGTAAACAAATGCAAGTTCAGAAACACAATGCAAGTTCAGTAAACAAATGCAAGTTCAGAAACACAATGCAAGTTCAGTAAACAAATGCAAGTTCAGAAACGCAATGCAAGTTCAGTAAACAAATGCAAGTTCAGTAAACAAATGCAAGTTCAGAAACGCAATGCAAGTTCAGTAAACAAATGCAAGTTCAGAAACGCAATGCAAGTTCAGTAAACAAATGCAAGTTCAGAAAACAAATGCAAGTTCAGAAAACTGCAAATCCAGTCACAACACAATGGAAGTTTTCTGGAGGACCCTGAAAGTTGCTGTACTCCTCAAAACACAGAATAATATGTGTGGGGGGTGTGGTGTGTCAGTATGGTATGTGGTATGTGTGGTGTGGTGTGGTGTGGTGTATCTCCATTTCTAGCGGTTTTTACTCTTTTTTTACAAGTGTTAAACATGGACATTAATCTCTCTCTGTTCATAGCAGTCAGTATCAAAATGACCAATGAAAAGCTGAAAAATCACACACTTTCTTTAACAAGTATTTCCCATCAAAGATCTTCCCATCCTCAAGATCTGTCCATCAAAACCGCATATCTCCCCCCTCCCCCTTTCTCCCGGTGCTGTTTGAGTTAACAACTGATAGCACATTTAAAATATGCTCGTTTTAAAATATGCTGATTTCGATCAAGTATACTAATAAAAACTTTGCTTTTGCTAAAATATGGATTCACAGTGGCAGTGTTTTAGGAGAATATGTTGCAGGCTGTGATTACATGGAGGTGGATTTGGCTCCACGTTTGTCAATATTTGCTGTCTACAATGCACGGATGTCCATTTTACATAAGAAACATTTGGACATGCATCCCAATAAAGATAATTTTACATTTCTGTGCTGTAATGGGTATAAATTGCGTTATCTGTGATTTATTTTACGTTACTGTCAGAGAAATATAGTCTTTTCCTGTTCTTGAAAAGTTAACTTTTCTAAGTTATGTGTTTTTAATAGGACAGTGACGATACATGAGTTTAATATTATAATATAGTTGTGTTTACATTTTCATTAGTTACATGGTTATTACATTTAGTTATTAATGTGAATTACAGATCCTTTTGCAGCACAACAAAGAGCAATCAAAGAAAGGGATATCAAAAAATCCAGACCTGAAATTGCTTATAAACCTCCTCACAGGCAGATGTGAAGACCCCTGCTGTAGCTTCTTGTGCACAGAATTTTTCTCTAGTGGGTGTACAGACCATTTACTCCAGTTCCCAATTTATAAATGCCCTGCACTTAGGGAGCTAGTAGATGAGGAATGGCTCTTTAATAGTGACTCCATCTGTGGCACACCTTGTAGAGCAGCAAGAGGCATCACAAGGAATTGTTCATCGCCATAATCCCTCATAAACAGCATTCATTCAAGGCTGGGCACATTGTGTTTCCTCTTGTGTTCAGGCTCAGCTGGAACCTGCTGCTGTCTCATCCACTCACACACATAACAACAAACTCAGAGGATTAGTAGCATTTAAGAAAGATATTAATGCTGTTTTTTTGCAGAATGTCATTGTTTGGAATAAAATATTTATTCCATTGATTTATAATAAAATCTTGTCTTCTGAATGCAAATCCTCACCTTTAGATGACAAAAATATAAACTCACAGTGCAAAGAGATTAAACAGTCTGAAACCCTGGCAACAGAGATTAAAGATTTGAGATGTTGTACAGTGTATGTACATAATAATGAACATAAATAATCATCACCAATTAATCTGAAAGCAAGTTAAGAGTTACAATGGTCAGTTTTGCTGTTTTATTTCATATTAAGATTAATCTCTCAGCAGGCACAGGACATCAATCAGGAAATCAACTGATAAACAACATGTTGACTTCAAAGTGCATTGTTAGTTGACATCTATCACCATTGTTAGAAAGATGTTGATTTTCAGTTGGAAATAAAACTTAATAGCTGTCAAAAAACAAGTCTGGGTTGATATCAATCTCCAGCGTTAGATTTTGAATTATAGTTGGAAATGATAATTAGGCTAACATCAAAACCCCTTTATCCTATGCTAAAATGATAGAATATTGTTGAAATGTGACTGGAAATGGAAACTGGATATTTATCAGAATGCTTGATTCAAAATACCTAATTCAAGATGCTTCATTTCTATAGCACATGTTTTAAATCTCAAGCTTCACCATTGCCATATGTCAGTCCCCTCCACAACCTCTGTGATAAAATTAGCGTCACTGAAATCATTCCACAGCATTACTATTGAACAGTCAACTCTGCCGCCGCAGTGAGAGAAAAAAACAAAATTTTTGGCTGCAGTTATAAACACCGTTTATATTTTGATTGTCAACATATTGATGAGAAAATACTTACCCAAGCTACTTCTCCAAACATTTGCTGACATTCAAATTCAATTCATTTATATACAGTACATTAAGGGATGAAGTTAAGGGATGGTCCTTTGTTCTTTCTATCATAACACTGCAAGAAAAGGGGACCCTTGAACAATTTCTGGGAACTTTGGGAACAAAATAAACTCTTTGCAACTTTAAAGGAGCAATCTGTAATATAATTAATGTGCTTGGCCATAAAATGCCCAGTGTGTGGGGTCATGGATTAAGGAAACATGCTAGACTGAAGTACTAGCATCCCTGAGAGCTGTGCTGGGCCAGTATATTTTCTTTGAGAAGTGCCCAGTACTGGAATTTCAGCCTCTGATCCCACCCACCACATTGCCAGGTCTACAAATATAATGTCTTGCAGCTATGAAATGACCAAGTGAACAGAGGTAATGTTAGATTTTACCAGACCCAAAAAGCCCCATTGCCCTTATAAAAATCTCCATCACAAGGGACCAGTAAAATGAGAGGAAATATTGGCCCAGTGTTTGAAAAGTGGAAGTGGTTTAGAAGCAGCAACACTACCAGAGACAGAGCTGACAAATTTTCTCCTGAACAGGTAAAAGAAGTACAGGTGGTTATGTATAGATTAAAAGGAGTAAACTCCATAGGTTGTGTGTTTCATATAAAAAAGAGGCATAGCAATGTTTGAAAGGTGTTAGGACTGTGTTTTGTGTGTTTTATACAAAGAAGCTGAATAACAACATGATTGAAAGGTATAAATACCGTTGTTTGTTTTAACAAAATTGAGGCAGATTCAAGGATCTGCCTTCTAAAATGACATTTATGGTTGAAGGTAAAATAACACCAGCCTTGTCTAGTCTATAGTTTTAAGGTGGTTTAGATAGTAGATACATTCTTGAAAAGGCAGGAAAAACAGTGGCAGCTCTTTTCGTGTTTGCCTTTCACTTAAAGGTAAATGTTTAGTGACATCACATATAATTGGTTTGTATGTTTTAAACAGATAAAGTGGAATAACAGTTGCTTCGAAAAGTTTCAAAAGCGCTAGCTTCGGCTCTTAATGTGGAATAGCGAATTCAAGAAGCTGGCGAATAACACCAATAAAACTTGTAAACTGACACATGTAATGTGTAACTAAACATTTGTCTACAAAAATTGTGAACAAGAAGCAAAGATCTACCTCCTAGATGATATTTATGGTAGAAGGAATAATCAATAAGTAACACTAGCCTTAGTTGAGTCTAATGTGGATTTGGACAGTAAAGACTTGTAAATTCAGGGAAATGGCAGCTGTTCGTTCACTTTTTTGCCTTTCTCTGCATAAGTAGATTTTTCAGTGAGATGATGAACACTTTTCTGTGTAAATATTATAATAAGATGTGATTATTGCACATTCTTCTTAGCTAGTACAGTCCAAAGTTCTTAAAGTCACCTCTTGCTTGTTCATTCAGTTTTCCTCAAACTGGCAACTTGATCGAGTTTAACATCTGAGGAGGAGGGATATGATGCAGACAGATCAGATTTTGAAACTGTATTATAGTTCAGATTTTAAATGCTTGGAGTCAGTATTACAGTTTGCTCCTTTAAGTAATGTTGTATAGACATTCAAAATATGTATTTCTTTTTTAGCTGAGTGGCTTATGACCATGAAACAGAAAGGCTTTTGTTCATGGCTAATCAACTCCCCCACTGTCAAACTTTGCAGCCCCATGATGGAAAGTTACTCAGTCATTGTGAGATGGTCCCCCTCTGGCTCCTATCATCTTCACTACCACAGTGAGAAATTCCCCAGCTCTTGCCTATTGACTCTTCCACTGTGCTGAAAAAGTCCTCATCTTGTGGCTGTGGTGACAGTGTCCCAAGGTAATGACTACTCAACTCCACCTGTGCCAGACTTTGGAACCATGATTGAAATTCTCCAAGCTCAATATATGAAAATGGCAATGGAGAACATTTGAAACATAATGAATCACAAATCATGCAAACCAAAAGCAAAACACATTCATAAAATCGAACCCACAACCTCCAGATCCCTGGAGCTGTGTGACTGCGACACTACCTGCTGCACCACCGTGCCGCCCCCAAAACATATTTCACATGTATAAAAAAAAAACCTAGAGCTCCACTTAAAGAAATTGATCAGTTGTGTAGGCTATATCAACTCTGAAAGCCAATGTGCCAGGTGGATCTCCCTTTATGCCAGCACATTCACAGAGATTGCCTTTGAGATTGATTTTCTGCTATCAAATTTTCTGCTATAGTTGTTTAACATCCTGCTGACTCAAATCCTCCCAGCTTACTGATAATGACATGCAATAATTTATAAATAAAATAATAAATGTGCAATAACAGATTTCTACTAATCAACAACCCAAAATCCATTCAAATGTAACAAACCTGCACTTTTGAAAAAAAAAAAATTGTTGCTCTGGAGCAGCTGCACATGAGATCCGTGGATCTGCATTCACTTCTGCAATGCTCCATCTGATATCACTAGAATAATTATCCAACATCAGTATTACAACTGCCTTTTGGTCTATCCCAGTCTAGGGTTCAAGAGGTAGTAACATGAATAAAAGACACAAGAAAACTGCATATAACAAACAGTATATTGAAACTGTAAAATGATAGCTTTAATCAATCACAAGTTAAACTTCAGGGTGAGAAAAATGCAAAAACAATAAACAAAATATCAAAAAAATCTAAGATACAAACCAAAACTAACTTACATAACCATAAAAAATAGGTTAGTTAATGTTGTTTTTCTTTCATCTTTCTCCTTTATGTATAAACAGGAGAAAAGTACAACAAAACCAAATGACACTCACCCCTACACTTGTGATTAACCATTAAAGTTTCTAACAGTACAAATACTAAATAATCAATCAATGATCTCTGCAGTCAGCTGACACTGGCAGAAAGAAAAAAGTTGTAGACTTCTCCCAACCATCATCACAACACAAACTGTGAACAATGATTAATGTTACTAAATCCTTTCAGTACATACTTCAATATTAGCAACACGTTTGTATGTGTAAGGCAACAGAATGTCAGTGTGAAACTAGGAAACTAGGGACATAACAAAACTAAAAATCAAATGCAAAATCAAAGGTTAAAAAAGCAATTAAGGAAACAAGCACAAGAGTGATTCTCATGAACAAGGGCCCTTAAGACCTTGATTCAAACCACAACAGTCTTTGTGATTTCTCAGGATAAGTGAGGTTAATGTATGAGGAATGAAAGCACTGTAATTTTTAAACAGGATTTCTTTTAAAGATTATGTCAGTGAGAGTAAAAGAAAGAGTAAAATAATATGGGTAGAATTTATCAGTAAATATACAGGAAAATGCACATTTCCAGTCTGTTCTGTTCAGTTTTTAGACAGAATTTCTTAGTAATTTTACAGAAAATACATTTCTATTTTATACAGACGAACTGTAAAATGGCAGAATTTTACAGGTAATGGAACTGCCAGTACATTTTCCTTTTTTAATGCAAGATATTTTTATAATGTACACAGCAAACACAGACAAGCACAGGTTTATAAGTTTAATCACAAAAAAGAAATGCCTAAGTGAGTTGATGAGAGTGTGGGTCAGGACTTAAATTGAGAGAAGAACCAAACCAATAACTGGAATACAGGGAAGAAAAGAAAACAGAGTAGAACCAAAAGTGGAACCAAAAATGGCAGCAACAAACCCTGAGGTATATTATGTTGTGTCTCCTTTTATTTGATACCTTTCTATCTAATTTCAACTGAACACAATCCCCAAGGGCTTTTGTTTGAGCATCATAAACCTCTATAATTGAGGAAATTTTTTATTGTATTATTATTTAATACTTTTTTGGACGAAGCCTGAAACTGAAGCTAATTATGTGCAGTTCAAATGCTGCTAATGATAGTTTCTCATATGTACTTCTCAGAGTGACCAGGTAATAGCACATCAGCGGAGTCACTCAGCTGCATACAAAGCAGAGGGAGAAAAGCGGGGGACAATGTTAACGTGTGTGACAGCAATTTTTAGCATTCATTAACCCTGGTTCTTGAGGCCAACCAATCCCACTTCATTTAAACGATTCTCCGTCTCTCTCCACGTTAGCACAGCATTCGTGTCGATAAGGCAAGTCCCACAATTTAGAAACCAGGGTAATGGAGACTGGACCTTGTCCTGAAAATGTACTTCATGGAAGGGAGTGCATAAATCCTTGTCTGCTCACATTTGCAGTAGAGAAAAGGGGGATCGTCCCTAAGGGAAAGGCTAATGGCAATGGGCTATAATTAGGTAATATCAGAGGCTTAATCCATGTGAGAGGAAATGTTTGCAGAGGGAAGTCTTTAAGTGGAAACACTGGTAAACAATAATCAATACACTTATTGAGTTACCTCTACATTAAACAAGCTGTAAATATCTGTTGCACTCATTCAGAATCATTGTTACAGCTGCTTGCTAATCCTTCAGCCAAGTCTGGTAGACATTCTGTGGGTCAGAATTTATTTAAAGGGTGAGTGTGAATTTGAGGGGGATCGCAGACGCAGAGTGAATCCTCAGCAGGATGTGGATGACCGGCCAAGCAATTTGTTTGCTGTGCTGGGTGAAATGTAGGCCCTATTTAATGGAGTAGGAAGTCTATTAAGCCTTAGTGCTTCTCCTTTGGGAGCAATTACAATCCAAGGATTTTTGGAAATTATGCTACTATCTACAGAACCTCTAGGCATTCATTAGTTTACAAGAAGCTCGTTGTTTTCCACATAACTTCAGTTCTGCTGGATGCTAAAGGGGCACACCTGAGCAAAGCTATTAGAAGGCTGTCATTTCCAATGTCATTGTCTTTTCTTGATGTGGTGGACATCTCACGAGCAATCAATTTAGGGGTTTTGGAGAGAGAATTTGGGACAGTGAGTTTCAAAGCCATTAAAATCTAACCTGCTGGGATTGGGGTTTATTCTTGTCGACTGAATGAACTGAAATTGGTGCAGTGGGTTCAGAGGAAACAGAGACTCATCCACTGGATTTAATTTATTTTGAAGAATTACTAAAGATCACACACTACAATCTGTAAAGTACAGATTACTGAGTGTCACTAAGGAAATGATTAACATGTGAGAGTTTTAGTTTCTTTTTTCTTTTTGGTGCATTTGTCTACATTTATTGACTGTATTTACACTTTCCTACTCTTTTTTTTTAAATTGAATATATGAACTATTGTTCACTCTGAGTGTTTGTCGCTATACACTATAATTATCTACTAAATTATAATTCAGTGAGGTCCAGTTCCTAAAATATTTAAACAGCAAAGACAAATGGCCACAGGCAATCAGCAACTAGGGTTTGGGTGAAGGGGTAAAAAAAAACACCCAGACTGGGTGAACATACGCTTTTCCCTCACTCTCTAGTGAGCTGGCAATGCAGATGAGCTTATGATTTAACCGGCACAGCTCAATGAGATTATTACTGGATTGACTGAACCTGAGTCAGGAAGTAACTGAGTGCAAAGATTTTTAAGGTCTTGTATTTGAAAGCTATACAGTCCTAAAAGAGCCCCTCCAGTGTAAATCCACTGTTTGACAGTGTTAACATGTCTGTGCGTTGTTGTTCATACACTAGAATCATAATTTTGACTTCTGGACCAACTCAACTTTCAGATTTGAGTCAAAAGTTATTTTACCAATTATAGGTTTCAGTTGCCCCAAAATCTAGACCTGAGCCAACTACCCTAGTTTTGGTGCTAAAACTGGGGTAAAAATAATATAGTATGAACCCACCTTAGAGAACTCGTTTGAAATTTATGGATGAATAAACTATGAATCTAATTAGACAGAACAAGTTATGCATTATTAGAATCACAGTCGCTCACAAACTCATATTAACAGCAAATAGTAAAATGTCATCTACAAATTCAAGATGACACTCATGTGGCTTTAGAGTCATTTGGAAACTGCCATTTTGAAAAGATTTTTCTGGAATTTCTCTGCAGGTGATGACAGGTTTGATGGCCATCTATAGAGATTCTTTTCGATGTCGTTCATAAAGGCTGCCACATTGAAACCTTGGTAAAGGAAGATAATGAAAAATGACAACCAGAATTAGAAAAGCTAGGCAAGGCCTATAATGATGATTTGGAAAGTAGAAGGATGACCTGTCCCTTCTGTCAGTCTTAATTCCTAACAGACTTTTTGATGAGCTCGTGTGGTGTAGGAGAAAGTCATCTTTCCCACTGGGGCATTAAAAATCATTAAAAATGGGTCATATTCAGCTGGGTCTGTAATCATTACCTGCTACATCACTTGTAATGTGAAGCTCAATGTAATAAAGAAAGCCCTTGTTTTTAAAAACGGTATTTAACATTGACGTCCATTATATCAAATGAATCCATTTTAATACAGAAAGAGAATGTTTCCTCACCACTGGCTAGCTATGTTGTCTCTCTTTGCATGCTGGAAAACTAAATGGGAAATTAATGATAAGACTTGAAATGGCTCAGGCTTTATTCTGTGCGTTGCTGGTTGAGCCACGAAGGAGATGGAGAAGACCTCTGAGTGTTTAAAAGCATGGATGCTGCTCGATAAGAGTGTGATATTGAGTTATTTTTGCTGATTTAGATATAGTACTGAAGGTGGAACTGATTTGAACATTAAATATCTATAAAAGTAAATGCATGCTAAAAATGCTACAAAACTTAACTGAAGTAACAAATGAGTTTCTCATACCAACAGTAAATAAATATTATCAGACAAATTCAACTTCAACCAAGTAGGGTCAGTTTCTTACTCAAACATGACTTTTCACATATTAAAGATGCAGAGGCTCTGAATGAAAACAAACTGGATGGGTTTTTTGTGACAATAGAATTGTCAATGTTCTAGAAAATGAAGGGCAAATTATAGCTATAATAGTCATATTTCATTCATTCATTCATTCATTCATTCATTCATTCATTATCTGTAACCGCTTATACAGTCCAGGGTCACGGTGGGTCCAGAGCCTACCTGGAATCATTGGGAATACACCCTGGAGGGGGCATAATCATATTTCCCTTTACCCAATTCATTAGTAAAAGTAAAATCCCCTCTTACATATATATTGCCCTTCTTACTGTATATCAATTAATGAGCTCTTTGAGCTTGGCAGGGTTAATGTCTTTAAACAGAAGTGGCTATCTATAATGAAAATTGTAAGTGGGCTTGTATATAGTTCAAATGCTGTTGCACTTGTCCTGGCAGCTGAGGACCATCCATCATGTAAAATGACCACAAGGATCAACCACATCAGTGTGGCTTTCCACTTGCCTAACCAGTCCTGTTTAAAAAGACCAATTTCAGGTCCTGTTCCTTTAAGAAAATAAGCTCAGCTCAGTTCAGTGTGAGAGTCCAAGAGTGAGGAGCAGAAGCTCTGGTTTTTAGCCATATTCGCTTTGTTACCTTTCAGCTTTGTTGCACTGTCCATGCACTAGGTGGTTTTATTCTGTTTAATATTGTATGTCCATTCCCACATAAACACAGTTCCAGAGCTTTAATTGGAGAGACTCCAATGAAGAAGAACAAATCTGTGCCTTCACTCTACATAGGTACATGGAAAGCAGTACAATATCAAAATGTCACGTATTATGCCACAATTTCTGATTATGCCTGGAAAAAAAACCCCACAAGGTCATTCTGTTTAACAGTTTGTGGGTTGGTATGCTCCAGGTACTCAAACTAATGTGCTAATACTCTGAGGAAGGTCATTTTTGTCATGTTACTTTAAGCATAGCCTAATGCTTGGGGGACCTCCCCCCTCTAGTTTATGCTTGGTATTAAGCAAAAGTTAAGACCACTTAACCTTTTTGTACTCTGTAGACATTTCTGCACATAGCCATTTAAGAAGAGGTTCTCCTAATCTAGTTAATGTAAACTGCCAAAGTTCTCATTATACCCTACTGGTAAACTCTTTACTGCACAGCAAATAGTACAGCAGTGTGCTCAGTTTTCAGCCAAGTATCATGGAGCAGTCTGAATTCCCCAGTGTGACTAATTAGACTCACGATGCTGAATACACGATGGCCCTTTCTAATCATCCATCCACCCCCAGCGGCTCAGCAGCCCAGCGGGTGGAGATGCTAACGTACACCACATGCTTCCATCCAACATGCACA
Source organism: Hoplias malabaricus (assembly GCF_029633855.1). NCBI lineage: Eukaryota > Metazoa > Chordata > Actinopteri > Characiformes > Erythrinidae > Hoplias > Hoplias malabaricus. Next base: position 16,622,729 of record NC_089802.1, read on the forward strand.
GACCCAGTGTGAATAAATTAGCACAATTCAAAGTAGAAATCCTTATAACTGGTGTCTTTTGATGTCTGACATCTGTTTGTGTTATGATAATCATCTCTTCAAACTTCTCAATACATGTGGTGCACGGTTTCATTCTGCTGTACACCAACCCATGCTCTGTTTACTGTTTCCCATAGACTCCTCAGACTCAGAAGATCACCCTGCATTTAACAAAAACAAACTGAATGTTCACACGGGTCCATACTTCAACACATCACTTCGTGTGCTAATGATGCAACCTGCTTCGTGACTTCTGAAATGATTGCACTGCACATCCCAGTTTTCTTACCTACTGCTGAATTTCGAGATGCTGATCAAATGCATTTCACTATGACGTGTGCTGTAGAATCCAATCTTAGCTCTGCACTGCTACTGTCAGTAGAAAGTCTGATGGCAAGTCTATAACTTAGCCAACACTTTCCCTGGCTGAATCTGAAGGGTATCTGAAACATCTTGGTCAGCCAGCCTAGTGTAGTGTGAAATTAAATGAATGTTTCGATGGACTGAGCACACATGGGGGAAAAAAAAATATTCAGCACAGACTCAGCCAGGTAGAAATTTCCCCAACCTTTACATTAAATTCTCCTCTAAAAATTACTCATCACAATTATCCACATTGCCATCGCTATTATTATTATTAGTAGGAGGAGTGGTGATATTAGTAATAATAGCTGTAGTATTAGTAAGAGTACACTCTCTGAGTACACACTGTGATGGAAACCTCAAGGGTGCTTCTTCAGTAACTTTAGTTAAGGATAATAGATGTACAATGTACAATTAGATGTACAACATAGACGTAGATTTTTAAGTTGTGGTAAATTATAAACCCAATATCATTCCAAGGACATATATGTTTTCCTCTAAGTCTTAGAGGTCTCTGAGATAGCTTACAAACATTTTAAGCACTGGATTTTAAACCACTTCTATAGCTTACAGAACAATAACGTACCTGCATTTGTACATTTCTAATATGTAGAACCTCTGAAAGAACATGCAATATCAGAAAACATATTTAATAAAATATTAATAGAAAATAAATGCTTACAAGAATTTACAGATGTAAAAAATGTAGATGTAGGCAGTGGTAGGAGGAAGTGAAGTAGTAGTATGGGTAGTAGTAGAAGTAGTAGTAATAGAATAAGTAGAAGTATGAGGAGAAGTAGTAGTAGGCGTAGTAATGGTAGTATTAATAGATTTAGGAGAAGTAGTAATAGGAGTAGCAGTCAGGATTACGGTGACATTTACGGTGACATTACTGGTAATATTTAAAGAAGTCTCTTTTAAGGAAAAGCATTGTTATAATTTGGCATAGCCACTTAATAAACAATATAAAGAACCAAAGCTGGAAAAGCCAGTTTATTTCTGTCAATACAGAATTATTTATTACCCAGTCAATTAATTTTCTGTGACTGATACATGCTGTTCAGCATTGAATAATCAAAATTAATGAATTGATAATAACTGCCATCTTGAAAGCCACAATATTGGAACAAAGTTTTTCCAGTGGGAAGGTGGTCATGTAGCATATCAAAGAAATAAAAGGGTGTCCTGTGACGTTTGATTCACTCTGTATGTAGTACTGCTATTTTTTTTTTGTAATGTACTGAACACATTCTAGATGCTGAAAGTTTGAAAACAATACCGTTTTGGAACATTGTATATCTATGGTGTTTCACAAAAAAGTTACCTATTATTTGCTGAATTTCACATATTGGGTTAAAAAAAAAAAAAAAAAAAAAAAAAAAAAAAAAACATGGCACATGCACCCAGAGCATATCAGCACTGTCCAATTTAAACATGTATCTCCCAAGATAGTAACTTTACAGGAGAGGAAAAATAAAAACCTTCTTAACTTTCAGTGGAAGTCAATGTGAAAACATTATATTCCAGGTCATTTTTAGCAAACTAAAAATCCACAAAAAATATAGATATGAGATTTTAATTGGATAGAGACAATATCATGATTAATGTATTAAATTCAGTAAATAACAATGAAGAATTACAGAACCAAATGCCAAATGCTATGTTTTTATACTATATTACGAACCCATAAGACCCAGAGGAGTAAATGGGCTTATACAATTATTACAATAAAACTATTTTAATAATAAAAGCAAAGCAGCTATAGCTAGTTAATTTATTTATTTTTTGTTTGTTTAACTTTAAGACAAAATGAGTGACATTGCCACTCACTATTATGAAGAAAGTTGTTTTAAAGCATGCATGTATGGCCATACTTTAGGATTTCTACTGAATCTCAAAAAGGATCTCTCTTCATTATTCAGTACGTTTCATACATCATGAAAACATATCTTCTAGACCCTAATTGAGCATGAATGTTCAATAGGAAACATTGAAACCTGTGCCAGAGAGTATGCAGAGCAGGGAGTGGTTTGGGATTCAGCATTCCTTTGAAGAGCAAGTGACCACAGTTTCCCCGCAAAGATGACATGAAGCATTTATAAACTATTACTAAAAAGATTATTATCATTACTATTATCCAGACTCATATGCCAAAACGAAAAATTTTTGTGATTAAAAACTATTCACTAACTGATGTTTTAAGTAGAGGTTATGGAATTCTACAAGTATGAGCCAGTACATGGTATTTTTGCTGTCCACAAAAGCAGAAATCAAACAACTCATTTTGTTACTGATTTAAAACAAATATTCTCACAGAGGAGTTTAAATCCAGTCCATGTTGGTCTGAGCAATGCAATCCAAGATGAGGAAGGTGAAGATAAATATTTGCCTATAATTGAGGGCTTTGTAAAGCATAATCAGGCAAAAACAGATCAGGCAAAGGTGCTGTCTGAATGCTTCATCAGCTTCATAAAAGATATGAGAATATGTTGAAGATAACTTCATTACTGTGCAATACAAACCATTCCAGTAAATTCCCATTCTTATGTCTTTGTCCCTGTTGTTGAATGACAAGGGAATTTTGCAAGGAGCAGCTGATGGCCTTACAGCTTCCCAAAGAAATTTAATCCCACATTCCATATCCTGTTATGCTGGAAAACATTTTAGATAAATTTCAATGATTTTGTATGTGATTAACTTGAGCTCTGCAATCCACTTGGCACAGCACCTAAAATGTATAAAACTACATTGGTTTATTGGGCATTGTGCAACATGCCCTCGTAGCTGTGATTTGAGGTGACCTCAATTTACTGGGCAGTCCTGGGCAAAACAGGTGATGTGAAAAGTTTTGGCTAGGCAACTATTCTTGAGCAAGTTTTGAAGGATCTAAAAATGTAGAGGAAGAAGTATTCATATCTCAGCTTGGTGAAAAGGTAAACTGCACAGTGAAGTGTGTTGGCAGACAATTTAAATCTATACAGAGAACAGTGAATAATAGCTATTTTGATTGGTTTTCAATTGCTGATTAATAGGTCAGACAGGTCCTTGGTTTTATATTCTATTGTGTGCATTTTTTTCATATGGATATTTTGTTTTGTGTGTAGCACCAATGATTCTGTTCTATTTTGAAGCACTAGTTTTCAATGCAATTTCAGATCAATACGATCTGACAATGCCACAGGAAACAGTCTTCCCACAGTCTTCCCATCTATTCTGATCAAAGATGGCATTGAGTATTTAGGGTCTAGTTGAGCCTTTAATGAATAACAAAATATTTTGGATTTTTTAACAAGAGATATTTCAAATCCGATTGCGGCAATCGATTTTTTTAATTCTGATCCTCTGTGATCACTTTCCCATTGGAAAACCTTGCTCTTGATTCAGTATTGTGGGTTTCAATATGGCGGCCATGTTCCAGACATTTGGTTCCCTCACACATTTTGCTGGGGTATTCAGATTTTCTTTTAATTTCTAAAACTAAAGGGTGACCGGTGAATTTTGACCCCCTGTGTGTTTTATATATATATATATATATATATATATATATATATATATATATATATATATATATATGGAACTATCTTGTAATTACCTTTAACTGCAAAAGGGAATTCAGCTTTCAAGGATGTATTCTCAAAGGTCAGTCTTCTATGTCTTTAATAAGGAACACAATGGCACCTTATTCCAATGCAATTTTATATTTTTAAGCTGCATTCATTTTATTTAACGTGCTCTCTCTTCAGGGTACAGTGTGAGGTTGTGAAAGCCTATTATGATCTTTCCACCAGGGAAATATTATTTAAGGCACATAATTTAACTTAAACACTACTGTTGAACCTTTTAGGGCACATTAACTATTTTTGTACCTTTGTAAACAGACTTGTGATAGAGGTGCACTTAGTTATGTAGGTTCCCAATCACTGACTGTAGCCCCTTAATTGTGATATATTTTACAGCCCCTTCTATTACATACACTTATTAACATGGACCCCCACAAGAACACCACTGACCATATATTATTTGGTTGATGGACCATTCCCAGCACAGCAGTGACACCAGTATGGTAGACCTTCATTAGACTGTTTCTAAATATAGAAGTGCTGCTGGCTGGGTATATTTGGTATGGCTATTCTCAACTGTGACAGTGAGGTGTTGAAAAATTCCAGTATCACTGGGCTTCCTCTTACCAGCCCGACACTCATACAGTATTTCCATTTCAGGGATATGGGAGTTTTCCAAGGACAAGGTACTGAAATCTTTGTACATTAATATATATATTTTTCTTTCAGATCAATTTGGATTCATTATTGACTTTAAACAGTATAAAAATATGCCTGTAAGTATCATCAGATTTCTTTGAGTCTGTGCTGGAATTTGTGACAACTCTATTAGCCAGCATAACTATGAATTATGAATAGGGTTCTTATAATGTTCTTATAGTGTGTTTCGTATATCTGCAGTGCTCATTTTATCATGTGTACTAATTGCCTGTGCTCTATGGTGTACATTATGTTTATGATTTATATCATATACTGAACTCTATAGGCCATGACTGTGAAAGGTTAATAGACAATAGACAATAATGTTTGGAATACAGTTTTTTGGACTGATCAGACTAATTAAATATGTACTTGGCTTATAGAGAGTAAACAAATGTTTTCAATTTTATCTTGAACAAATAACATGAAAAATGACCAGCATAAGTTTAGGTGGTCTGTGATTATAAACAATATTCATTCATTGTCTGTAACCACTTATACAGTTCAGGGTCGCAGTGGGTCCGGAGCCTACCTGGTACCAGACGGGGACACTCTCTGGAGGGGGCGCCAGTGCTTCACAGGACAACACACACACACACATTTTGACTCGCCAATCCACCTGTTTTTGGACTGTGGGAGGAAACCGGAGCACCCAGAGGAAACCCACACGGACACGGGGAGAACACACCAAACTCCTCACAGACAGTCACCCAGAGCGAGAATTGGACCCACAACCTCCAGGTCCCTGGAGCTGTGTGACTGCAACACTACCTGCTGCGCCATACAGCGGTATTGCATATCATTACTGTCCAACAATATACACTTTTTCAGGAAAATATTTCAGAATAATTACATAATAATTCGCATGCGGTTGAGAAAAAGTTTAAGGAAAACAAGAGACAGTTAAAGAGTTGAATGTGCGGCTTGAGCAAAATGTAAAGCTTTAATGAAAAAGTATTTATTCACAGCCCGGGTTCAGCATGCCCAATTCCCATTTGTCTGATATGAAAAGCACGATTGTACAGTTTGCTCCATAGACCCAAAATGTGTGTCTGTGAATGAGATTTTTCTTAGGTAATAAATTAACATTTTAAACAGCAGACCAGAATGAGGCCTGGTAAATCATTTGGATGTTTAACGCTGCTCCAGTGAGGAAAGGGAATCAGTTTTGAAAAGAGGCATTTCTTTGCTTTATAGAAGACCCTGGCTTATTTACAAACGAGAGGAAGGAAAATTTTTCATTTCATTTCCCAGAGCCGAAACACATAATGAGCTGTGGGACAAATAAGCATCTTACCGCCAACATAAATCTTGATTTTTTTTTTTTCTCAAGTTCCTGTGAGATTGATAGAGGCTGCTTGATTTAATGTAAACCAGTGCATCAACAACAGCAACAAAACACTACAACATTTACAAACATGACAAACCCACTCACACTTATCTTTTTTTTCTTCATAATTGATGCAAATTCACATAGGCATGCTCTTCAGAAAAATTACATGAGAACATTTCACATCTGTTGGAAAACAATAATCCTTATCAAGATTGGAATATATTTATATCCATCTGAATCTTTAAAAATTCACCTTAATATTTAACTGTTTCTACATTCACTGCCCATTCTTTTAGCTCCACTGACAATATAGGAGCACTTTGCAGTTCTACAATTACAGATCGTAGTCCATGTGCTGCTCTGCATGCATTGTTTGGCCCTTTTCCCTCTGTCTTTAAATAGTAAGGATCACCACAGAGCAGGTGTGATTTGGTGGTGGATCATTCTCAGAAAATGTAAAGTAAGAGATATGTCTACTACAGTAGCTTATCTGCTGCTGCACGGTGTTGATCATCCTCCAAATCGTCATCAGTGGACACTGGACACTGCCCACAAGACACTTTTGGCTAGATACTTTTTGTTTGTTGGACCATTCTCAATCCAGCAATGACACTGAGGGGCGTACTCCTGCAACACTGTTGTGTATGAACTACTTGAGGCTACACAACACACAGTGACACATCACCACAGCTTCAGTCACACTGCAGTGTTGAGAATAACCCACTCTGCAAATAATACAAGTGAGGTGCTCCAGTAGGGTTCTTAGCCATTAAAGAACAGTTAGAAAGGTGGCAAATAAAACCCAGAGAGCAATACATGAAAAAAAAAATCTGAAATTGTAAAATTATAAAGTGCATCTGATGAAGTGAACAATGAGTGCAAAAGCAAGGTCATTTTAAAGTAACAGTTAGTCTTTTTATATTTCCATTAGTAGGGTCATTTGAGGTGAGAGTTGAGGCCACCATACACTGGACATATCATGTATCAGCTGAAATACACAGAATGTGTACATTGGTGGAAGCTGTGATTAATATTCAGCACAATGACATTGATTTACTTTCTGATTGTATGTCTTTAATGGAATGAAAGATTTGGTAAACCTCCCTATGAACTTTATACACATACTAAATCCTCAATGCATTTACAAGTCATCATGTAGCATGCATTATACCTTAGTATGCTTAGCATGCGTACCGTTAAGTTGTTACACTTCCATGCGCACTTTATAAAACAAGAGTATGATGTCATAAAATTAGACTGCATAACACGTGAGAATTTGTTTAGAAATCATTTACCAACATGTGAATTTATACAACATGCACAGAATATATAATGCTTTTCATTAATGTACACAAATTTCTCACGCCAACACAGCATAAATAAACAACTATAACTAATCCTAACCCTAACCACAGCCCTAAACCTAACAGCAAAATTAACCAGAACACAAAAATTAACCTTAAGCATTATGGTGATGTTCGCAATTTTAATCCAAATCATTTTTATAAAATTCAGAGAATGTAGCCTCAACGTTTGCTAGCTCTCTGGTCTGCTTGCTGGAAAATGTTAATAGGTTTATATGTAGCTCTAGCTAATATGTAAAGACAAAAAGGGTCTATGTCCGAATTGGCTAATGCATTCTCTCTTTGCACTGCAGGCTGATCCACATGAATGATGACCTCTGAATGATAAAAAGCATGAATAGAGATAAGGATGTCGCTCTATCCCTGCACCATAGGTGGCAAATATTGACTTATTTGTACTTAACTTAAGGTGGAACTGGCTCAAAATCCCAGAGACCTTAAGCTTTCCATGAAAGTAAGCTCATTAGACAAAACTAAATGGCTCGAATTACAAAAAAAAAAAAAAAAAAAACGTTTCTGTGGCAGTTCAAACCATGAATAAAAACTTATAAACAAGTTAAACTTCAGCCACGAATAGACCACAGTCATCTTTTTACACAAATATATTGTTACACCTTAAAAGACGTGGAGCTTCTGAATGAACAGAGGGGAAATATGTTTTGCTTTGAGAACAGCAGGCTAGTATCCAACAAGTTTAGAATTGGCAGGATTTTGTGCTTGTGTACTTGTGTACTTGTGTATTTAATGAAACAGTGCCACCAATGGACAGGGGCTCAGTGAATGCAAAATATACATGATTAAGAAAAACAGAAATGTTCTGAATATCTGGGCTGCAACCCTTAGTTGTTTGTGGACTAATTTTTGGAGCTCTTGTGGCACAAACTGATGTTTTGATATGTTAGGAAGCCTAACTGTATAAAATCAAATACACTTACAATTCTAAAAGCTTATGTCAGGCACTATAAATATTGTGTGCAATTTAACAGCTTAGATTTGATTTCTGAATCAGTACTTTTCTGATACTCTATATTCTGTATGAATATGTTCTGTATTCATATTCGGATTTATTAGAATATGAATCAAGAATTCAGTGTTACTAAAATTACTAAAAATTAATATTTTCACAAATTTCATGTTTTTCATTTTGGAAAGTCCAAGGACATTAGCCAATGAATGAGTATTTTTCTACCTTCCTATGAGTGTAGATCAAGCCATACTTAATCTACTATAATTTCTTCTGAGGTCTGGTTTTGGGGTTAATTTGAGGCACTTGTAAAACGCTGACTTGTGCATTGCCAGGTCTCAGTGATATATATATATATATATATATATATATATATATATACTCTCATTAAATAAAAGTGACCTGACTCTCTATGTAAGAGAGTAAGGGGATTGTGACTTTGATCCTCAGTGACAGTGAGCTATTTTAGGCCCTGAGTCCAAGAGAGCACATTAGCATCTTAGTGTTAAGGTAATTTTAATCATTTAAGTATCACCTGGCCTGAGATGTTTTGGACATGTTGTGAGATTTAAAAAGGATCCTGCCTCATATCTCATGTCTCAGAACAAGCACATGCTATATTTACCCTCTTAGCTTTGTAGCATCATGTGACTGGATGAGTCCTAGCTCATGAGTAGAACTTGCAATGATCCAGTTGTAAAAAAAAAATATATAAAAATTGCTGAAATCTATACACAATGCATCTAGTGTGTGGTGGCTTTCATTGTTGCTTGTTGTTGGTTCAGACTTCTGTGCTAATGTTTAAACTTGGACCCACACTTGAAAAGCTAGAAGAATAAAATGATCAACAGTAGCTATGTCCATCTGTGAAGGGTTTGAGCTGAGATATGCGCTGAATACTGATCTTGGGTCAGCTGAGAGGTCAGTGGCATGCCCGGATGCTGTCAGCCTGAGGCTTTGGTGGGTGGAGGAGGACGTCAGGGAAAATTGAAGAAGGAGAAACAGTGATGCTGTCCTTTTTCCACAGTATGCATGTATTTGATCTCTCAGTAATAGCAGTAAAAGCTTTGAAAATGAACTTAGGCTCAGTATTTGTCATCTTTCATCACAACTTTTCTCAGGAATCAAACAGAGAATATTGAGAAATTGAATTTGATGGTCAGATATATGTGTGGCAGCTGAATTTAAACAAAGTCTTGCACGACTGGGATCCACAGTAATATCAGAATTCTTCTTTTCTCCCTTTTCTGATCATCCACGGAAATGCCAAATTGTTGCCAGACATTTTCTGAGAACATGCTTAAATGGGATTAGACTGACATTGTTGAAATTATCAGCAGGAAGTTAGTCATCAAAATAAATCACTTGGACACTAAGTTAGGGCTGACTTTTTGTAAAACATTAGCTCAGGAGACTCTAGTTTGAAGGATAGAAGGAAAAAAAATAAAAGGGAACGATTAAGCCTCCCAATCTTTATGCTTGAGATTTTAACACTGCTAATTATATGTTGGATTAGCACTGACGGAACTGGCCTTGGGGTGCCATTCAACACACTAACTTCCCAGTTAAATTAAGTCTTGAGATGTGATGGGCCTTCTGAATATAGGAGAAGATTTCTTGCAGTAACTTCTGGTCCCCTCTTGGCTACTCTCCTCCTCTTCCTCTGTCCTTCCTCTTGCATTCTTCCTCCACTCCTGTAAAAGGAGATGCCAGTCATCTCTAACTGCCCTGGGCTCTTGCTTCTTCTGCCACTCTTCTAGTCCTGAAAATAGCAGCAAAAAAGAAAGCAACAGTCCTGGGTTAATACTCATGATCTGGACTTGGCAGATACAACCTGCTCTTGGATAGTTTTCATTCTGACACAGACCACTCTCACATATGGTCAGATTTTAAGCAAGCTCAATGTGCTCAGGAGCAGACTCTTACCCTCAGTGTGGAACTGATTAAGCCATGAGCAACGGCTAAGGCTTTATCTGTCTTGCCGTTTTTGCAGCAATGCCTATTATGGAAATGCCCGGTTCCTAAAATTTAGTGCCTGCAGACCGTGATACCACAGGACAAATCGAGTCTACGCACTCTGGGGTATTTGCTGTGATTGCATTACACATACCCTCTTACAGCATTTCGGGTAATAATTAGTGCTCTCGACAGTAATATGTTTTTGTGTGTGATAAAATCTGGAAACTATAATGCATGACATTTTATAAAATGCAAATTAATCATTTTACCAGATTTGGCCACAATATCCTCCCATAATTCACTCGTTACACAGAGTCTAGATACTTATTAGCCATTTTATTAGGCAATGTAAACAAGGCATTGCCATTTTGTTTATATTGTGGATTAAATCTCATCACTAACTCTCACAATCTCTCGCTATCTCATACACACACACACACACACACACACACACACAAAAACAAAAGCAGCTGCTGTGAGAAGTTTGGCACATTTTTTTTCTTCCTGCCTGGCTTAATCCACACATTTATCTCTTATAAAGTTGTTGAAGCTGAAATATGTAGGTGTTTTATTGTCTGAGCTCTGAGCTACGTGCTGCAATTTTCTCAATTAAAGCTTGTGTCTGAGCTTTGTTTTGTTTAATGCTAACTCTTTCCCTGAAACTGTTTCTCAGCAAATCGTGGAATGCAAATTAAAATATAAAATATAGTAAAAAATAGTAAAAAGAACGTTTTCCTCTAACCGAAAAAGGAAATACTAGCATTTAATCATGATTAATCATAGAATGCCATGGTTAGTACACCGCTAGTAATATTATAGTCTATTATTTCCCAATCTATGACCATATCTGCAATAATGTCAGTTTAAGGCAAATACAAATCAAATATCAACAACCTACATTCATGTCATGCACTGATCTTTAGGGCCAGATGGATCTCCCTAGGTGCCTCTGGGTGCCACAAACCCATTTCCTTAATTTAAGCAAGTTTCACCAGAAGTCCAAACATCTGTAGACACCACTGATCATTAATTATCTGAGCTTGTTGAACCCTCAGAGAACACAGATGTTCAGCAGTACTAACACAGATTGTACAACGCATGCTCTGAGGCAGATGCACATGAGCCTAAGTACACTATGCTCCATGTCAGACGTAGAGAATTAAGTGTAAAGCGGTTTAACTCTGGATTAATGCAGCACCATTTAATAGCTTCAAAATAAATGAGAGTGGAGTTGAGAGTTGAGAGTGGAGTGGAGATCCAGGTCCTGACCTCACCTGTGTGGATATGTCTAAATGCGATCTTTCATTCATTCTTTCATTGTCTTAACTGCTTATCCAATTCAGGGTCCGGAGTTTACCCGGAATCACTGGGCGCAAGGCAGGATGAGGAGAACTCTGTGAGACGTTTGGTGTGTTCTCCCTGTGTCCACGTGGGTTTCCTCTGGGTGCTCCAGTTTCCTCCGACGGTCCAAAACCACACATTGGTAGGTGGATTGGCGACTCCAAAGTGTCCGTAGGTGTGAGTGTGTGAGTGAATGTGTGAGTGTGTGTCGCCCCTGTGAAGTACTGGCACCCTGTCCAGGGTGTGTTCCCACCTTATGCCCAGTGATTCCGGGTAGGTTTCGGACCCACCGTGACCCTGAATTGAATAATTGGTTTCAGACGATGAATGAATGAATGAATGAATGAATGAATTTTAGTTTTATCCCTTTTAGTTTGATTTATTTATTTTTATATATTAGCTTTGATTGCACAGCATTTTGACAGGCCTCTGATGTCTTTAAATGTGCTTTAGATATAATATCAGACTATTGACATGACCTAAACCATAATTTAGATCTTGCACTGAGCTGGTATTGCTGTAAAGATGGGTATGGCTTCCTTTAAATATGTCTTAATTGTTTTCAGAAAGCACGTTTGATTGTCATGATTCAGTCTTATAGAATCCGTCTATAGCTTCTAATCTATTTTTAGGATTTTATTATGATCAACCAGTAATGGACCCCAGTCACTTGAGAAGATCATTTATGTCACAGGGTCTGTAATAAGTAGATGCAGACAAAATTGTTTATTTTGTTAGTTTTTATTCAGAGACATGTGATAGTGAAACACATTATGACCTTAGGTTTGGATATTTATATCTGGGTTATTAGGCAGACAAAGTGGCCTATAAATAATTGCCTATAGACTGATAGGAATATCAGGTGGCATGGTGGGGCAACAGGTACTTTCACTGTCACACAGCTCCAGGGTTCAGGGTATCTGTCTGTTCGAGCCCAGCCTCAGGGGACTGTCTGTGAGGAGTTTGGTTTGTATCTGTATCTGCATTGGTTTCCTCTGGTTTCTTTCCACAGTCAAGGCTCTATACCTGCCTTGTACCCAGTTATTACGGAGAGACTCTTGACATGCAGTGACCCTGAGCTGTATAAGCTTTTACAGAAAATGTATGAATGAGCTATATTTCAATATTCTGGTGTCTATGTACACTTCATATCCCTGGCTAAATCCACACAAGGGTCTGCTTATGTGCATGGTTATGGTTAAGGGGATATTTTACACTGGGCACAAAGAAACATATGCATATAAATTAAATGTGAATTACATAAATTGGTACATATTGTACAAATCCCAGGTATTCGCCTCTACTTACCATGGATCTGTGAGGATCTGCTAGTGTTGATTTATGGATATATTTTAATCAGACAGTAATACGTTATTACTGTCTGATTATATATATAAAACCCTTTCTGTGGGACCTACAGAATTGACCTGTGCATTGGGAGCTTGGCCTGCAGGCTGCAGTGCACATTCTGTTCCTCTGAGAGAGTCAGACAGCTCTCACTGTGGTGATATCAGCTCTGCTGAGTGCTGTTGATCTGTGGTACAACTACCCTCAGAGGTGCTGACACCTGGTGATGGATGAACTCGTTCTGTTACAATAAACACGACAACATTGAATGCATATCTTTGCTTGAATGCTGTCTGAGGCTCATATAGGGCTCATAAACTCAGTAACAGAGTAATTGTTTGAACCTGACCCACAGTAAGCCCATCTATATATCAATAAAGTTATTTCTTCTCACTTTATAACTGATAGCTTTCGAAAACAACTAAAAAATATAATTTTCTATGATTGTTCAGATTAAAGCAAATAAGAAAAATGATGAACAGTTTTTATTGGGTTTAGATGGGGGTCCCCCTACGCTTTGTTTCCATTAAGCTCACGTCTTTTTTTTTTTTATTATTAATATTATTTTATATATCATTCTCATCCCTCAGTGACACTGACGAGGCTGTGTTGAGTTAGTATGTGTTGTGTTGGAAGGAGTGGATCAGACACAGCAGTGCTGCTGTAGTTTTTAAAGCCCTCACTGTCACTGCTGCACTAAGAATAGTACACCAACCAAAAGCATTCTGTGACCACTGATGAAGGACTAGAGGTCTTTACATCTACAATGTGGACCATTGAGGTAGGTGTGTCTGACAGAGTGGACAGTGAGTGGAAACAGTGTTTAAAAACTCACAGCACTGCTGTGACTGATCCATTCATACCAGCACAACACACCACCACCAAGCCAGTATCCCTGTAGCACTGAGAATGATCCACCATCTAAATCATACCTGCACTTTAGTGGTCCTGTGGTGGCCCAGACCACTGAAGAACAGAATGAAAGAGGGAAATTAATGTATACAGGCCAACAAATGGACTACAGTCTGCAATTATAAAAATTATTTATAAGAAGTGCTCCTACATGGTCAGTGGAACTCAAGAATGGACCACTGATGTTGAGAAAAGGCAGTGATCTTAATGTTTAATTGGTGAAAATCAGAGTTTTAAATCCCCCTTATATACTATTCTAATCTATCTAATTTATTTGGCTGATTGTGATCAAATCCTCAGACAAAGTTCCTTTTCATTCAAGCATACATCCATTCATTCCCTTCATTCAATCATTAATAATCCTGTTCAGATTCATGGTGGGGATGCTATGAGAAAGATTGGAGCCCAGTGTTTCTGGGTAGGGAACGGACCCACAGAGAATGTCTTATTAACACCCCTATTAACACATTTCTGAAGAAAACATCTAATAAGCAGGTGTCCAACAAGTTATGGCCATATAGTGTTTGTCACTACATGAAAATAGAAATTTAGTTATTACCAAGAAATAGATAATAATGAAAATGCTGTAATAATACATTTACAGATGTGTCTTGCCCTGAGATCTGATCAACATTTTAAACATCAGGATTTTAAAAATCAGGATCTTACAGGAACTTTAACTTAATACATATTTAATTAATAACTTAATATCTTAATAGTTTCTTAGTATTTATTGATTAATCATAACTGTGTTCACACATATCACAGACTTCTTAAAATTGGTACTGGTTTATATCCAGGACCATCTGGAGTGACTAATTTGCTCCCATAATTAAAATGATTTGCATACTTTTCCCCTTGAAGAACATCAGCATGGCTGGGCTTATTCTCCATTTAAATTTTCAAATTCTCTATTTAAACATTTAAATATATTTTTTTCTGAAAATAAAAAGAAGTTTCTACCAGCAGTTTGTAAGTGGTTTGATAAATACAAATGCAGCACCATGTTTACTTCTCTATAAATGTGTTTTTCAGTCTAGTTAATTGGCTATGTTACTTCTGATTTAATCATAAGCAAATCTTTTGAACAAGGAAATAACAGTCACCTATTCTGACCCTCAGATCTCAGAGAAAAAACCTGTTTATTTACAGGACCATCTGGAAAGGCTTTGTCATATATTCAGGACAGTTGCTCTTCATGGACACAAATAACCCAAGATTAAAGAAATTCATTGGCTCAACATTCAAAGTAGCTGACAAAGAAGATGTGTGTTTCTTGGATGAGATGAGTCGCCAGATTTCAATTTGTACAGCATTTCATATTGAATTGCAAGTAAAAAATAATGCTACCTTTTTTTGTGGTTTTTGTCAGGAATTTATTAATTCAGTCTCATAAATAATATTGTGACATAAAATGCCTTACCTTGATTATTAAAATTAGTTTTTATCAGTTATAATCAGTTATAATTATAGTAGCTTGGGTACAGTTGATTTTTTTTATTATTCTTTCTGGTTTTTTCATATTTATTTTGTAAGCTTCCTCCTGTGCCTACCTGTTTTCACTGCTTCTGTAAGCTACGACTGTTGACAGAGAGGCCTGTTGACTTAATGTAAAAGGCATACTGTGAGCAAGAGATCACAACTCTAAGCAAGCTTGCACTGAATTACTTTATACCAACTCACAGTGTCTACATCTGAGTAAAAGCTGTGTGACAAACTACATAATATAAAAATTCATTTAAGTCATATAAGCTTATACTGATAAAGTAAAATAGGCAGTAATCCTAGGCTGTGGCTGTGATTTTCCCACCTTGCGCCCAGTGATTCTGGGTAGGCTCCCATGTAATATAATATGTATATTCAGGTATTTCTAACTTTACAGGGGAAGTAGAAAAACCTTCAATGGATGTGATTTTGGAGCATTGGGCTATTCATCACAATGTCAAATTCATCACAATGCCTAGTAAAATAAAAATCCACAAAAATTGAGATACATGTTTTTCATTGCACAATTCCCTGTGAAATCACAGCAGTTGTTTGGAGTATATATTATATATAATCTGTTTCGTATCAAAATCAGGTTTGTGATATACAATGGAGGCACTGAAGGAAACAAGTGTGGAGAGATAAATAGAATTGAATGAGCTCAGCAACGTGACATTCAGAGAGCAGTTCTGGCTGCATACAATCTCACTGTTCACAGATTAGTGACTGTGTTATTTACATTCAAAATAGCTCTCTGACTGGTGCGTCACTGAAATAGAAGGCAAGCTAAATTTAACCAACTAATCTTAGTCTCTATGTGAGGCACTTTTTGGCAAGTCGGTTTTGCTGGCTTAGACATTGCATGCTAGAAATATGCAATATAAACACAATAATACTTAAGACATCGTTTCAATTGTTTTGTCCAATTATTCAATTTGAATTACAATTTAGCTATGGTACTAACTCCACACCTAGTGGCCTGGAGCTCTCAGAGATTCTATTTAACCTCTTTTACAAACAGTCTTATGAAGGTCTGATTAAAAATTAAAGCTACACTATTCTATCTAATAACAATTAAAAATGACACAATAGTTCATTAATAAAATCAGACCATAAACTTATTTTCTTTTTCTTTCGGCTGCCTTTTAAATTTCATGAACATTTTATAATGAATATACCTAGGGAAATTATCCATATTGGCTGGAGGATAAAAGCTTGTTCATATCTTCCACTCAGAGAGCATGTTTTTATTTTTTTTCTGAAAAACTGAATTCTAACAATGGCGATGTTCTAATTGTTAAAATGCGTAATTCTACTAGGGGTCTTTTATTAATCTACAGTACAAAGAAATATATTTCTAGGGCACCTATTACATAGAGCATCATATACTATCCCAGTATATACACATTGTTATTAAGTTTAAAGGAATAACATCAGTCATATGAAATGCACAGTTCCATTACCTCATTATGGCTGAACAAGCCAAAAACTATTAAAATCTAAGTGTTTTAACTGAGTCAATTAGATTTGCTTTGACTATTGAAAGCTAGCCAGAGTCTCAAAAATCTAATGCATTTTACCAGATCTCTAAAAATAATTGGCCTTTGGAGATTTTTAATAAAACCTGCAAAGTGAGGTTGCCCAGAACCAGTTTTCTAACTGCATACACATTACAGTGCATTTGGACAGTTCATTCATATCTAATATTATCAAAACAACATTTTGATTGTTCTGTTATATTTTAGTAAATTTCAAGCTTGTCCCTCTTTTGGTATTAAATCTTCTGTTCTTTGCCAGAACTAAATTTATGAGATCATTAGAAACGAAGCCCAAATAAATCTAATGACCTGTGTTCATTATAATCTTGCTGTTCATGCAGTAACTCGTGATGAGGCAACAAAGGCTCCGGAATGAGACGGAGCTACAATCTTCTCACCACTGATTAAACAGAAATTGAGAGGACATGGCTTCACAGGGAGTTAAGAAAAGAAAGAAAAAATCTGCAAAATGTAATGTTTATTAGACTTCCAAAGCCCCACATCTGCCCTGTTACTCTATTCAGCTTTGCCATAGTGGGGTGTTACACTGAATCCTAAGTAGACTGCAGTACAAACCCTCCCAGATGTTGTTGTGTGAATCATTTACATTTACAGAATTTGGAAGATGCTCTTATCCACAGCAATGTACATTTGTAACTGTATAAGAGATGCAATGTTAGGAGTCTTGCTCAAGGACTCCTACTAGTAAAGCATGGTTTTCCAGACCAGTCTGACGATGTATGTGACTGTGGATGTATACTACACTATACTAACCACCCAAGTGTTAATTTTGGCAGCTGATTTTGGTTTTATCTTTTTTTTTTCACTATGAATTTCATTAGGTTTATTCTAATTTATGTTTTTTTTTAAAGGTATTTTTCATACTTTTAAAAACAGTAGCTTAAAAGTCATGTTACGTTTTAAAATCTTGACATCCAAAATGATGGAAGGAATATTGTCACTGTAATTCTGCAAATATATTTTACATTTATTTAGCAACATTCCAAGTTTCAAAGTGTGCTGCAAACAAGAGACTGAGTTGACTCCAAGTGTTTTAACTTTGTAAATTGCTGGCCAACAGTTGATACGAGTGACTCCCAGACACTGGAGAAATCGAACGTCCGTCTACATCAATAGCCCCCCCCCAAATAAAAAAAACTATTAATCAGTCTTTCACTTTTTTGTTTAGTTTTTATTCATTTATTAAAAGTGCAAAACATTTCATATGTCATAGCTCCTTCAAATATTTTAGTTCTTGTCTAGTTTGTGTTGGCATCAAGGAATACATTTACCATAG
Organism: Hoplias malabaricus; assembly: GCF_029633855.1. Lineage (NCBI taxonomy): Eukaryota > Metazoa > Chordata > Actinopteri > Characiformes > Erythrinidae > Hoplias > Hoplias malabaricus. The sequence continues at coordinate 16,640,930 of NC_089802.1, forward strand.
TTGGGTTAAGAATATATCATTCACTGTTGTCTGAGAATATTGCTAATTTCACTTTCTCTGACTGAGATAGATGACCCCCTCCCCAATGCCCCTCAGCCCCTCAGCGTGAGAGTCTAAGAGTAAGGAGTGAAGAGAGTGCTTTTTCTGAGGGAAAGTACTTACTTTCTCTATACATGCCCTTTTTCCACAAAAGTGGGCCTCATTCATGAAACCTTCATAAAAAGGTTTCATGATCAAAAAAAATCATGAAAAAAAGAAATAATAAATGAGTAAATTGACATTCCTGAAGAATTCATGAACACTCTGCAAACACCAGATATTTTAGCAGAACGTGTGCATTTTTGTACATACCAAATGTTCCCAAGTTAGAAGTGCATGCATGTTTCTTTATAACTAACATACCATTACCATAATCTCCACCCATTCCCATCACTATTGCTGACTATGTTTTGAAGAAGATCTGTACACCACAGCAAGCAGCTGTTCTCACTGATGGTATCCTGAATATGCTAGTAACAGACAGGAAACCAAATTTGGCTTGTTATCCTTTTTATCCGATTAATAATCGATTAATCGAAAAAATAATCGACAGATTAATCGATTATCAAAACAATCATTAGTTGCAGCCCTAATGCAAATTATTTCCAATAATTATCAATTAAGAGGATATTTGCACAATACTGCACAGCAGTTTGCCCTGCATGATTAGGCAAAAAGCAGGGAACCTCACCACATGAGTAACAAAATAATTTAGCAAATAATTGCTCTTTAGCCACTGAAAGTTGCTCAGAATAAGGCTGTATTAGGACTGTTTAATTAAATATTTTTTCGTAACTTATTCATCAATCATCTCTTTTTTACTTCACATATTTTTAATTAATTTCAATACTTTGTAATTAAAGTACAGTCACAATAGATGACACTTTCAGCATCTTTCTGACATTAGGCATGTTCAGGAACAGATGTAACTTCTGTAACCTATGCACATTGAGTCTACAAACATTATGTTTAATCTGGATGTTTACAAATGATTTTTGTGCAAAATTGTTCTGCTTGCGTTTCATGAATGAGGCCCAGTGTGTGGCTGCTAGTCTAGTTTTATTTCTTGTGTATATCAGAAAAGAAATAAAAGTAGTTTTACTAGTTAATACATGATATTGAATTAAAAAAAAAAAAATGAGAGAGGATGAGGAGCAATCTCTGAATTTCTGTGTCAGTAAATTGTGTCCGTTTGCCCTCTTCAGATCCCCTGTCACGGTTCAGAATTTCCAAAGCCCTTTTGACAAGTAGTCCCCTAAAATGTGGCCCACACCTCTCCATCTGAGTGTGTGGAAGTGTGTTCTTTCTAAGGTTAATGGAGAAGGTGGTTTATAGAGAGGAAACACATTCATTTCTACAGTGATAATGATAATGCATTATGCACAGTATAACTACACTCTGCTCTAAATAAAGCTGTGTTTGGAGAGCACTTGTTTGGGTTCATTACGCACTGGCAAGCTTTCTCCCCACTCTTCAGTTACGCTTGCTTCAGCTCGTCCTACTCACTTTCTACCTGTGCACTTCCCTCTTATCTGTACACTGCAGAAGGGCAGAAGCTCCTTTTTTCAAGCATGTTGCACTCACAGCTATTGAGCGTGTGTCCCCAGTTAATGCACAAGTGCTCTTTAGCTGCTACGCCACTGGGGTTACCAATAAAAAGTCATTAACATTTTGAACAATGAAATAGGACAACAACAATGATAAACTATCATAAATTGTTTCTTTTTTTTGACCTTACACCACATGCTGCTATTTACACTGTGAATCTTGTTTGTGTGTATATATATAGTTTAATGGTAAACATTAAAAGGAAAATAATAAAACATAACATCATTTATTAGTAGACTAGTAGGTGTATGGTGAGCTAGTGTGAAGAACAAGTTTGTTTCTAGATGTTCTCCTTGATTGCATGGATTTGTTAAATCAACAGCACAGTGGATTTAACATAATGAAGTAATTACCAGTATAAACTGGTAAAATTAGGGGCTGCATGATAATCTCAAACATCACTGGACTGAGGAGTAATTTGGGAGGAGTAAACAACACATGAGGAGTAAACTGAGGAGTAAACAACACATTCACCAATTTTCTTATTATTATTATTATTTAATTTTGTTTGGGGGGAGGGGTTTGTTGTTCAGATAAATAAATATTTTCGTAAATCTAATTTTGCTAAAACATTTGCACAGTAGTTCCATTGACATTTAAAATATGTCCTTGAAAGACCCATTTTGAATGTCCAGGTATGTTCCTTGTTTACTGGGATTCATGATGAAAGGACCAACAGAAATGCTCCAAAATTACCTGGAAGTAATGTTTTTTTACATTGACTTCCATTGAAAGTTTTTTTTTTCCCTTCTCCTATAAATTAGTATTTTGTTAGTAAATGAGCTGGTATTTGGAGATACATTTTTGTTTTACATTTGTGAATCACAAATGTGTTACTACAGCAGCAATTCTGTAGCAAAGCATTAATATTCTGAATGTAGCATTTCACATTTACTACCTGTTGGTTTCTAAAAGTAGACAGATAAGCACATGATGTTTACACTGGACAAACCGAGCTGCTCAAAAAGGTCCACAAACAGATCTATCTCTATCAATCAGCATTGATCCATGACACAACTGCTGTGCTGAAGGACAATACAGGACAATGACTCCCAGGCGTGCACCTGTTCCTTTCCATTCACCCTTTTAAAGAGACACTATGTAAGCAGAAATGTTAACCCTTAGATATTGTGTTGACCAAAGAGAAAGTGATTGGAAGCCGAGGCACTCCTACACAAGCACCTGTTTCTTTCTGTTCATGCTTTAAAACAAAAGATGTAACAGATTTAGTAGACGTGGTATTACTCATCAGAAGAGTATGAGATATCAGTGTATGAATCATTTCTCCATTAAAGAGAAATTTATATCTGATAAAAAAAAAGGATTTTATGTACAGACAGCAAGAAACAATGATAAATCTGGACCCTTATAGGTTAAGACTAAGTAGCAGAAGCTGGCTTTCTCTGCTGACAGTCCTCTTTGGTCAACATTGTCTCCTGCTGTCCAAAGAATCAAGAGCGTGTGATTGGATAAAGCAAACAAACAACCCTGTCTTATTCCCGGCTGAAGAAATGAAGATGATGGACCTGTGGGATCATGAAAGGCGTGTATTTAGCGACTGATTGTGTGTCTCTGAGGACACTGCGGGGAGCTATTTCAGTCTGGTCACGGCCAGGTCAGCATTTCTAACCACAAAAAGCAGAGCTAATAAAAAGAAATAGCGGTGAAGACGATGGATCTGTGCACAGAGGTAGCTGTTTAAATAAACCCTTCCATTGAAGTCTCTGCTGCCAAGATCAGAGGCAAGTGTTCTCCTTTTTTCCGCCAGCTACGTCTGCTTTTTTAGTTTTGTTTATGTTTTGGTGCATGTAGGAAGACAACAAGTGTTGAAATTGTCCAAAAACCGCCAGCAACTGCTGGAAGTGCTACAAGTTGTTGTGTCTTTTATTCTTGATGAATGGTCCTGTGGGTGCATGGCGCTTCAAATCAGAGAAACCTGGAGGCTCTAATGTCTGATCCCTGTTCTCTTCTGTCAGTGACTCATTCCTTCAATTAGCTCCAGCTGCACAGCTGTTCAGCTTTACTACACACACGCACCCACCCACACAAACACACACACACTTTCCTATGCAAGCGCATACACTGAGGTGGACCACCAAACATTTTCATAAATTGGATGCGCTTTTTATTGTTCTGTTTGTGGGCTGCAATTAAATTGTTCTCCAAACCTTCAAACCCTTCATTATTCAGCTAATGAGTCAAAAATGCAGCTTTAAAATAAATAATCTTCCATTTGAATCTCCAGAAGCATGAGGATATGCTTGAATATCTGAAGAATCTTTTAACTATCTTATGTACCCCATCTACTTTAAGAACCGAAGCATCTGCAGTGTTCAACTGTACAAAAACATCCTTCCACTTCTTCTGTGTTCAGTCATAGTGATTTATTTTTTTTTAATGAAAAATTATTAACAAGGAATTTATACAGAATCATCATCAGCATCACAGAGGAGCCCAGAAAACAAGCATGTTTTCTACAAAAAAATCAGTGTGGATATATTCCTAACATTTGTACATCAGTTTAGGACTGAGTTGTTTTTCATTCACTAAGCATGGTTCCATCCACTTGTGTTTCATTAAATCCATGCAACCTATCTGTTAGGCAGAAACTTAATTTCCAGAAACAGTTGGGATGCTGCACAAAATATACATAAAAACAGAATGCAATGATGTGCAAGCACTTAAACACTGTATTTATTTAAAATAAACAGGGGCTTGTTTACCACATGTTTGTTCACCACTTCTTTTAACACTACCCTGTAAACACATGTGAACTGAGGAGACCACATGTGTTACTTTTAAAACTGAAAAGTCTTCTGCTTATTTCTTGATATAGGATCCATACTGTGCAACACTCTGGGCTTTCTGTTTGTGTGGTGGATCAGCCTTGCCTTAATGAAATAAGCAAAACCTTCTTAAATAAAGATTTCTGGAAAGCAGTTACTCCAAAATCCAGATATGTTGTTCAGTGCTAAAAGTGTCCTCTCAGATGTGCAAGACACCTATGCCATATGCACTAATGCTTACCACACCATCATGGATGCTGGCTTGTGAATTGTGCACTGATAAAAAGATGGATGCTCTTTAGCCTAGAGGACGTATTGTCCATGATTTTCAAGTATAATTTTAAATTTGGATTTGTCAGCCCACAGGACACTTTTCCACTTCACCTCAGTCTACTTTAAATGAGCTCATGCCCAGAGCAGGTGGCAGGGTTTCTGGGTCTTTTTTTTTTAAATAAATATATGATTTCCTCTTTGAATTTTCTTTGAGTTAACTTGCATTTGTTGATGCAGTGATGAACTGTGCTGACTGTGGTTTTGAGCCCATGCAATGTCTGTTTTTAACTCTGTGCCACCTCAGAGTCTGAAGATCCCAACAAGCTAATATTAGTTTTGGGCATTTTCCCTTCCATGCAGACATTTCTCTAACTTATCTGAATCTTTTAATGATATCATGTACTATAGATAATTCATTCCCATGAAATTCCCCACTGTGGGACTAAGATCTTATCTTTTACTATATTAAAAATATTTGCTAGTCTGAGATGCTCTTTTACACCATTTTACCAGTGTTTAGGGGACCCATATGTTGCTGGAATTAAAATCAAATGTGCATATATTAGAAAAAAAACATTTGTCAGTTAGATTTTAAATTATGATTTATAGTTAAATACAGGGTTTAAATGATTTGCATGCTCTGTGTTCTGTTTTTATTTACATTTAAACAATGCCCCAATACTTCTACAAGTATTAGAAGCAGAGCACTGTACATATTTGTAGGAGATTATTATAGCTCCTTAAGCCATTTCTGACCATTTGGAGATTAAGATTAGGTTTAGGGTTAGGGTTAAGGGGGATTCTGTATTACAAATCACAAAGTAACCCGAACAGCCACAAAGGGAACCAACTTCATTTGGTAAACACTATACAAATTCTGGGAATGGCCTTTTAGTCAAATATGTAGGAATTCCTCTTGAGGCCGAGCTGCAGTCAAGGTGCCCACCCTTTGTCTTTATTACAGCTTCAATACGATTGTTCCAGGCTTGCTCTCTCTTTTTTAAAGAAATGTGCAGGGATATTTTTCCTCCTCTCAAAGTTCTGTCATGGAGTTTGGTTATGTTTTTGCTTCTCATGATCCAAGTAATCACAAACATATACAGTGGGGCCAGTTCACTATATCGGGACCACAAAAACAGGTTGTTTATTGCTCCACATCCTTTCAGACCCACACCGTTTAACAGTCTTTTCACTGTTGAAAGATGACCAGAGACCACTATGGATTTTTCAGAGGAGCCTGATTTAAATTTTTATTTGTTTAAGAATATATTCCCTTGGTTATATCTCGAAAGGTGTCGAAAGGAACACCTTTCGCTATGTGTCGAAAGGAACACTCATAGGAAGAGCTCTGGCTATATTGGCCAGCTTCTAGAGAAGGGAAATATGGTGTTTTTGATGCTGGATTAATGTGGATTTGGCAGGCCATCCAGTCTAGTCTGCCTGGCTGGTCAGCCAAAACTCCCAAACACACAACTCAAAATCCTGGTCACTTCCAGAAGTCTGTCATGACTTTGAAGCTCAGTGTTTTAACCTTGTAATAAAATCATTTAAAAAGCAAAGACAATGACCAGCATATAATAAATAGTCTGGTCATTTTTTTCACTGCACTTATTTTAGGCTATTGCATATTCCTCTTGTCATAGGGGTTAATGGAATAACACACGTGATGAAACTGTTCTAGCCCCAGAGACATGTTTTTTAAGACGTGCTTAGGCTATTTGCATCCTAATGATCCTTCTGGCTGATATCCCTCCAATTCCATTGTTTCCCACCAACAGAAGGTCTCTTTGGGCCAGCTTGTGAACTCTCATGGGTTGTCTGTAATGAAAACAATCTCAAAAGTCCTTGATTCAATAGCAGAAGAGAAACTGATGTTGAATTAAGTAACTTGCACAATCATATTCTGTCACTGACATTCAAACTGTTTCTTTAAAAACATGTTTTTCAAGAACGTTACCACGGTTTCGAAAGTGCTCACCTATTTCACCAGCTGTTAATTTTATAACAGCCTTTAAAAAAAAATATTTGTGGGTTTTGGTCAGCAACCTCTTAAACTCTCATTTCATTCACAACCTAATTAAAGATGAAAAGTTCAGACAGGCGTCAGAATGGAAAAAGCCTATAGGCAGCAATGCTTCAGTGGGAATCCAGAGATGTGCTGTAGAGGCTGAATCCTGGCCAGATGCTCTCGCAATATTGAGCCCAAAGAGCCACTTTTCTCTTAATGGAGTTGTGAGTCACTAGTCCTTAAAACAGCACATAAATTACTGATAGAGACTGTTTTTCCTTGTCTTTATGCCTCAAACTTTGGGAAATCTTGGGGAAAGACCAGCATTGTAATTTCAGAAGTTTTTTAATGGTTGCATTAAATATCCCTTATTGGGGTGGTTATTCCACTTATAAGACAACCTTAAAAAGAGAAGGCTTTTGAGGCACACATTTATTTATGAGAGTATGATATTAGATATTATATCCATATTATGACCTTTAAACAAGCCATTATTTTACTTTTAGCCATGTGATTATTGGCTAGGTCTGTGTCTCTTGCTACCCAGAGCTTGAAAACAATACCTGTTTATATTTTCGGGAAGATATCCATAGTAATTTCCAATTTTTTTTTTAGAATAACGCAAGCTTCACATCCAAAAAACACAAGGTCTGGTCCACTTTCCTAGATAGACTCAGTTGGCACTCAGTCACAAAGGCATCTGCAATTGGAAAGGCTTAGATAAACTGCCAGGCAGCTAGTGTGCCACGTGCGTGTTTGTTTATATTTGAAGTACTGGCATGGTGTGGAAGCCATAACACTGGAAAGAATGCGGCTTTCTTGAATTACCTACAGTATGTTCTCCAATAAGCAAGTCCGCTTGACATTAATATGGCCACCAAAACAAAGGCAGGAGCCAAAAATGCAAGCAAAAAGACAAACAATTTACTGATTGAAAGTGCCAGGCTGAATAGTTGTGGGCAATATAGTAAAGTCCATGCACAAAAAAAAAAAGAAGAAGAAGAAGAAGAAGAAAGGAATCATATTATTTAGTACCTTACACTTTTGGTCCAAGATCTCAGTGGATAGGAGGGAGGAGAGAAGACAAATAGGTCAAATCCTGTCTCAGTTTTATAGATGTCTTTTTAATTATTCCCAGGCTCTCCACCATATAACACGAAGAAGGATGAGTCATGTGGCCTGTGTCCACTTAAGACAAACAGCAGTGCCATCACAAGCTAGGAATGTCCTCCTGTAGTTACCTGGTACTTACTAAACTAATACTGTTGTTTAAAAAGAGGTAGTGAGGTGTTATGTGATTTTTCTTAGATATTAGCCCCTCACAGGTGACTGTTTAACCACACTTACAGCAGCAAACAGCATCCAAACAGCACTCATCATCGACTCATTTTTATTTTATATCACAATCCATGTTTGAATAAAGCCACACTCACACAAAGCTCACTGCTGAAATAAGAGAATCAGTAGTTTAAAAAATTCTATATTACTTTGTACTGTATCTGTGGATATGATTAAACTGCCAAAGTATGTGTCCATCAGTATTTCAATGAGAATAAATGTGCAAAGCCTATACATGTGCAAAGCCTATGTAAAATGAAAAATGTGCAAAGCCTATATGTATATATCACACCATTTTTTTTATTTTTTTTTATTTTAATAGTTCAGTGAATTTCTAAAAGTGAGTTAATATGCAAGGTATTACCCCACATCTGTAGAATGCAGAATGACTCTGATATTACTGAAAAGGTGTACTATTGATGGAGTTCTATTTCTGGTTTGAGATATTCTTGGATGAGCAGATCTAACTCTGATTCTCCACTGTGGAAGAGCTGCAAACCTGCACAACACCCAACCAGAGCCTGACACTGACACAAGGAAAAAAATATTACTTAGTCTTGTCGTGGACAGTTGTAAAGGTAAGACTACTTAACGATTTTATCGCATTCTATATCTTCTTAATATTAACTATTTAATTCATATTTGTTTGGTCCATTTTAAAATGAAAGCAATAAAGCTTAAGCGCAATGAAATAGAGAAAGCACTTTGGAGTGCTTACTGATATAAATATATTTGTAAACAGAGGATTTATTTATGATATGTAGCTCATATGTGCATTTTATTATTCACACTTTCAACATAATTTATTTATTATATTTTTATATATTTATTTTTGCATTTTTATGTGTTTATTTTTGGGCGGCATGGTGGTAGTGTCGCAGTCACACTGTCTGTGAGGAGTTGGTGTGTTCTCCACGTGTTCACATGGATTTCATCCAGGTGCTCCGGCTTCCTTCCACAGTCCAAAAACATACGTTGGTAGGTGGATTGGGAACTCAAAAGTGTCAGAGTGAGTGTTGCCCTATGAAGGACTGGCGCCCCCTCCAGGGTGTATTCCCGCCTTGCACCCAATGATTCCAGGTAGGCTCTGGACCCACCGCGACCCTGAACTGGATAAGCGGTTACAGATAATGAATGAATGTATTTATTTTTGCACATTTTCAATGTGTTACATCTGAAAAATAACTTTCAATGAGCAACCTGGTAGCATGTCTAAAGTGTGTAATACACATTGCCAACTTGAACAATGTGTCAATGTCACATAAAAATGTCCCCAAATGGACTTAAGCTTAGGATTAGGGCTTTGCCTAATTACAGGGTTTAAAGTTATGTCTAATTTAGTATTACAATAAGGCTCTGTTATGTGGTATTGTAGCAGGATGAATATTTCTTTGTATTTGCCATGTCTGAACAGTGAAATAAATTGAATATTTTGTAAGTGCACACCTTAGCCCGCCAAGATATAATATTATAATAATAAAAATATTGCATATAAATTCATATGTATAAGTACAGTTAATCTCTTAATGCAGCAGGAGTGATGACGTTCATTTTTCGAAAATGGCAACTGTCAGTTACATCATGTGTAATGAAGAATGGAAGAAGATAAATTGTATAAAAAGAAAGAAAAAAATGCTTTGCATATTTTTCTATTAGCTGAATTTATAGTAATAGTTAAGAAAGTTTTATTTTCCTTCTCTTAAAAATGTACCCTTTGGACAAGCTGAGGTTTTGTCCAGCACTGATGACATACCAGTTTACACAAAAGCAACTGAGTTTCATATGATAATGACCCCTTTTGGGATGAAACATTCTCCAAATAGTCTAACTGCACTTGATAATAACACTGCAGTTGATAATAAGTTTTGTTTGAAATTGTGAAATTATCCATACAGATGTTTCTAAATCTGGAATCTGAGGATTAAAGTTTAACCTGTGTATGGTATCCGGGTCAAATTGACCCGTTTCTGATTTTTACAAGAAGAAGAGTGGTACAAGTGATTTTTATTTCTACCTGAATCCCAATGGCCTTAGCTCATTTTCTGTGATAAATTTTACAAACCAACAATAATAATTGAGCACACATGCTACTATGCTACTAGTCTTGCTCATTGGCCCAAAATCCACTCTATCAAACATTTCTGATACTGCATTTAACTTTGATGATGTGGCTGTAAAAACTTCTCCAGTTGGTCGCAATTTAGGTGTACTTCTTGACTCCTCTCTTTCCTTCAAACTTCATATTAAGGCCCTAACCAAAACATCCTTGTTCCATCAAGTATTATTGCTATACCTTTGTTCTCTGCTTTCTGTAAAGAATGCTGCAATGGTGGTAAGCATAGACAACTTTAATTCTGTCTTCATTGGCCTTCTTTCCAAGACCATGCACTCTCTTCAGTACGTTCAGAACTCTGCTGCTAGAGTTCTCTGTTATTCAAAAATCATATCACCCCTGTTCTTCATCAGCTCCACTGGCTACCCGTCTTGCTCTGTAATCATTTTAAAGTTCTGCTCACATACAAAGCTCTGCACGGTCTGGCGCCAGCCTACATTTCTGAACATTTGCACCCCTACTGCCCTACAAGGTCACTGAGGTCCTCTGAGAGTGGTGTTTTGTCAGTACCCAAATTCAAATTAATTACCGCTGGTGGTAGATCATTCAGTGTTATGGCACCAATGCTCTGGAATTCTCTCTGCTCTTCATTTTCTGCCTTTAAATCTCAGCTAAAGACGTATCTCTTCTCTCAGTACTTCTGCACTCTGCAGGTATAAGTGTATTCACTGCTCGTAATCACTAGTGTGAGTGTGTGTGTTCACTGCTACAGATGAGTTAAATGCAGAGGTCAAATTTCGTTGTATAATGATCATATGATGCTTTTCCACTGCATGGAACCTAAATGACTCAGCTCATCTCTTTTGCTTTTCCACTGGCCAAATTTTGTCCTGGTCCCTGGAACCTGGTACTTTTTCAGTCCCTGCTCGCTTACAGTTCCAACCAAGTGTCAAGTAGGTACTAAATCGTGAGCCCTGTTTGTCCAGAGAAACATATCAATCACCACGAAAGGCAGAGTTCATTCAAATCCAGCACAAACTCGCTGTTTGTAAAATCTCTAAAGTTACAAAATCTTTCACGTTTATTTTTATAGGACTCACAACGGCAGCCCATAACTTTACCTCGAGGTGTTTTGAAGAGGTTTAAATGCTCCTTGGGCCAATGGCAGACAAAAATTTCCAACAAAAGCTGAACATGTGACAAGGAAACTGATCTGTGAGAACAGGTGCAGACATTGTTCAAAAGACAAAAACAGCACATGAATACACGATGATTAAACAGCACCTAAATTTACTTTTATTTTCAAAATAATAAATGCTAAAGAAAACAATTAATTTTTCCAAGATATTCATGATTTATGATACCCAAGCATTGAGTATAGTGGATTTTTAACATCAATGATATCCTTATGACAAAAAACAACTCACACGTCCATTGTTAATTGTGTTCTAGTAGATACTAATTGAAATCATTGAACATATGTTATTTGTATTGTTTAAAATTAAGATAAAGGAAATATATATTAATGGTTTATGAAGTAATATTTTATATCAGAATTGTTTTTAAGTCCACAAATATATCCTGGGTCAATCTGACCTAAGGGGTACCAGAGGGACCCAAAAGTGTAGACAATACAAGGGTTAAAACAGTATTTTGGGAAGTAATGTACATTCACATGTCACTGGACCTTTTTTGGAAATAGCATTCCTCCCAAATGCTGGAACCTCTGACAGTTTTTTTAACATTTAGATTAGATAGTGAACTCTCTGAAGCACCTTAACTTGATCTTTTAGAAATGATTCTTAAAGTGTTAACAAGATCTGGAAACTTGGCATGCGAAACTGCATTTAATTTATCCTAAAGTGGAGCAATAGGTCTTTGTAACTCCAAGATGAAGCTTCTTTTTAAATTTTTATTCATGTGATACTGACACTGGCTTCATCTTTCCTTCTCTAACTGTTCCTCCAAAAGATAAAAAAAAATGCAGATATCCTTTTGGAGGTTTTAGTTGGTTGGTTCTTTAAGACACTGCATTCCTTCCTGAGTTCTAGGAAAATTTACTACATAGTCATGCTACTGTTCATCTAAAAGCAGAGCTTCTCCAATTGTGTATTTCAGCCAGGGGCCACTTTCCAGTCTGAAAAAATTGAGAGATTTCCACTGCTTGCAACCATTATTAACATAAAGTGCTGAACTGTGCACAGTTTGTACAACTGCCATAGAAAAGCACTGCCAATAAAATGGGATGCTCTGAAGCAGCCAGGTCACCTTGCTCGCTGGTGAGAGGGGTATATGGCCCTCAGCTTCGGAGCCGCATCCTCTCAAGTTATGGAATCCAACTTTGTAGACTGCAATGTATTATAATTATCAAACATCATCAGCCTCTCAACTCGTTCATATTTATGTGGCTGAATGCAATCATATTCTAAGAGTCTAGGGTCAGTACCTAGTGCAGTGGGTCCTATACTTTTTCTGCAATGAGTAGAAGCTGTTACTACTGCAAAGAAATAATAAATGATCCACAAGCTCTCTACCATATAGTGTAATTAGTTATTAGCACAGGGTAAGCCTCCTATTATCCAGAATGCTTTAAAGTGTTGGCGAAGTTTTCATATCATCATTGAGGAAGCATTAAAACTGATGCATGTTTTTCAGAGTCATTGAGTTGTGTGTTTTGCTCTGAAGGTGTCTTGGATGGCTGCTCCTCTCTGCAGGAATTCAGAAAAGATCTAATTAGGCACATTTGGGCTGGGGTTCAACATTCACCTCCACAGAGCCCGTTTGAATAAGCATCGTATCTGTCAGCCAGTCTCGGAAAAAACTGTACTGACATACGTCATTTTCTCTAGCTGGAGACCTCATGCTGTTTTATGTCCATGTTTGTCCTATGGCAAAAATTCTTATCGGAGTTAAAAACAACAATGGCCTTCTTAATGCTTTCCTATTTCCACTTCCCTGGCCTTCTTTTGAGAATGTTAATGCTCTTGAGAATCTCTTGGCTGCTAGATAAACCTCCCAATGTTATATGCAAGCACAGTTGTGTATCCATCATTTGAAGCATTCTCCTATATTAAATTGTTTCAGACATCCTCCCGAATCAGTGGAAAAAGATAGCACCCCAGACAGTGTCAAAGTGACATAAGTGCTGTACCTAAATCCAGATGTTTTGGAAGAAGTCTCCCACTGCTTCCAAATCAAAACAACTCAACCCACAAACCTATTTCTCAACCTCTAAATGAGCTCGGTTAAAGGTTCCAAAATTCCAATTTAGAAATTACATTTTCTACCTTGCAATGTTTGGGAACCCCTGCTCAAAGCAGCGCACACACCCTTCTATCACATATTATTGCACATTTATAGTTGGCTGAGTTTACCAGCAAATATAAAATGTGGCCTGTGCAATAGTTATGGCATGATATGTTACACTCAGCCAATGAATCAGAATCATGGGCAGAAACTGGCATAGAAAAGTCACATCTGGAGATCTTTCTTATACGTACACAATCAAAAAAAAAAAAAAAAAAAAAACCCAGGGGGTCAAAGTTTTGCATATTATAATGGTATGAATATTTTTTTCATAGTGTTAAAACATAAGGCAGGAGATAGAGACCACTGAAGCCAACAATAGCAATTTTAGGCCAAAACAATGACATGAATTAGCACCCACTACATGGTTTTAATTGCACCATAAACAGCCAAGCTGTAAAAGTTTATAACACTGGACATTTCATAAAAAAGTAACTTTTTTTTTACTAGAAAAGTTAAACTATCAACTTGCCACTGACAATATTGACCCATTTTCCCTTTTAAATCTGTGTGGTAAAAAAAAAAGCATGGTGGCAGGATTCATGTGCAGAGTAGTTTTACAAAGGCATAACAATTATTCACTACCAAGGTTTGCAGGGCTCAGAACAGAGGCAGGAAAAGGCAATGTAGGAAAGTCCATTACCAAAACTCATAAAACAAAGCAAAGGTAATGAGAGAAACAGCAAGGCCCAAAAACTAAGGATGGAAACACAGAGAAGCTGTAAAATACAACAAATATTTAAAGGGGACATATTCTGCTCCTTTTCACAGTTATCTGGTCTTAAATGTTTGTGATGTTTGTTAAAAATATCACAAGGGTCAGACAACACAGCAGAACGAGCTCAGTTCATCAAGAGAACCCAGGAGGAGTAAGAGGCTATAGAAACTCTGAAGGGCAAAATGACAAGTTGAAAATGGAAAAAATGGAAGTTCCATATTATTTTTGTCTGCCTGCTATACACGTCTATGTCTAGAATCACTTTCTTAGCCGTCAAAAATAGAAAAAAAATAAACTTCCTCCCATTTATTCTCTTACTAGTCCGGTTAAACAGAAAGGTATGTTTATTCATTTTTTTTTTTTTTAATGGAAGCTTAAAATGTAGCATGTTACACTGTTCCATCTTTGGGCACAGGGAGCAGCCTGACTCAATACAGCATGAGTTAAAAGTCACTGGATACCGTTTTACCGTGCCCCTGAATTGGATAAGCGGTTACAGATAATGAACGAATGAATGAATGGATACCGTTTTATTTCTTTCAGATGCTACATGACCATCTGCCCATTGAAAAAACATCCACTTGATCCAATATGGCAGCTTTCAATATGGCGGCCATGTTCAGGACATCACCCCCTCACCTACTACTTGCTGGGGTATTCAAATAAAAGGGTGTTCTGTGAATTAGACTCACCCTATAGACTTCCATCGCAAAAACATGATTGAAAAATTGTTTACCCTTCTGGCTCACCTCACTAGTAAGACAAAAAAAAAAAAAAATTAGAAGACAACATTTTTTATTTTGTTTTTGATGGCTCTAGTTTTAGCTATTTTCTATCTTTGCTCTGCTCCTATTTTCACCATATGTAATAAGTATTCTTATTTCTTTATGCTCGCTTGTGTCGCTCAGTATAACCTTGTCTTTGTGCACTCACATAAACATGGGTCCAGTGTTGTGATTGAAGACACTAAGACGAGGTGGCATGACAACCCTAAAGTCTCCACACTCTACATGTAAAATGCAGTATTTCAG
Organism: Hoplias malabaricus; assembly: GCF_029633855.1. Lineage (NCBI taxonomy): Eukaryota > Metazoa > Chordata > Actinopteri > Characiformes > Erythrinidae > Hoplias > Hoplias malabaricus. Next base: position 16,656,090 of record NC_089802.1, read on the forward strand.
AATGGCCTATTGTAGCCAAAGAAAACCTTACTGGGTTGTTCTATGTAAATTTTTATTGCACGTTTCATTCATAATTTTTTTCCAGTAATTCTTGTTAACTTGAAAGATACAATTTACTGACAGTGAATCTATACTAAACCTATTTTAAAACATGAGGGACCCAATCAATGGAGCTTTAACGGTTCATTCATGGGCCATCAGGGAGCTGCTTAATGCTCCTCTTCGGTTCACTTTCACTCCCAAGAACACTGCAAAGCAGATCACAGGTCACAGCTTTACAGTATCTCCTCCTGAATATTTTAATAATCATTTGCAGTGTCAGACCCCATCAACTAAGTGGATTAACTTGGAGATTGAGATCAACTTACTGGCTGCGACTCCTGCAGAAACCATGTGCACCTCATGAAGCAGAATGGCTCCATAAACTCCAGGAAGAAATATGCAAGAAATTCCATTTAAGACATAAAGACATTTTTGTCCATAAATATTGTGACCTTTTTAAATAACTACTCAGCTGTACATTAAAAAATGGGGTTCTCTATAGTACTGACTAGAACATTTTTATTGCTATATGCATCAGTATTTTGGTAGTAAACCTATAGACATATGCAAACATTTGACTAAAAATTAATGACAATTAGCACATATATTTAAATATTAGTTTGTCTGTTATTCCATCCTATATATTCCACTCGAAATTAATAGAATGTGTGCATTAAAGCTACCACAACAAATCTGATATTTGCTTATCCCCTGATCTGGGTGTTTCAGTCTATTTTATGCCAAGAAAATCAACGTGTCCTTTGATACAATGGACAAATAGTGAAAAAACATTTGCATTCATATGTACAAGAAGCTCAACATAGAATGAAGAACCAGTTTACCAGTTTAACCATTTAATCATAAACATTATCTTTGATTTGCTATAGTTTTATATTAAAACCACTATATATACTAGGACACTAAAAGGACCCAATGTTTTGGTAAAGTTGTATGTGGTTCATAAAAGCCAGTGTTTACAGAACATGGAGTGAAAAAGGAAGCCACAGCGATAGGAAAACATGGAAGAATGCCAACCATAATTCTCAGAAGAGCAGCAAGCTCAAGAGACCTGAGAAAATAGGTTTTGCAGGAAGTGATTTAAAATGCCCATTCAGTGTGCGCTCAGACAGGACTTTGAGGTTATTTCAGCAAAGTGCAAAAATCCTATACTCAAGAGAAGGTAGAGATATCCTTGGTAAAATATGGCTTGAGTAGAAAATTATTGTTATTATTATTTTTTGCCTTTCGTTAAACTGACTATATTGTATTTTTGTGAGATTACTTTGATTTGATTATGTTGTATCATGAACGTTGTTAGACCTGTCTTAAGGGGGCTGTATCCACCCCCAGTTATTTAATTAATTCATTCATTATCTGTAACTGCTTATCTAAATCAGGGTCGCGGTGGGGCCAGAGCCTACCTGGAATCATTGGGGGCAAGGCAGGAATACACCCTGGAGGGGGCACCAGTCCTTCACAGGGCAACACACATACACGTTTGAGTTGCCAATCCACCTACCAACATGTGTTTTTGGACTGTGGGAGGAAACCGGAGCACCTGGAGGAAACCCACGCAGACATGGGGAGAATACACCAACTCCTCACAGACAGTCACCCGGAGCGGGAATCGAACCCACAACCTCCAGGTCCCTGGAGCTGTGTGACTGCGACACTACCTGCTGCGCCACTTTGCCGCCTGCAGTTCTTTAATTGTCAACAGTATTTCTCTCTGTCTCCATGTTAAAATGTAATGAAACTTGGGCGCATTAGGACCTAGGGAGCTGCTGTTATTACTGAATGTCGCTTTGATGCTCTCAGTCTGTATTGCTTTCTTGACAGAATATGCACATGGTGTTTGCAGGGAAAAGGTTTAGTGAGTTTCCTGACAGCGAGTGTCATTTTAGGAAAAAAATAAAGAAAAACTTTAATTGAATTCCTGTTACAATTTTTAATAAATTAACCACATTGAAAATCCACTGATGCACTAGCAGAAGCTAACAGAAGAAACCTGATTGCTGATTAATGTAAAGTAATCTTGCTGAAAAAGTTAAAATATTCATGCATTGAACACTACATTATTTAGAACAGACTGAATTGAGGTTGTGTTCTCCCCGTGTCAGCGTGGGTTTCCTCCGGGTGCTCCGGTTTCCTCCCACAGTCCAAAAACATACATTGGTAGGTGGATTGGTGACTCAAAAAAAGTGTCCGTAGGTTTGAGTGAATGTGTGTGTGTGTGTGTGTGTGTGTGTGTGTGTGTGTGTGTCTGTGTTGCCATGTGAAAGACTGGCGCCCCCTCCAGGGTGTATTCCCGCCTTGCGCCCAATGATTCCAGGTAGGCTCTGGACCCACCGCGACCCTGAACTGGATAAGCTCTTACAGATAATGAATGAATTGAGGTTTATGTTTTTCCTGATGTTATTACTGTATATTTTACAGATACCTTTATACAATGATCACAACTCAGTTTCTTATAGTTCTTCTTATAGTTGAGTGTGAATTCAGGTAAACCTCATTAATGATCAGTTTACATAGCTGAATTACAATCAGTAATGGACATTTCCTCCACTGTCACTTCTTGTTTAATAAAAGAATTGAGCACTTAGTTTGAGTCTGATTTTCATCCATTTTGATACCTGCTGCATGGATTTAACTGAATACTGGTAATAATGGTCAATGGCAATGATGCGTCTCTGCATTCATGAATTGTAAAATACAGCATGTAAGGCTTCATTACATATGGACTCCAGAAGAAACCAAAAGGTCTTTAAAAATGTTTAAGTAAAAAGTTTTTTGATTTTCTTAAGAGAATATTTTTTTATTTACTTTTTTGTATTTCTTGTAGAATTGCATTTGAGAGCATTCTTATTAACTTTTTAGTGTTTAGGCCCTTCATAGGTTTTTTCTTATGAAAGCTTTTGTGATCAGGGCCCTGGTCCTTTATGAGCTAGGATGGCTTGTCACTTTGTTATTGTTTAGGTGTATATTGAAGAGAAGATAATGCCAGTTTTCTGTGGTAACACTATTTAGTTACTGTTTTCTTAAGGCTTTAATAATCAAGTTTAATGTAAATTGTTAGCACTCTTATAAAGAAAAACTATAACATTCATGTACTTTTACTATCCACTACTTCAGGTTTCAGACATTAGTTTACACAGAAATGCACTGATCTTCTGATGATTCCACCAGAACTACAGGATTATCAGTGTAGTATGTAATCATTCTGAGATATTCTGAAAATCTATTAGAATCCCTATTTCCTTTTCAGAAATGATTTTGATGAATATGTGTGTACACGCAGACATATACATACACACACAATGTTATGTTCTGAATCAGGTGTCACCAATATGCTAATTACCAACAGAAGCTTCAGTCCCTGAAGTTCTCACACTGATATGAAAAAGGTGTTAATGTAAGACATGATCATGCGCTGCATGAACGGTTTAACCTTTACGTTTGTACCTAGCTGAGATAATTACAGTGATGGACACATTTCTGAATGTGTAATTTTATAAAAAGCAAATTGAATACCACAATTACAACTATGACTGATTTAATCTGCCTAAATCACTATAAGGACAAAGGAGGCTAGTGAAGCTTTAAAAGAGGATAAAAGAGGGGTTTTCTAGGTTTCATTAAGGCGATGATTCTCAGTCCTGGTCCTGAAGACAACTTAAAGAAAACACATGTACAACATGCATGCAGTGGTATTCCAGAAACAGGAATGAGCACTACTGCCATAGTGTAAAAATACAAATACTACAAAGAGAACTGAGTTCTGTATGCTCCTTTAAATATCAGGAAATTGTGCTTTTTGGGTCAATGTGATATTGCTACACTTGAAATGTTAAAATATTGAGTATTATAATCATATTTGTATAACGTAGGTGTTAGTAATGGTGGATAGTACTGGTAGCAGAAGTGGTGGAGATGGGGAGGGTGATGAAGTGATGGTGACAGTGATAAAGACAGAGAATGGTTATGTGTGGAAGTGGTGGTGTAGATGAGAAGATTGGTTTATACTACTCCTTAGATCCCTCCAAGCTTCACTGCATCACAACACAGAGAAGAGAAAAATGGACAAAGTGTAGCATGCAGAGGCTTGCAGATGCATTGACCTGCACCTCTCCCTGTAAATCCGACTTGCTTCTTCAATAGCCATGGTCACGAGACACCAACACTATCTGACCTACATGACCTGAATAAGCGTTAAATTAAGTGGAGCTTATACAGAAGCTTTCAGAAAAGATAGTTTGATACTGCCACAAGTGATTTAGTGTCCTCCTGTTTCTATTTATCCTATTCAACATGTATGTTGGCTGTTTCCTCTGTGAGTGTCTGCATAGGATGACTGCATTTTGATGCAGATACATTTACGTTATAGGCTTTAATGGTGATGTGTTAGTGTTGGTCGTATTAGTGATTTTTGTAGATTTGGAGTGCTCAATATGTTGATGATTATGACAGTAGTAGAGATGCTGATATTGCAGTAGTGATGGAGATACTGGTAGTGACTGTGGTGCTCATGATGATGAAGGAGTTGGTAGAGGCGGTGGTCAGTGGCTGTGATTTATTATTATTATTACTTATTTTGTTATATACATATACACCTTTTAAATATATTTTTAAAAGGTTTCCATATTTTTTCCAACTAATACAACCAGCTTACTGCCAGAAGTGTGGGCTACATGAAGTTGCCCACAGATTATGTGTCTATTTTTCTTGTATTAGACCAATGCATCCCAGAATAGTTCTTGTAACTGTAATGGGTATAACACCTGACAGTACATCTAATTGCTCTCCTTTCTTTTGCCCTCTGTTACACAAACATGGCTCATGTGGGGCCTGAGTGCTGAGCACCTGGAATTAGCATGGAGCTGTATCACTCCCCTGAGACTCCTGCCACATCCTGAGTGCACACAGCCCAGGGCATATGCACCGTTCCCCTCCTTCCGCATCCTGCACACTCCACAGAGCTCTAATTACAATCCCACCCCTCTGCTGAACCATAGTGAGCTACATAACCTTCAAGGACTTCCCCTTGCTCCGCCATCGGCAGGTACAGAGAAACTCACAGCAGTGTAGGAAAGAGATAGCATTAGTATGCACTTAGGAACAGTGTGAGTTCACATCTCCTGAGAGGAGGGCTGATTTTTAACTTCCAAATACAGATTGTCATGGGTAAATGCCTCCTGTTCAAGCTGTCTGTATGCAAAAAAAAAAAGTATGAAGAAACGTAACGCATCAAAATAAAGTTGATGCAACATACATTATTTTATTTGTATAGAAATGCACAAATTTACGTAAAAAGAAATTTGCAAGTCTGCAATTTGCCTTCATACTTCAGGAAAATGGTTCATTTATACATATGATATATAACATTTATGGGACATATTTTCATTTTATTAATGAATTCAGCTACATTAATATGCACCCTACATTGACAGAGTCATTCAACTGCACACAATATTTTTTTTTGAAAATGACTGGCCTAATGTTCTCAGTAAATTCCATCAGCTCCTCACAGTAACTTTCTAATATCAGGTGTAAAACCTTCCCAGAACAAAAGGTCTAAATTCATTGCAATTTGAAATTGTATTAAATTGTAGACCAAGTGAAATGCTCTAAAATAAAATCTTTTTACATTGACTACCATTAAAATGTAAGGTTTTTTATTATTTCTCCTATAAAGTTACTATTTTTGAGATACATATTTTTTCTTTGGGCTGCAATAATATATAAGACTTTGCTTAGATGCTCACACTGATACCATTTATAATAATATTTATATTTTATACTATACATTTTATAAAAAATATTGTGTCCCCTTCCAACACAGAAGTACCAGATATTTTTTAGATGGATGGATGGATGGATGGATGGATGGATGGATGGATAGATAGATAGATAGATAGATAGATAGATAGATAGATAGATAGATAGATAGTCCCATTTATCTATCTATCTATCTATCTATCTATCTGACACTTTAAAAAAAAACATTCACTGAAAGGTTGTTTGTAGAATCTGAATGCCCTGCACCTCACTTTTCAGCAGCTGCATTGTTGCCTGAAAATTATATTCAAATTTCTGCATTTATTGCAAATAAGGTCAGAGCACAAGGGTACAGCAATTCATGAGGCTTCTCTGGGGAAAAAGGAAGTGTCACAATAGCACCTTTCAAATTTTGCATGTTGCTCACATAAAGTTTGATGACTTTGAGGAAGGAGCCTTATCATATTCTCAAAGCACAAAGGGTTGCAGCCAGTGAACAATGCACTTCTGTAGTGACATTAACACAATATCAATGTCACTGGCAGGCATGGGAAAACTCACTGACATTGCCACACAACCGGAAATCTTAAGTCAGAATTGCATAAGGAAAATGTGCAGATGAGGACATGTATACAAATTGGTGGGTTACCATGCCTTCGCCTTGTGCTAATTTTATTCCTTTATAAATTTAACCATGTGCTGTTTGTACTAATTAAACTTACTGTCTAAACCATTCATTTATTTGCCATCCTCTAGTGTATCTCCTACAGAGTGCACATAAGCATATATTTACACAAGTATTTACATGAGCTAAAGGGTCCTTGTTCTATCACTTATGAAAAAAAAAAAAAAATTATAGGGATTCTCTAGTCCTTACACTGCATAAATGGATTTACAAAACCACAAAATCAAACCAATATAAAAAGAGGAATCAGAAATCTTACCACCAAAAATAGCAGAAAATATTTAATATATAAATTGCAACTCATGAGATAAAGAATCAAACAGTACCTGAATGAACTACATTACACTACATACAGTTGGTCCCCACATGGGAGCAGAGGTGTGCATCTAAAATCAGGTTTTACATAAAGCAGAGTAAATGCATTTGCTTCTGAAGCTCCAACCTTCGTTCATACTGAATATGCAAGGACTGATTCGGTTTGGACTGAAAAAAGAAGCAAGTTTGAAACAAATTGGAACCGAGGACACTTATGTCGTTTTTTTAAAGCATAGTAACAAGCAATCTTTGTTTAATCAAAAGGTTAATCCATAGACATGTCATAAGTGAACATATGTCAAATAAATATAGGAAAACAGTAGGATATTCACCATTAATGGAGTATAGTTGTTATTATTATAACATGTCAGAACTGTTCAGTTTAACTTGGTTTGTCTGTTTATTTAGCCATTTTTCTCCAAATATTTTTGAAATTCAGGTATTTACAAAATGAAGAATTATAATATCATATTGGAAAAAATATTGTATTCCAACTAATTCTGGAGCATTTCTATTGGTCCATTCATCAAGACCTTTTCACACAGTGTAAATGGCAGCATGCAGTGTTGTTTGTGTATGTTTTTCTTTGGACAACAACAATAGAACATTCAAAGTTGTCATTTAGAGCCACATGTGGACTATAAGAGAGTGGAGGGGGGTTAAAGGGGCAGAACTGACCAAAATAAAAATCTTAGGTGGCAGTTATGCTATAATCAGTGCTCCTCATGCTCATATCTAACTAATCATCTTAGCAAATTAGTAAGCCACAATATGCTAGTGATTAATAAGAAGTAGTGTTTAACTGCCTCACACACTGACGCAGATAGTCTGGACATAATTATTTCTCTAGGTTCATTTTTTTTTACAAAAAAAAAAAAAAAAAAACAAAGATAGAAAGAAAATAAATAAATAAATACATAAATAATATAAAAAAATCTTCTGCAAATTCCATCCTCATCATCAGCTTGAAGTCACTCATTAAATGTAAATCAATCATTTTGTTCCATAATTATAATCATACACAAGATAAGAGTTAAAATATCCTATGCCAATCCATTAGATTTTCACATAGAGCTCATCACACTCTCTTCCTACTGGCAGCCAATAAAATTCCTGTTGGATCCTTCAACTCATCACTAAGATTGCTGTGACCATTTATAATCTGATCTATCTGTCAATGCTATTAACACCCTTCACCGGTTCAGCTTTTAGTCCCACAACTTATTCTGTATTGTTTATCGCTGCATTATACCATCTACCAAAACTCTTCACTGGTCTCTCCAGTACTGTAGGGATCATTTCTCCTTCCATCAAAAAATGTTCTTGCACAAGTTTTCCTTTGACAATCAACAGACTTCTAGACTTGCTTCGTTTATCTTTCAGCCTTGCCAACCTTAGACTATCATTTAACTTCTCCAGCAACTGCCATGTGCAAAGAACAGTAGTTGCTGACGTCATCATGTCATCCATGTAAGCACTAATTGGGGAGAGCCGAGTACTGTCATGCAAACTTTCCCTGCCTACAACCCACTTAGAGGCCCTAATTACTACTTCCATTGCCATTGTAAATGCTAATGTTGAAATCGTACATCCAGCCATTATACCTATTTCTAATCGCTGCGATGATGTAACAAATTCCCCTATTCTAAAGCAAAATGGAATATTCTCAAAGTATGCTTTAACCTGCCTAGTAACAGTATCTGGCACCTGGAAGAGTTCAAAATCCTTCCACATAAGTTTATGTGGCACTGAGGCAAATTCATTAGCTAAATCTAGGAAAACAACATGTAAATCCATACCCTCATTCTTAGCTGTCTGAATCTGATGCCAGATCATGCTGCTATGTTCCAAACATCCTGCTAAACTAGAAATCCCTGCTTTTTGTACTGATATATCAATTTATTTGTTTGCTTTCAAATAAGCAGCAAGTCTCCGTGCTATTACACTAAAGAAAATCTTACCCTACACATTAAGAAGACTTAAGGGCCAAAACTGTTCTATACTCACATAATCTTTCTCTTTAAGAATAAGAATACCACCTGTTCTTCTCCACTCTTTTTGAATGATCCCTTTCTTCCACACAACAAACATCAACTTCCACAAAAATTTCAAGACCTCAGGTGGATACATATACACCCAATATGGCACACCATTAGGACCTGGAGCTGAACCTGCCTTTGCATGACACACCACATCTTGAGCCTCACTTAATTTTGGTGGGCTAATCTCCATTTGTGGCTCGATTTCACCTAATGGTGGAATATCCTGTGGCAACTCTTGTTACTTTGGTTAAAATGTTCCTTCTTTATCTGTATACACACAATTGAAATGCTCCTCTAATTCCCTCTTTCCAACTTTTAAACTCCCAGATTCATATTCCTTCTTTTTCCTCCTTTTCCTTAAGTTCTCTGCTCTTAAGACTGGCAGCCTACCCTTAAGCTCGTATATATATATATATATATATATATATATATATATATATATATATATATATATATATATATATATCAGTGGCGAATGCTGGTCTTTCAAAAAGAGGAAGCTCAATTTTGGCCTACATCATAAAATGTGTCGGTTTATTAATAAGTAAATTCTACCCTCCGTTCCTTTTTAAGAAAATGATCTGTCGACTTGTCGTACCAACAAGGCGTCTTTTCAGTACATAAATATCTAGTTCCCAGTCATGCCCTGTTCCTTTATCAAGTATGGGTTACTAGGTTTATAAATGTTAAGGTGTTTGATTTTAAAATGTTAAAATGTTATTTTTCTAACTTTCTATCTTTCTTTTTAAATTGTTGCTTTCTAGTAAACAAGTTGCTTTAATGTCATCTCATGTCATCAGCAACAGACAAGATAAACTATTTTTATAGTTCGTCATTATTTTTTATTGTTGTAAACAAAGGCACTTATATAAAGCACCAAAGCTTCTCCAGACCTTCCAATCACAAGGGTATGTATTTTGGCCTTTCCTGTTTTTGAAATACCAGAAACACCTCTGTGACAATGGCTATATAGCTAATGGTGGTCCGGCAAAACTAGACTTGCCTAATTTCTCTTTGCTCTCATTTTTGTTATACACAGGTTTATTTCCTTTTGTGTGTATTGGAACAACACAAAAAATAAAACGAAGAACAAACAGCCACAATTGATATAATTTCATGCACCTTTGATTTGCACCTTTTCAAAATTGTGGGTAAATAACTTTGTTTCAAACATGTGATGCTCGTTTAAACTCACTTGTTGCAAGTAACAGGTATGGGCAATATAAAAATAACACCTGAAACCAGATAAAAAAGAGATAAGTTGACTTAATACTCCATTGTGTCTGGGTGTGCCACACTAAACATGGAAAACAGAAGAGAAGAGAACTGCCTGAGGACCAAAATCGTGGAAACAATCTTTCCCTAAAGATTAACAATTTCAAGGATACAAGTCCATCACCAAAGATCTTGATGTTCCTTTGTCTATGGTGCACAATATCAAGAAATCAAGAAATTTATAATCCATGGCACTATAGTCAATGTCCCTGGATATGGACGGAAGAGAAAAAATGAATGAAAGATTGCAACGCAGGATAGTCCAGATGGTAGATAAGCAGCCCCAATCAAGTTCCAAAAATATTCAAGCTGTCCTGCAGGCTCAGGGTGCATCAGTGTCAACGTGAACTATCCGTCAACATTTGAATGAAATGAAATGCTATGGAAGGTGACCCAGGAGGATCCCACTGCTGACACAGAAACATAAAAAAGCTAGACTGCAGTTTGCCAATATGTACATGAGTAAGCCAAAATACTTCTGGCACAACGACTTGTGGACAGATGAGACCAAGATAGAGCTTTATGGTAAAGCACATGATTCTACCGAAAATGAAAAGAAAAATACACAGTACCTACAATCAAATATGGTGGAGGTTCAAAGATGTTTTGGGGTTGTTTTGATGCGTCCGGCACTAGGTGCCCTGACTGTGTGCCAGGCATGAAATCTGAAGATTAGCAAAGGATTTTTGGTCGATAGGGCCCAGTGTCAGGAAGCTGGGTTTGCATCCTAGGTCATGGGTCTTCCAGCAGGACAATGACCCCAAGCATACTTCAAAAAGCACCCAGGAATGGATGGAAACAAAGCACAGGAGAGTTATAAAGCGGCCAGCAATGAGTCCGGATCTAAATCCTATTGAACACCTCTGGAGAGATCTTAAAATTGCTGTTGGGAGAAGGCTCCCTTCAAATATGAGAGATCTGGAACAGTTTGCAAAAAGAAGAGTGGTCCAAATCTCCAGGTGAGATGTGTAAGAAGCGTGTTGATAGTTAGTGTTATATATATATATATATATGTATATATATATATATATATATATATATATATATATATATATATATATATATATATATATATATATATATATATATATTAAGTTGAGGGTGCCAGTTTGTTTTTAGCCATCCCATTTTTGGAGTATTGTGTGAAGTTATATCAATTTTGGCTTCTGCTTTTTGTGTTGTTCCAATACACGAAGTGGATGCAAACATGTACATAACACTTTCTGCCATGACTGCAATTCTACCATCTTAATCTAAGAAGCTTAATTTATTACACATTCATCCTTTTCATTCATTCATTATCCAGTTCAGGGTCACAGTGGGTCCAGATCCATCCATCCATTTATTTATTTATTTTTGGTTGCTTACCAAAGTATCTGAGTTATGGCATATTTCATATAAATATTATGCTGCTGATTGATCACCTGCACTGAAATGTCCATGGTTCTTATCATACAAATGTATTGTGACTCAGACAGTAAATACTATGTACATTGTTCAGTGCAGTCAGATCTACATTCACCTTATTGCAATTTTGATGAATGATTGCCTCACTATTGCCTTGTGTAGCGCAGATGTTGCTTTGATTTTAATTTGTTCACAGTTCAGTAGATGTGGTCTTGTTCAATATATGTTTTCTTGATCAGTAAACATTGTCTCATCCAGTGAATGCTACCCTGATCAAAAGATATAGCCTCACTCAGCAGAACTTGCGTCAATACTGCAGTAAATGCTGTCTTGTTTAGATGATGTTTTGTTATTTGACTTATTCAGTAAACATTGAATGATCTCGCTCAGTGCTTAGTCCAGCTGACTTTCTCTTGTTCAGTAAACACTGTGCTCTTCAGTAGATGTTCCTTTTTTCAGAGTGTATTTTCCTGCTCAGTTGATACTTCTCTGATTAGTGGATATTGCCTTGCTCAATAGATGCTGCCTATTCAATAGTTGCTCCAGATGCTGTGGATGTCACCTTGTTTAGTACATAGTATCTGGTTCAGAACATATTGACTTGATTATTAAATATCAATTGCTATCACTATACTCCCAAAAGACTATACTCTGATCTCTTTCCCTGTGGGTTTCAGTCATCCTTCAGTCCCGTCTTTGAAACCTTGAAAGCCTGAAAGCCAATTCTGAGGTAACAAGTGCAGCATTATACATAAGTGGTTTGTACATCTAGTTAGTGAATGTGGGCATTTATATTTACATACAAAAGCAATGACTTGACCACACTTTTTCAAACTCTTTCACTATTGAAGCAATTGGTTACATGGAACTTGCACTCTTCAGCAGTTTCCAGTCTTTCCTTTTCGAATAAAATGTATTGGGAAGACAAATGACAGACCCTGCACATCATTTTGACAGAGTGTAGCACATAATGTTATATTGCTCCTGCTTAGCATTAGTCATCTTTAGAAAGAACAAGAACAGGTTAGAGAATACTGTTCACCAGAAACAAATGCTCAGAAATATGCAACCTTTTATTATTTAGAACAATTTGTCAGATGCTGAAGGGCAAAGTAAGCATATGCTTATTATCAGAATGTGTTTATCGTTCACATAATTACTGTACACTCTTGAAAATGTTTCTCTGGAACAATGGGATTGAATAATCAGATTTGGTTCCCCATAGAATCCTAAGAGAAATCTAAAGGATTTCTAAGGATAAACTATTAAAAGTTCCTGGTCAGATTCATTTATTTTAGGCAGGTCTGAATCTGAAGCGTATAGCTCTTGTCTTGTTACATTAATTTAAGTGCATTTTAGGTTTAGTTACATTTCCTGTCATCACTAATTACAATAAAAGGCAACCTCTAGTTGCTCTGCAAGCTGGAAAAAGGTCCGGTGTTTATACACAGTCCTTGCTTTGTAAACAGGGAAACAAACTACAAGTCTGAACTGGCTCAGGTGTTCTGCCTCTCTCCATCACTTTCTCACGCACAGCTGAGAAACTTCATCTGGAAATGTTTGGATGGTGGAAAGAATTCAAAGGCTGAAAAGCATGGAAAGAGATGAGGATATTGCTCTATTTCTGCTCCATAGGTGAGTAATATTTGACTGTTACATTACGAAGGAATTGACTCCAAATTCGAAAGGTCGCTAACTGCATGAAAGTGAACGCACACAGAAAGTGCTAAATATCTAAATAGCAAAATAGCTAGTTAGCTTGCTTCCACCTAAAAATGTGTGGAGTTTCTGAATGAGCACAAACATTGGTTGGAGTTTGTTTTTCTTTGTTCTGGACAACAGTAGTTCTCCAGTATCGTCTACATTGCCTTTAATATTACTACTATTAATACAACTCACAATAGTAAACTCTTAGTAATGTAGTAAGGCTATATTTTTATAGTAGTAGTAATAGTAGTGTTACATATAGATTAATAATTTAGTGTTCAGTTACAACATGTAAACATCATGACATAATATGATTCTTCATGTGACAACATTGGAATTCATTCATTCTTGATGGACTTTAGTGAAGATACTCTAAATGCATTTCTGGGAAACCAGAGGTTATTTCTGAATTGTCAGTAAATCTCTCTCTTAGGGGTCCTAAAATATTTTCCATCCCAAAATGTTCACATTGTAATAAAAGTTGAGAACCCCAAGCTGATATTTTAGAGTTTATGGTAAGTAACCATAAACCAATGTATGTGAATATTTAGCCAATAAAGAAAACATGTACTGTGAGTTGGACAATTCAGAGCCTAAAGTGCTCCTCCTATGGCACAACTCCAGAGACTTTAATGCAATTAGGCAATAGGTAACGCAAGCTTCTAGATAAAACAGTTTGCTTTTCCAGAGGAATAGAGCAATTTAGAAACTGCAAGAAGAAGATACAGCACATGTTCATGCTTCTCCAAAACTTGCATGACCAATATATCTCACATTCAAACAGGGTGTTATGAGGCGAGTGTGTTAAGTCTTATGGGTTGAGCTTTATTATTTGGACCATATAAATTTCAAGGTCCTTGATACAGAGCAGTGCTCCAATCATTAGTTTACAGTGGCATTATAGCAGCGATGTGTGTTAAAACTGGGTGGTATATGAGTGATGAGGGTGTCAACTCCCTGTAACAGCTTGACCTTGAGTGGCTGCAGTGTTCTACTGCACTAGAAGCTGGGGAGTGGGGGGTGGGGGTACTACAATGCCAGGTGGATGAAAAAAGTGACTTTCTCTCTTGAGAATAAACTATGTTCAGCATTGTCTACTTCAAGGACAAATGCTAGGAGATTTATGTGAAACAAGAGCCTGGTAAATCCATACTCCTGTAAACACTGATCAATATTACTGGGTCTTGGCCTGGTTGATTTAGCCTCAAGTTCATCCGCAAATTAACTTTAAGTGGAATATAAGCTGGGGTATAAGTGAGCAATGTAAAGACTTAAGATATAGGTCTAAGGTCACTGGGAAACTTGCAAGCAAGTGTAAGAGAGACAGCTTCAATAACACAGCCAGCTGTCCCGGCTCAGTCAGAGGACTGCTGTCTGAAAAGGTCCTGTGTTAAGTGTGCACCAGCTATGTGTTTTTGTTTGTTTGTTTGTTTGTTTTAAATATGTACATATAAATAGAAAATAATAATCAGATTAGACTGAGTCTCTATACTGATACACAACACATTTCATTGTTGTAATTGTCAATTATATTTAATAATGTCATATCAAGAAGCAACTGGGTAATCATATAAATAAAACTGAAGCTGAAAGAAAGTCAGCAGATAGCAGTTAGCAGCTCAGCAGCACTCACCTCAACACAGAGCCATCAGAAAGTTTTCTAAGGCATGGATATTAATTATACATTTAGACCATAGCGTCATTTCTAAATAATAAACAGTCAAAGACCAATTCCATCCTTGCAAATAGAAAGTACACAAAAAGTAAATCAATACATTTTTGTTCATTTTTTAAACTAGCTTCAGACTTCTGTGGGAAAGTGGAGTTGGCAGTGTTTCAGTAAGTAAGTAAATAAATCAATAAACAAGCTATTCCCACATTTTTGTTTAATTGCTTTGAACCTCTGGTTTGCTTTTGTTTTTGAAGCTCCTTTTTGGTCTGCTTAAACTCAAATTAAAATTAATCTGTTTTTTTATGATTAATCATGTATTTACATTTAAGAATTACCATCAGCATCCCATCCCATGAGAGTAAACAAATTAAAGCCATACTATTCATTAAAATATTTAATAAAATATTTTCTGATTTAAATAATTAAGATTTCATCAGACAAGAATATCTGATTGCAATTAAGGACTTTATTATATCACACCATGTGGAACTGTATTCTCTTCATCATCCCTCAGAAAATATCTGAAATACATCTGAAGAAACTGGATTGTTGGGATTGTAATCCTATTGTTTGTGAGCATTGACAGCATCATGAGGAACATTATTTAGATTTCATTATTTTCTGTTTATTCTCAATGTGTACACTGTGGAAATTGAATTCATGGGTATGCTGATTTCCAGTTAGTAACAAATATATGCACATACAGATGAATGTAAGGCAGTCAAACCTTTAGCTAATGGAGATGATTGCTCTCATGCCTGGGACATTTAAAATGGAGATTGGTATCGAATGACAGTTTGAATGGCAGCTCAGAAGTAGTTTTAAAGTGCTATTAGTATTTTTAGTCTTCCTCTAGCTTAAGGCAGAACCGGTAACGGTCAGCATTAAAGCATTCCATTAGTTATGAAAGCATGGTGTGACTCATATCTTTTGCATGGTTATCTGGGGTACATAGTTAAAGTTTTTCATTTTTGCATCTCTGCTTGTTTCCATTTCCCCTTTCCTGGGACTTTTATGGTCTACTTGCCTGGGTAATGCACCAAACCCCAGTTTGCAGAGTGGAGACCAGAGATGTATGGTGCTATGCTATACAACCCACAATTTAAAAATTTTATATGGTATTTTAGGAAAATGACACATTTTCCTGCCCATATTCTGTGGTGAGGAGTCAACTCAGGAAGCATTCATCACTTTACTGACTGCAAGCTCTTTCAGTACTCGCACTGACTTGTTGGGATGGCAGTTGGGGGATGAATATATGATGAGGCACACCCCATCAAACCTCTCTCTCACACATACACCCCATCAAACACACTCTCTCTCTCTCACACACACACACACACACAATCAAACCTCTCTCACACATACAATCAGACCTCTCTCTCTCTCTCTCTCTCTCTCTCTCTCTCTCTCTCCCTCTCTCTCCCTCTCACAGACACACACAATCAAACCTCTCTCACACAAACCATCGAACCATCAAACCTCTCTCTCTCTCTCTCTCTCTCTCTCTCTCTCTCACTCACTCTCTCTCACTCTCTCTCACTCACCCACCCACCCACCATCCAGTTGGTCATGTAAAATGGGAAAAATGGGACTCTTAAATCATAAGGCTTTTGCAGGAAGAAATTTTCCGTTCACTGTGAGTAAAAACAATAAAAATGCAAGTAGAATATGAACCTGAAAATATGCAATAATATGTACAGTGAGCTGAATTGTGCTCTGTTTCCACTGTACCCAACACACAACAATATCTACCTGCCTGTTTAGCAGCATTAAACATATTAAAATCTCATATAATCATCTTATACTTATATAAGATGTCACAACTTTTTATATAATCCTAATGTATATTATATAATTTCCTAATGTTTTGAGCACCTTTATATCTCTGCAGGTCTCCTACACATTCTTTAATACCTTCTCATGTTGTCATGTGGTCATGAAGGATCATGATCATGAAGGACCACACTCCTGTGCCTTTTCATCCATTACTGATCACCAAGCAACATTCTGAGAACTCATTTTTCAGGGAAGCTGCTAGATTGTCTACCATGGGACATCCTCAGACTTTGGGATTACAAAGTCATAACAGTTCATCATCCTTCAACTCTGTTCCCAGGGGTTTCACAAACAGGACTAAAAAGCATCAGGCAGAGGCGATGAAGGCTAGGATTTCTATTGATCTGGATCCTAAAGGGATCCAAACCAGGTAAAACTTGCCACTATATGAATGACAGATGAGCGCTCAGATTTATGATAGGACCTCATTCAGGGAACACAGATGATTTTTTTTTTCCTAGTCATGAATTTTCACAAGTGGTTAAATCATCTCAAATGTAAATCAGGGACAGTTCAGTGGTAAAATTCAGTTTGCGTGTAGTTTGAATATAATAAACTTCACAAGATTTAATTAAAAAAATAATATTTCTGACTAAACTCTCATTTTAATCTGAATCTCGAAAACATATCAAATCAGCATTATCAGCTCTCTTCATCCTGATGTTTCACTTAACTTACTATATAAACAGCCTTTCAAGCATGACGTGAGTGTTGCATTTCTTATCAGAGAATCAGCTTCATTACACTGTTCAAAATTCTGAATCATTTAATCATTACAATCAACATGGCTTGAAATTGGTGACTGAAATTAAAATTGGGCTCCCAAATGGCCCACCTCTTTAAATATTGGCTGTATCATTGGGAGGTTTTGGGTTCAGTTAATTAATTCTCTCTAGGAGTGTAGGGTATCCCTCCCTCTTGTCTCATCACTCAATGCTGACCAATGCAGGAATCTTTCAAGACAAAATAACATAATTGTTAATTGTTGTTTTCCTCCATCTTGACCTATCAATTGATGTTGTGTTATTGGCAGTATGAAAAGAAGCAGTGGCTGGTTTCAGATGTCTCAGAGGAAGCCTGTACTAGTCTTCACTGTCCCAGGTGGGAGACCTAGCTAATGAGTGGAATAGGCAGTGATTAAAGACTGGGTAGAAATTTGAATTGGGGCAAAAATAAATCAGGATAAACAACAGATAAGACCAGCCTGAGGTCAGGACACCTTGTGTGAATGTAGTGAGGGACAAATAATCTTCAAAACCCTCCCAGTTGTACCATAGCATGGACCAAGCATTAACAGATGGTACCATCAGATTAGTAAAAATGCCTTTAGAGCAATTTACAAGGAACAAGGACCTGTTCCCTTTCATTCTGTCAGCAAATGTAAAGGCATGTAATATGTATGCAAATTAAGGTTTAACAAAGTTACAATTGATAACATGCAGGAAATATGTACTTCAAAAGATTGCATTTTGCTTCTATTACTAAAGATGAACTTAACAGGTTGTAAAATAAATGAGAAATGATATTAACTATATTAACAGAACTCATTCAGAGCTGTCAGTCACTTTTTCTGGATAGAAATTGTTTTTGAAAATTCTCAGACATTAAAGAAATTCATTACCTAAAGGTTTGACTGTGACTGCACTGATAATACACTATATGCCTAAAAGTTTGGAGACACCTGCCCATGCAATGTTTCTTCTAATGAGGATATTAATAAGCTGTCCTATTTTGCTGCAGTAACAGCTCCTATGCATTTGTAAATCATTTCTGTAAACACTGGATGGCATTTAGCAATGAAAACATTCATGAAGTCAGATACAGAGGTAAGATTTTTAGTTCTGGATCATAAACTCATCCAAAAGGTGCTGGATTGTGTTTCATCACTCCACCACTACATAGCTGAATACTGGAGAATGATAAACCCTCTTGCTATTTTACAGAGATTATACAAGCTTCATGTCTGTATCAGCAATGGGTGCACTTTAAATGTACCTGAATGCATTAGTCATAATTTGTGTTTTCACCTTACACAGGGTACTGGAATTAACATTTGATTGGAATTTTCACAGTGAAATAGCTGATGACCAATGTTTCCAAAAATGTTACAATGAATTCTTTTTCAAATCATTAATCACACTTTTCAGCAGATTAACTGTCTTATCTTGCTTCAGTGCTCATAATTGATGTGTGGCAAAAATGCGTGTCAGGGTCTATATGCCTGGCAGAACATGGCCATTTATATTTATATGGGTAAGGGTTGGGTGTCATTCTCCTGGCAGTACACCTGGACTTCCTAAACGCTGGCCTCATGCTCCACTGCAGTCAGGTTTTCTCTGTACACAACAGCATGTGTGGCGCTACAGTACACAGCACATTGCAGTCTCTTATTTGACTGCTTTCCTCTCTCAAGCTCCATGGAAATGGAATTTATTTAATTATATTTTCATTTTACACTATTGAGCATACCTTCATCTCAACTAACTTGGGTCTTATTTATTTTCAGATTTGAAGTGCAAATCTATTTTAACTAAATGTGGAAACAAACTACATAAGAAAAACATAGAAACTGACTCAATGTGAATTATTCGTGACAAGACTGTCTTTTTCCTTTTCCATATTAATGTAGAACAGTTTAACAGATCTAATCTGCACTGTAATTCATTCACGGACTGCCCACTGTCAGCAGTACAATCCTGATAATATAAAAGGTGATGTGCATTGAAAATCCTTTGTCTTTAGTACATATGAGTTATGATTTATTTTACTTTTTTCTAGTCTGGACGGTGCCGTATACAGCCAGAACAGAAAGGCAGTGCAGGATTTCAAAGCTGCTTAAAGTATATGTGTGAAGCCACTATCACAGTTAAGGTGGAAGCTGTGGAAATATATAGACTGTTGGGGCAAATACTGGGCATAGTTAATCTCCCAAAACTTTGTTAGAACTACACTAATAGCAACATAAAACAAAACAGGCCAGAGCATGGTGGAACAGGCAGTAGCTGACAAACCAATTTTCCCCAAATTATTACAGTTCAAAATGTCTGTGACATGCTTTGTTCTAAAATAGCACAACGTAACAACACACCTAATCAGCCCAGTTGTGAACAACTAATGTCGATTCCTATTAATGAAAATGAACCACTGCTCTCCTGAAATGAGTGTGTGCAACAAGTGAGTAGAAGCTTTTGTTTTTAGTGCTCAATTCTCTTATATCTCCTGCCCTTAAAATAGCTGGAAATACTTAGATGGGTGGCAATTGTCAAGGGAGAATTCTCAAGACTCCCCATTTTAGGCAACCCACAAGAGAAAATAAATGTGGACATACAAATCAGAAAGACAACATTGTGAAGGACCATAAATAATTTTAACCCATACTCTAATTCTTTAGTTCAATCTGCTTTAAAAATCTTAAAGTCATTTAACCATTGCAATAATATTTCAGTGAGATTTCTCAGTTCCTCTTTTACAATTTGTCATGAACAGCAAACTCCCTAAGAAAGTCTAACAAAGAAGATTTACTGCTGCAGTGATATGTTGTGTCATATTTACAGCTAAAATAAAATTTCCACATTTATAACCTGAGAGGATGTTTGCTGATTTTTGGCAGAATTATAACAGCACACCACCGATCTTCCTTCAATATTTGTTCATGTGCAGACATAAATCATTTTTTCTCCAAGCCTCAAAATCCTCTTTTTTATTTTCCTTCATTTTGCCACCTTGTTAGAGACTTAATGAGACTTACGTTATAACAGAGCTATAGTGGATCACAGTAGTGGATCAGTTCATATGGATGGAGTTTTATTTGGCACAAAGAAATAAAATATAACAAACTGTTAAAAAGAACTAAAGAACAACTTTAAATAATGTAAATTAGGGCAGACAAAATTATTAAATGAATTGTGATTACTTGGTGTACATTATTTTCAAAATTTTTACAGCATAGAAGTTCTGAACAATGAAAATCACGTGAATGCGGGATAAACATGGAAATCTTTCCTATGAGCATTGGTGATTTCCCCCCAATTTTTTTTAACCCAAATTTTGACATTTTCTAAATTCCCCCTTAGCTACTGGTCCACCCATTAGCTAGAACTCTCCCAATAACACAATACTACCAGGCAGGGTGGGCAAAGGCTAGCACATCATTATTATAAAACACTCCCAAAAGGCCACTGACACAATATCATTATAGAGCTCAACGTGCTTGTTTAAGTCTTGTTTCAAGTGAGACTGCAGTTAATGCTTCGTCTGCTATAGATGTCTTAAATTAGTGCGTGGTTGTTGATATACTTCACTGCACTTTATGTGCTTTGGTGATGAAAACATTCACCCCAAATGTGCCAGCAGAGACATCAATAGAATATGCCAGTTAAAAGGTTCATTTTGAAAGAGTATTAGTTACAATATATGAGCAGCTGAGCTCCAGGCTGTTTAGGCCAGAAATTATGACAAGGCTAATGTTGGCTTTTGTTCGTATTCTTATTCTGCCCTAAATGCTGCAATGGAGCTGCACATTTGAAACAGGAAGCAAACTTACGTTTTGTAAGACTAGAGATTCTTCCAAGGGTGTTCAAATATGTGACAGCAGCAATATATCCATGAATACACTTGGACAACGGTTTTAATCAAATTATTACCCCAATTTTCAAGTTTTTTTTTTTTTAATGATTGGCATTATTTATATACCTAATTAACAAAAGGCATATTTTGGTATTATATTTTTGCTAAATTCCTTGAAATTATTATTTTAAAACCAATATATTTGTAAAACTGTTACTTTCTGGACCATTTTATTTAGTGCAGAACATTCAACATATTTGTTTATTTTTTGTGTTTGTTTATTTTTGCTTATATATATATATATATATATATATATATATATATATATATATATATATATATATATATATATATATATATATATAAGCAAAAAAAAATTATATATATATAAAACAGAATTGACTAATAAAATTAATCAAAGTTCCCAGCACTAATGAAGTGCTGCAACCCAAGTTAAAGTTTAATTACATGCAACAAAGCACAACATCAGAGTTTTAAGCTTTGAATAATGAGAAAATATTTAATTATGCAGACAAAGGCATTTATTTACACTGAATGCTTTTGTCATGTTAGGTGCCTTATCTGTCACTCCTCACATAAGCCCCATTGCTTGTTTGATTCTGTGTCCTCATGTGTGCACTGGAAAAAAAAAAAAACGTTTGCAAGCATCTGGCTTTCATCTCAAAGTCCTTACTGATTAAATGGACTGTTAAATTTATTTGCACTCACTTCATCCTCTGTCTCAGTCAATAAGACTTGTGATTGGTTGGGCTTCACTCTACATGCAGTGCAGAATTATGTTGCTGTAAATAGCTTTAAAAACAACACATTTTTGCTTTTGTTGTGTCCATACCGTATGTGGTATAAACACACATGTGCAGACTTAATAGTGACAAGGCACTCCATTGAGGCCTGTGGTCATTTTTTTTATTTCTGCAGGTAGTGCTTGAGGCATAGCCTTTCTTATAGTTGCCCTTCTTTTTCTCACCAGACAGCATGTCTTTATTTTTGTAGCCAAAGCAAAGCCTTGGGTATCGAAAGGGTTTGCAGAAAGCTGTAGACATTTGGAGAATAAAAAATAAATACAAAAAAAATAAAATAAAATAACAGATCAAAAAACCAAAGATGATCCAGGCATACAAGGTCCTCACATCTCAGCAACTACTCACCTCTGTTTCAAGAGCTGATATAAAAATCAGTGAGCACTAGAAACTTTAATGGCCTGCCCACAGAAGAATCGATCAGGCACTTTGAAAAGTATGTGAATATAATCCAGATGTTTACTCATACTCATGTGGACATTACTCAGGATCCACACTGTCTGTGGGACCACAGTGTAGTGATGATACAGATCAAAACTTTGTACACTACTGGTCAGCCCAGTTAATTGATGTTTAAATGAGAATGAGAAACATCCCCTAGCTAAAATAACATGTCCTCCCAAATATAATTATAATAAGATTTTGTGTGTATATTTTTTTAATTACTTGCTACGTTAAAAAAAAAAAAAAAGAAACTAAACAAAATATGCTATTTAATGTATTTTAAACAGTTAAAGTGAGTAAATGGACAATAATTGTTCATTAAATGTGCTTAAGTATGTTCTTAACAGAAGATTTTATTTCACTCAGGACAGATAAAATGTTATCTAAGTAGGGATGCCAAGAGTTATGCACACGACTGCATATTCACAACGAATAAGGCAGGAAGGAAGGAAGGAACCTACCTCACAAGCTGCTGTTGTTGGCACGAGACGTGTGGGTGAGGACAAAGGTCTCAGTACACTGCTGGCTGCTGGACGACAAGGAGCGTCGTGGTGACCGCTGGAATCGGTTCCTCCGGTTGAAATAGCTTCCCGCTGTCCAGGTCCTCTGCCTTTTCCGCACATATTCCTTGTAGTTCTTAGTTAAGAGTGTGTAGAGGAATGGGTTAATGCAGCTGTTGCTGTAGGTTAAGCAGGTGGTCAGGTAGTTGATGTTGCGCCGGGCCTTGTGGGAGAGCACCATCTCTGAGTTGAACAGCCCCAGGAGCTGCCAGATCCAGAAGGGCAGGAAGCAGGCCCAGAAGAGGAGAACGATGGTGAAGATGAGGTACAGCACTTTATTGTTTGGCAGCTTCTGGGTCTGTTTAAATGTTTCCGTCTGTGAAATCCAGTAGGTCCTTGCTAGGCAGATGTATAGGTAGCCAATGATGACCCCTGGGGCTACAATGCTGGTGCAGAAGAGCGAGGAAATGTAGATCTTATAGGAAAGGGCACTCAGCGTGGTCTGACACATGTCCTTGGAATTTTCCATCTTCAGCTCCACGTTAATGATCATGGGAAGAGTCAGGATCAACGAGGCTGTCCACACGAGCAGAGCAATTGCTTTCCGGTAGCTCTTGGAACGCTTTACTGTGTCCAGAGGCTTCAGGACGGCAAAGTAGCGTTCCGTGCTCATCACAGTCAAGGTGAAAATGCTGGCATGCATGGTGAGAAAGTCCATACTAATCAGAGCCCTGCATCCTACATCACCAAAATACCAGCCCTTCAAAAAATGAGTGCACACCACGAAGGGAATGGTTAGCAGGTACAGCAGGTCGGCCATGGCCAGGTTGACGATGTATATGTACATAGAAGCGGCCGAGCGCATGGAGTGGCACATGACGACCAAGGTGTAGATATTTCCGGAAACGCCCACCAGGCACATGAGGGAGAGGATGGTGCCGATGGTGAAGGTGGCAGCCAAGTCCTCAGCTGATGCCTGCACTGGAGTCTCTGTGACATTAGGAATCCTATCCACCATCGCCACCAGGGACTCCACTGACACAGTGGTCATGTCTATAGAGCAACCGGATAAACACACACACACACACACACACACACACGTGGTGGTGAAGTAGGAGAAAGTTAAAAGTTACTCAGGGCATCTGTGGGAGATTTCAAATTGCTAATCACAGAAAGAACACTGTTAGCACATACTGTCGGTAAGTGAGAATGAATAAGCATTCTGTAAATAAGCATGCTTTGCCAAGAGTGTGCTAACAAAGTTTCTAATTGCAAAAACAGGTTAAATCAACAGCCAGAGAATCTGTTGACTCCTTAATAAGGGAAAGATCAATGCTAGCACAACTTTCATTTTTGCTCTAAGCTCACAGTGTAGCCAGTGTCGTTATTGCTGGCCAGCACTTTTTGCCTTTAATTAACAGCGTCTCCTTATCTCATGCGCCAAGGCAGTGGACAAGTGACCTGACAAGCCTCAGAATTAAATGCCATTTTAACAAAATAATAATAAAGTCTTACCTTGTTCAATTCCCACAGATTGTGTAGCTCCCAGCAAAGAGTGGTTCAGAATTTATAATGCACATGGTGCACACTAATCCATATAATGGTATCTCTCCTGGTAGTTATTCCTGATAAAAACAAATCCTGAAATTCCATCTAACATATCCCAAGAGCTTGATTCCAAAAATGAAATGATTAAAGGAAAAGGAAAAAGAGAGAGTCAGGATTACAGCCACATGGTCACTGTGACAGAAGGCGAAGTCAGAGTGCCTGTGTTTTCAAATGAGTCACAGGCAGGTGTTTCAGCTGGTGGTGGTAAAACTTCTGTTCTTCTTCAGCACATCATCTACCCCCTCACAGGTCCTGATGGCAGAGATCTCAGCGGAGCATTGCGTGTTCAAAAGGAGTCATAAAAACATGAAAGAAATGGTAAGTGGTGGAGAGCCAAACTCATTGTTGCTGGATTTACCCAGTGGAGACGAGCACTTTGAGCTACAGCTGGATTTTGAAATCCTCTCTTCCACTGACAACATTGCATGCCTGTGAGGGGTAGTGGGAAAGAGGGAGGGCAAAGAGGGGTGAGAAGGAGGGAGGAGAGAGAGAGAGAGAGAGAGAGAGAGAGAGAGAGAGAGAGAGAGAGAGATAGAGAGAGAGAGAGAGAACGGAGCGCACAGTGACAAAGTGGGAGGGGAAATGCGGGTGGGAGAGAGAGAGAGAGAGATCTGTGGGAGCTGGGGAGAAAAGGGTAGTGACTGCAAGAAGGTATTCTGGATATGAGAATACTATCACTAGTGACTGTTATAAATGAATTGTCATGTATGAGCTATGTGCGCCCAATGGTCCAGCTGCAGACCACCCTACACTTTCTACCACTATCTGTTTTTTTTTTTTTCAGTTTTGAGGACAGTGTTTACTATACAGAAAGTCACTCTGATTACCTTTTAGAGTGTTTGCTTGCTATAGGTATGTTGACTGGACCAACAAAAAATGTCTCCAAATTACTTTAAATAAAACATTAATACAACCTCAAAAATGATTTACCTCCACATTTATAGGCTACATGCCAGTTCACACCTGTGGTAACTATACAGGAAAAGTTACTACATGTATTTGTTCAGGAGAAATATTCATATAACTTGTTCATTACAGCTATGGAACAGTTTTGTTACATTCTGTAATATGGCAATATCTGCAGGACACTATGAAAGACTCACTTTGAAATTCTTTTATGTTTACATTTACTCTGCTACTTCAAAAGCTCAAGGGCTACTCCAAAAGTTCAATGACTCTGCCAAGATCAAAGGCAGTGATGTACACTACACGACTTCAGTACAGTGCTGTAAAAATGAATTACACAAGGAGGAGCCCCAGGATTTAAAGTAAATAAAATAAATAAATAAATAAAAATAAAAATTCTTACCTACTGTTTCTTTAACTTGAAGCTAACATTGCAGGAAATCAGAGCGTTGGCAATTATTTCCTTTAAGGTTTAAGTTACATACATAATTTACACATGTTATGTTGTGCAAAATGTTAATGAAATCATTACATCATTTGCCAAATATAGCCTAAACAATATGGAAAAATTTGGGGTGAAAATTTTTGATTGTATTTATTACTTATAACAAGTTATGTTAAAAACATTAATTTAATTTAATCTTGCAATATCTGATTATTTTTGTAATTCCTTTGCAACAAGGGCTGGTCAATATGGCCAAAATTTACATCACAATTTTCTTATGCTTTTCTACATTTCCAGTATTCAACATCACGTGTCTTAATTTCAGTCAATACAGTGTAATTAGAATATCAATATGAATGACATAAAGGGCATGGAAAAACTGCCAAAAACACCCACAAAGTTCCTGAGGAGCAAGGAGAGATGCTGTAAATATATGTATTTTGAAATATCAGAAACGTGTTCAAAAATCAAATTACTGAAACACTTTCTATGGCGATAAATACTGATACTGAATTATTGTCCAGCCTTGTTTGGGACCTTACTATACAATGATCTAAACACAAGTACGGGGGTTTTAGATGCAATACACATTCAATAACACTTAATATTCCCTTGAATGGCTTACGGAAATTTTCTGGGAAAAGCGACATTACCGAGAGTATGCGCAGCAAAATTAGCCTCAATCTGAAGAATCCAAAGAGCGTTTCCATCTTGAGAAGCTGTAAAAAGAATCATGCTGTGATGTGAAAGAATGGAATTGACCTTTATTCCACTAATTGGTATGTTTGTAGTATACGTTCAATAATACTTCAGTCCTCCTACTGACATTTACTGCTGGGGGGATATGGAGAGAGGAAAGACATCATAATTTTTTTATGGGAAAGAACTTATTTACTTTTAAACACAGCATGCCATTTCCTGTCGTTTCATCTGCATACAGTTTGCTATTAATGCTTCAGGAGAACAGGAGGATAATATGCATTTTCTGTAGCAATTGAGTCGATACATAGCTATACATGTTCTTGTGTATCCAGGCAATCCTACACGGGTTCATTAAGTTTAAAAATGTGTGTTATGAGGGGTGATTGGCTGTGAACATCAACCAGCTAAGACATGAGAATTCAATCCTGCCCTTCGTCATCAGGAATTAAGTCTGCAAATGTGCCAAAGCACCATCTCAATAAATGAGAAACCATGAACCAGTGAAAAGGTCAGAGCAAAAGCTGGAATACCCATTTGGGAGTGTGTCAGAGAGACCTCAAAGCAATCAATGGAGCCAAGCTTAGCAAAGGACATGTCAAGATTGGAGTATCTGCTGCAATTCAAGACAACCATCTGAATGGCAGTAAATTAGTCACCAGGAGGCACTGCAGCGTTGGAGTAGCTCTTGGCAAATGCTAGAAAACTAACCAAAAGCCATATTCCAGTAAGTAAAATAGTGCTTAAGGAAAAGTAAAAGTAACTTGCCAAAAAATACATTTATTAGATGAACAGTATTAAGTTAAAAAAGGTCTTGGGTACTAGAAAACTTACTGGATTGCAGAGGTATATCATAATACATCCAGCATATGGCAGAACTGGAATGTTCGATGGTTCTATAGTTGACTTTTTGAAACGTTTTGGTCCAAACTTAAAAGATAAAGATCAATTTTGTATGCAAACATATATACACTATTAGGCTGAAAGTTTTTAGAAACTTGCTTGACCAATATTTCTTCTAAGGTCATGAATAATAATGAGTTTTACATGCATGGGCCACACACATTACTGAGCTTGAGACAGGAGTGGTGAATTCTGAGAAAACTGAGGGGTCTTTCCAAGCAGCTTTGGTGTAGGCACAGAATCCACACCTCCGCTCTCACTAAGTGGGAGGACGCAGTCATGGAAGAGTGGGAGGTGACGGTGTG
This sequence comes from Hoplias malabaricus, assembly GCF_029633855.1. Classification (NCBI taxonomy): domain Eukaryota; kingdom Metazoa; phylum Chordata; class Actinopteri; order Characiformes; family Erythrinidae; genus Hoplias; species Hoplias malabaricus. The sequence continues at coordinate 16,684,046 of NC_089802.1, forward strand.
GCAGTGAGATGCAAAGATTTTTGTCACAGGAAACCAAAGGGAAGGATTTATAAGGTGTGGAATTTGTAGAAGCAAGATTGTTGGTCTCTTTATCACAATAACAGCCTTCACTTTTCAGGGAAGGCCACTGGAAGATGAGTTGTATTCAGGTACAAGCACATACGTGAGGTCAAATATTAATGTTGGACAATTAGTTTTGGATCATTATTGGCATCACTATTGATCTCAGTGATACTGACTGGAGCTTCAGCACCCCAGAGACTACCTTCCGGGCTCCACATTAGAGATCTCTGCAATTCCACTCCAGCTAGACTTCAACCCACTCCAGCCAAAAAAATCAGCCTTTGTGTTGTTCCCCTCTGCTACACAGACGTTTTGGTCTTCTCCAACCCACAGTCATGCTTCACAAAAAAGAAAGAAAAAAAATATAATAATAAAAAATAAATAAATAAATATATAATACTGGAAGTAACAATTCATGTTTTGTTGGTGGTTGCCTTAAAATTATCTCTTTAGATGGTTTTTAGGTTTTAAGATGTTTCTACATATTTATGCTTTCCCACTCCTGTGGCCACTGACTTGGTTAACAACTCACTTCCACTAAGGTCACTGAATTTTAGTCCCCTGACAAAATATATTGTGAAATCTGTGTACCTTAATGAAGCTGAGGCCACTTATTAGAACAGGCATCTACAAGCACTGACAAATACAGCACCGGAATAACTGCAAATAGTTAGATGCTAAACAGAGATGCTAAATATTCAAGTCCAGCCATGGCCTTATTCAATCCATCTGTATGAAGCAACTGGGATGTGTGTTTAAGGATGATAATGTGGTTAGCTACCTTTATTGAATTACACTGTGACTCTGTTGGTAAATAAAACACAATAGGGCTGGAAATGAGATTCTGGGGAATGGAATGTGGTACCTAGCTGCATGAGATGGGCTTAGATGTGGAATAAGAGCAAATAATAGTTTCTGGTTCTTAAGGTACACAACATGAATCAGGTATAAGTGTGATTTTTTTTTTTTTCGCTACAAGAGTCATATCACTCGTTGAGGTGAAAATATTGGGATCGGGTCCAGCACTTCTTCCCAGCATAAAGCAACGATCATTTGTTAATCCACAACAAATACAGGTTCAAAAAAGTCAGCTATTTTGCTCTATGTTTGAATATTTTATATTTTTGCTTAGGCTCCAGACTTCTTGACGTGTAATGTCCTTCTGAGGCTTTGACAGTCACATCTGGAAGATGTCAGACAGACGTTAATTATTGTGCAAACCCAGGAAGACATTGGAGAGAGTGGAGAGAGTTGGGAAAGTGGAAAATATAGAAAGAAGAGGGGAAAAATAAGGAGGCAAGATGATATTATATCACATCATTTATACACTTATATAAGTTTACAAGTTCACTTACAAATTCCAAGTGTCGAATTGTGTAGCCAAGCAGGTATAATTAAAATGGGCAGAACAACATGACCAACAGAGGGAGGGGAAGACTCGGCAAGAGTTCCTCATTCACTAACTCACTCATGGTTAGGAACTGCACAAAATGGGGCTGTATTACTTACAGTCTCACTCACATTTTTTTCATGCTTCACAACAATGATACACTGGGTCAATGTTAATCTAAAAAGATGACAATAAAAATTACATTTGTATGAAATAAGGAACAGCACAGATTGCCCAGTGTGTAATTGTGTGTTTCCTTGTTGAACAATGCTCAATGATTTTGTGCTTTCAAAATAAAAAATGTGATAAAATGGGGGCCAAAACTACCACACCATATAAGGGAAGTGTTATCATAACACTGAATTAGAAATACTTTATTGGCCACTGTGCTTGCACACAGAGGAATTTGTTCTCCACATTTAACCCAATTCTTGCAGTGAAACACACACACACACACTAGTGAACACTAGGGGGCAGTGAGCATACATGCCAGGAGTGGTGGGCAGGCCTAGCTACGGCGCCTGGGGAGCAGTTGTGGGTTAGGTGCCTTGCTCAAGGGACTTCAGTCATGACCTATTGAATGCTGCTGTCAAGTGGTCACCAAGTCTACTATAAAAGCCTACACCAAAGTGTAGACTGGATAATGTCTATACATTACTCAATAACGTTTTAGAAATTAGATTATGAGATTAAGAAACTAATGCACAAGCTGAAACAGGGAGCATTGGGGCCTAGTGTCTGACCCGACACTAATATGAGTTTTATTTCGGTGAACTAGGAGGTCTTTGTTTAATATTTTAGTTAGACTTCTAATTGAGTTGCTTGTTGACTAACTCATGACTGAAATAATAAAATAACAATGCTTTCAAAGCACAAAAATAACTACAATCTCTTAATGTGGTAACTAACTGAAAGGCAAAATAACTTGAACCCACATCCAAGCAGAATGCAGTTCAGATAGCACGTAAATTAGCCACATATATTATCTTATTAGCTATTTCATAAGTCTTTGAGATTATGATGTGAGGAACTCAGTGCCGGAGTGAGAGGAGTTTAATAGTCCAGTTTAGAGTTCTATGAGGTCACCCATTAACCATGACTCTTTTTTTCTTCTTCTCAGAGACGTATAACGTGCTTCCACAGTAGCACAGACACATTTTCTGTTAATTGTGACAAGCCAAGTAAGATTGGGAATTGTATTAGCTGATAGGAAAAACAGAGTCTGTGGGAAGAAACTTGAAGCATGTATGTAAACAAGGCTAGGCTACTTTGGGTAGCTTTGGAAAAAACTGCTTAAACGTTTTTGGACAAGATCAGTATTAAGTTGGACTTGAGTGGTCAGTGTTTGTTCTGGGGTTGATTCATCTGCTAAAGTTGCCAGAAATGCAAAGTGGCAGTGTCTAGACTAGTGTTAGCCAAGACAGAAGTAGCAGCCTTTGAATGACAGCAGGAAATGCCAATGTGCTAAGGTCTAAAGGGACTGTCTACAATTGTGGGGAACTCCAGCTCTCTCTGGTTTGTTTACGTTCAGAAGCTAGAATGGTATGTTTGAGGAGAAAAATTATTGTTGTTTGTATGTGCCTGACATTTAACTTGTCTGTACATTTTTCTTCGTTCACATTTTTATTTGTCTTAATTACCACAGAAACTCGTACCTAAAGGTTCGTACCTAAATAATCTGTAAGAGCTAAAATAGGTCAATATTGCCCACCTATGGAGCAGGAATAAATCAATATCCTCATTTCATTTTGTTGCCTGTTTCTTTCTTTCTTTTTATTTTATTTATTTATTTATTTATTTTTTTTTTTTACAGGAAGCCTACCACTTCCACAGACACAGGGGCTTTAAAAAAACATTATAATGGACAGCACACAAACAGACTTGAGAGCTAGCAAATGATGAGGGAACACTGAACTTTATAAAAAGTGTTTTTTTGATTACAATTGTGAACATCGCTTTTAACAAATTATTCAGTATTGTTAATGACTATAGTTCTCTTGAATAACTGAACAAAAAAAGACTTGGGTTCTACAGAGACCTTGTAGTTTAAAAGTTTCTTGCCTCACTGCTGGCTTTTTGCTAATTATTTTGAGCTCTGGTGTCATATTTCTGCTCTCTCTGCTGCTATGCTCCTAGAGTCTTCCAATATCTGCCATCTCTGTGTCAATGCAGAACAAAGCCCATAGAGTCGCTCTCTGTAAAATGATACTGACTGTGCTAGTGTTAATTGTCTTTAAATGCCTTTGCCTTTCTGTGTATGTGTGTGTGTTTTTACTAGCACCTAAATGTTTCTGAATATGTCTTTCAGGATTTCAGGATATACCAAATGTTTTAGCATAGCTTGACTGAGGCTTTCTCCAATATTTGAAGAAGGATGAGCCAGATATTAAAAAAATAATAATAAAGACAATGTAATCTGTGAGTTAATGAGGTGTGCAGTAAGCACAATGTAACACCATGCTGCCCTCTAGCACATAGACCCATAGCAGTGCAGTTAAATCACACACATCACACATCTCAGCAATACTCTTTAAACACTTTAAAAAGCCTTATAACACATCCAGCTCCAGTCTAATCCAAATCCTAGGCTTTAAATACAGAGTTTAAACTGAATACAACAGGCATGATTCAATGTGTTTAAACATACATTCAATTCAATCAGTACATTCAATGCCATGTGCTCTATGCCAAAAAATTTATTTAGTTTCCATTCAGTTTCAACATTTATATGGTTGTGGTAGGATAGTAGCCTTGCATCTTGGAAAAAGACAGTTAATATATATGTTTTTATTTGGTTTATTTGGTTATTGGTTTATTTATTTTAAACCAATTCTGTTTTTATGAACTTTTGATACTGTAAAATGCTACATTTCTATTTCTATTTATTTTTTATAGTAGTAGTAGTAGTATGTCGTATGTACATATATACATCTCCATCATTGCTTTATGATGGTTGGTTACACTGAGGAATCAGGCATTCACCATACTCATGGTGCTCTATGGTAATAGATAAACTGACTGAGCATCCCAATCTCTTGTCAGTCGACACACTCACACCTACAAGCAATTTAGAGAAACTGACGTGCATGTCTTTGGACTATGGGAAGAAACCGGAGTACCTGGAGGTAACCCACGCAAGCCAAGGGAGACATGCAAAATCCATGCAGAACGGACTGGGCTAGGAATGGAACTCGTATTGTCTTGCCCATGTTGTTCTAACCAGATAATAACCACTATTTGAAATCATGAAATTATTGAACTCAAGACAGATTAACATTGATTAATGTCTTATAATGGTTATATTATTATTTACTAATTTGCATAAAATGAGAGACCATGCAATTTGGACAAAAAATTATTTAAATCTAAAGGAGATCGTACTGAATCAAGGGCAAGTTTTTTTTTTTTTTGTAATGGGAAAGTGGTCATGCAGAAAATCAAAGAAATAGAAGGGTATCCGGCAACTTTTGACTCACCCTGTGTTTGTTTTTGTTACACACACACACACACACACACACATATATATATATATATATATATATATATATATATGAGAGAGAGAGAGAGAGAGAGAGAGAGAGAGAGAGAGAGAATTGCCCATGGAGAAAATCTGACGAACTCTAATAGATTAAGGGCATGTGGCTTGATGAAATGTCTGTCCAGCTCTTTCTGGAGAGGAAAGGACATTGCAGGGGGCAGTTTGTGTACAGATCCGGTTCTGTAAACTGCACAGCAGGTCAGTGCTTTCATTAGGAAGATGTAGAGTCAGGACGTCTCTGTCAAGCAAAGATAGCCCCTACCCCCCTTTCAAATTCACTAACTAAATGACTCAGCAGGATACTACAGATACTGAAGAGGCGCTCCTCTGATTGCATTCATTTTTAGTGGACAAGGTCATCTATACTTAGTCTTAATAAATGGAGTCAAAGCAGATACAAACAGTAGCTTTTTAAGTATAGCCTCTATCTCTGTGTTCCAGCATTAATGAATATATACTGCCTCAGAAGTCATAATTTAAAATTAATGGTTGTTGTAATGTTAAATTTAAAAAAGGTGGTTTCTGTACAAAACATGTACTCCATGTGTACATTACTGAGTGAAAATATTGCAGTGTCTTTCTCCACAGACTTTGAGTGGCACACACAGAACCATTTTTCTAATAGCACACCACCCACCCAAAACTCACACACACGTGCATACATTTTCAAATTGATTCCAGAGCCCTGTTGTACATACATATATACATCGCCATAATTGATTTATGATGGTTGGCTACACTGAAGAGTCAGGCATTCACCATACTCATGGTGCTCTGTGGGAATAGATAAACTGACAGAGCATCCCAATCTCTTGTCAGCAGACACACTCACACCTACGGGCAATTTAGAGAGACTGATCAACCTAACGTGCATGTCTTTGGACTATGGGAGGAAACTGGAGTACCCGGAGGAAACCCACACAAGCACAGAACTTCTAATAGCAACACACCAACCCAAAACAAAAACACACACATACATTTTCAAATTAATTAGGGAACAGACTGAACAATTCGTAATGTCACAGATATAGAAGAGTTCCTAGAAAGATCCTCTATTTTAAGTCTTTGCAAAACATTCACAACAGTTACACTGGCAGCAACTTTTCAGTTTACTGGCACTTCATGTGCTATTAACTGACTCCCTGTGACTGTTTCAACAGTCAAAAGCCAAGAGCACATAAACAGTTAAAATCGGCCACACTTTGGAAAAGTCACCCAGAGGAGAACAGTGTGCTTGACTTGGCAAAGGGTGAGCATTTGTAGGAGGATTCCACCAAGGCCAGTGAGGACTGACAGAATAATAACAAAAATTGGCTCTCTGGGAGAACACACTGTCATAAGAATAAAATGGTCAGGGGAGAGTTATTATGTCTCAGGATATGAGACAGACTCTTATCAGAATCAAATACACAAGTGTTTACACTAGCAGTGTCTAGGAGTGGCCAAATAGCATGACCCCTGTCCAATTATTGACCCTTTTTGCAAGGCCCACAGAAATATATACATTTTATAAATTCAGATTACAGATTTCAGTGAGTTTTGGAAATTATCAACTCCTATCTGGTTATTTCCGAGTCAACATTCCTATCTGTTTTTTGGAACTCTATGGAATGTCAAAAGTCTTGAACATATCAGTAAAAAAGAAGGTCATAAAACATAATGTAAAACAAACACTTAAAATGAGTATGTAGTGTTAATTGTACTATGAAAATATAATAGTTAACCAAGTCTCTGAGGATATGACATAAAAGACTAACAAAACACACACCAAAAAGAAAAAAAAAAAAAAGATTAACCATAACATTATGATCACTTCCATGCTTCTACACTCACTGTCAATTCTCTGAGGTCCACTGACCCTATAGGAGCACCTTGGAGTTTTATAATTACCAAATATACATTTGTTGCTGTGTATTCTTTATTCCCCTGTATTTTTCTATGGTCAAGACCACCACAGATGGAATGGACAGTGTGTGTAAAAACAAGGAAGTTGCATAGTTGCATATAGAAATAATGTCCCTATATATATATATATATATATATATATATATATATATATATATATATATATATATATAATGCCAATGCCAATGACAATATGTTATTTAAATGTTCATACTTCTACACTGAAATAATAAAAAATAAATAAATAAATAAATAAACTAACAAATGTAACCTAATTATGCTTTACAATGCCAGTACTACATTGCTGGCATGAATGAAGCTGTGGGATTCCTTCTATTTGAGCTATCAAAGGCTGAGAATCATGTTGTGAATCAAGTCCTGCCCTACAGTTGGTTGGAAACATGTTGCTCAGATATTTTAATATTGTATGGTACATAAAATTTTGAGATTTGGTTCAGTATCATCAAGAAGAGAGGAACAGCAGCAAAACAGACTTTTTATTTCACTAAGTAAAAATAGTCAAAAAGGGTCAAAAAGATTTTAAGCTTGTAAAACAATACTTACAGATGTAAAAGATTTGTGGAACTGGTTTGAGCAATTACATACACATACAATTCAAATCAACAAATGTATTGGAATGCTCAAATTTAAAACAACAACAACAATAGTAATAATTAAATTCATATATGTGGAAAAATATTTGTAATATATAGAATTAATTTTTAAATGTGTAGAAAAGATTTGTATCTGTAAATCATATGTTCTGAATCTGTGAATCAGTACCTCTAAAATGGCTATAAATGTTCCAGCACAAACAGAGGTTCAAAATGTGAGTTTTGACAACCAATTGATGGATCAACTAGCATTGCTACTTAGCTGACTCTCCATTGTATATCTGTCTGGATGCACCATGACGGAGAATTGGAGGTCTTTACCAACAGCATGCAAATGTTGAGTGATAGCAACAAATCAGTGCTCTGATTGATTAAACAAACCTCGTGATCTGATTGGTCCAGCTAAAGTTTTCCTATTGGTCCATCAATTGGCTGTCAAAGTAGGGTCAAAAATGAACAAATTAATAGCCATAATATTTTATGAAATGTGCATATGATTACAAACATGTCATCATTGAGATGACAATAAAGGCATATATAATATATATTTTTCTTATATATTAGATATATTAATTTGTCTGCATTTTTGTTTGTTTGTTTGTTTTTGTTTGTTTGTCTAAAAAGGCATAGCTAAAACAATTTATTTGAAAAGCAGAGAGACAATGAAGGGGCTTGACCTCTGACCTTCACTGCAACCCCCAACTCCTAATACTTAGAATATAGACTGGTACAATCAATGCACCTTTGTTCTGAATGTGACATTTGCCATCAGAAATAGATTTGAAGTCTTTTTCATTCTTGCTAAATTGACTAATTAGTGGATTTCTAAGAAAAGGAATTAGAATCATGAAAGATGATATTTAATGTATCAGAATGCATTATAATTATGTCTAGTATGAGTAACAGACCTTATATAATAAATTTACAGTTTTTACTAACTTTAATCAAACTTGCTTCTTCATTTAAATCAAGGTTAGTTTCCTTCTTATTTTTTCTCCCTCTGATTTCCTGCCTTGAGTAAACAGTTTTTTAATCAAAAGCCTGTTAAAACTAATTAGAAACGGATTAGAATGTTTTCTTTAAACTTTAAAAAAAAAATCCTCTCACCTGAGTGGCCTTTGGAGGAGTTGCGGCTGTACAAAATAATTAACTAGCTAGCATAAAGCTATTTCAACTAGTGCATCAGTGGCTTTTCAATTTGGATAAGTAAAGAATGTAACAGGAATTCAATTAACATGTTTTCTTTATTTTTGTCTTGAAATGACACTCCTCGTCAGACAACTCCCTACACATTCTCACCGGATACACCGTGTGCGTATTCTGTCCCCTAGATCTTGTGCACCCAGGCTTCATTACTTTGTTAAATTGGAGACAGGGTGGGGGTGGTTGGGAGAGAGAGGGATGTGTAAATAACAATAACAATTAAAACAGGTCTAACGACTTCCATGATAAGGCATAAAAACACCCTCACACTATTTAAAGTCACTCCTATGCCTTATTACGTTGTTCCCTACACATTATTATCAAAAATACTCTCAGAGAATATTAAGGTTGTTCTGCACCAGGACTGACTGCTCTTTCCTAGGCACATCAGTCAGGTAGGTAGCCTGGACAGCAGGCAGGTAAGTAATAGTTCCTAATAATCCACCTGACCATCTCTCAGCAGTTAATATGAGGAATAATATGTCCACATCACCCACTCTGATTAGCACTTTTGAATTCTTCAGTATTGACACTGCAAAGCTTGCTATCCTAGGTGCCAAAAGTTTTAACAGCTTAATTAGAATTAACACAAATCCCCAACTCAAATATCACAATTGACACAAAGTTCCAGCACCTCCAGTATCAAATAAGGCCTTTTAAATATACAGCTTCTAGCATTTAAAGCACTCATTATCCATAAGTTTATTACAGATAACAAACTTAATGTATTATGTCTCTGCGAAAAATGGGCTAAACCCAATGATTACATTGCCCTAAAAGAGTCTACTCTCCCTTGCTTCAGCTATTGCAGTTTCCCGCACACATCTGGTCATGGTGGTGTTGCCACAGTTTAAGCTTAGGCTTAATCACTTTCACACCATGTTAATTTGTTCCCGTACATTATTAAGATGGATCAAAATAATAAACAAATGAATTGTCCTCTTTAAAGGAACTCTATGTATGTTTTGGTATTTTTGACCTTGGGGTCCCCTTGGGTTTGGGTGGCATTAACTGTCTTTCAAAAGTTACACAGTACATCTTTAGTGCTAAGCCCAGGGAAGCAAGAACTTGGGCTTTATTTTTTTTATTTTTTTTTTTTTGGAAGAGACACTTTTACATTGAAAGAGTTGTATCACAGTAACAGAAAACTGTGTTCTAAACATCCACCCTGTATAAAAGCTCAGATTTTAGCATCTAAAGCCCTGCTCCTGGGGGGGCAGGGGGCCAAACTCAGGTTAGAAGAGGCCTTTTTCATAAACATTGACATGGGTAGATGATGTCTCCAACAGCTCCACTCAGTCACTAGCTAATCTATTAAAAAAATTCTCTTTTGAACCAGGACAAAGACTGCATCTACACGGGGTCATTTCATGCCATTTGTATCTGGACTGCAACCATGTCCATTTACACTTGCTAGTCAAATACATCTGTGCTTTCTTGGATGAAAATCTGATGGGTTAACTGCATTTAATATGCAAAGCAGCTCATAACACATTAACATAGAACAGTCAGAACGGCAAGTACTGACCTGTGAGATATATTTCAATTCACAAAACAAATAAAATAATTGTATGTTTGGCTTAGTATGATCCAGTGGCAGATGCTGGTCTTTCAAGGAGGGGGAAGCTCAATTTCAGCCTACATCATAAAATGTGTCGGTTTATTTATACGTAAATTCTACCCTCCGTTCCTTTTCAAGAAAATGATCTGTGACCCTGTCGTATCAACAAGGCGTCTTTTCCAGGGATTTGAAAAGTGTCTTCTCAATGACCAGCAGAGCTAGGCTGCTTAAACGGCCTTGGCCCATGTGAAGTGTATCAGTCTGTGAGTGCTTTGTGACGGTGGAAGGGCTCAGCAGCACCCGCTGGACAGAAACTGTGATAGAAGTCAGAAAGAGTGATAGAAGTCAGTCTCCAAACACAAGCAGCTACAAAAAAAAACCCCACCAGAAATAGAAGCTCGATTTGTCGCTAGTCGTTTTTAACAAAGAAAATGCCGCTAAGAGGTTTAAGAAAGTCTCCGGTTCAACTCAGAACAGAATGAAAATTTAATGCTCCCATGGATCTTTACACCAAAGGGTCGCTGATTCGCTCATTTCGCTGTCAATCAAAAAGGGATTCAGCCTCAGACAGATCATCCAATCATCATGCAGAAGCTAAGCGTCCGGGCCAGCCGAGGCCAGCCCACTGCCCCATAGACCCCCAGAGACGCTGAGTGTCCGATGGGCGGGACAAAGCCCAACATTTATCCAATCACTCGTCTCGTTTCGCTCCACTTCGCTGCTTCGCTATTGAACTCTGCGGACGCTGTTTAAATCACTGTGAAGCTGCGGGAATGATTGAGAGGAAAGCCACATCTTTACCAGTGATAAGAAGCTGATTCTGAACAGAAGTTGAGCGCGTTGTAGTGCATATTTATTCAATGACATGTACACACAACAGTATATATTCGATCACTTATTTTTTGACATTTTAGAGGAAGCTGAGCTTCCCTTGCAGTCTTAGAGCAATCGCCTCTGGTATGATCCCATACATTATGTACCATAAATGCAACAACAGCACAGTGAAGTCTTGTTATAATTGAGAGGACAAAATAACTATTCTTTATTTAAACATTAGCAAGATCCTTCATACTGGCACATTTCCTTTTTTAATGGTTCTTTAATTAGAAAAAATTCACTGAAATGTTTTTGGAGAGCTGAAAGGCAGTTTTCATAGGCATCCTACCAAGAACACCAGGTACATTTTTGTAAAGACAGTGTGATCAAACGTGGGGGTGGATCAAGTGTGACCCACATCTACAGAGGCTGTGAACGGAGGCAGCAAACTCCAGGATTAGCAAAATGAATGAGGGAAGCCTCTAGACTGTTATAAATAAAGGCAGCAAAATGTGGACATTTCTCAACAGTTTGGGCACTGATATAGACTCCTCACATTCAGTGAATATTTATTTAGTTAACATCCAGGACATTGGCGTATCTTTCAAATGACACTGAGCTGAAAAAATAACTCTTAGGAGACTTTAAACTTTTAAGAGACTAAACACAATGGTTGGGTCTCAATACTTAATAGCAATAGACAGTGTGTTAACAAATATCATTCTTAATAAAATATCAGGATTATGAACAAAATAATGTTCAAACAGAGGAACTAAAACCTACCAAAATAGATTTATTTACAATTTATGGCCAAACATTTACAGAAACCCACTCCTGTGAGTAATTAAAAAAAAAAAAAAGATTGAATGGTCTACCTGTCTGTCTTCCTACCTACTGCACAACCTGCCCACTTCTGCACACTTTGCAGGTGGGATTTATTTATTTTTTATCTTTATTTATTTATTTTTCCAAAAGTAGGATACACTTTCTGGTTTCTACAAAATGACCTACTCCAATTTAAATAAAAAAAAAGAAGTTACATAAAAAGAGTTACATAATGATTACCGTCTGTGTCCAGATTCTCAACAAAGTTTAAAAAGGTTGCCAACTATTATAAAACTTGACAACAGATCCATTGAGGGTAAAACTTTTCCAGTTTGAGATGACACATGACTTCCTTGATCCAGTAATTGTAAGATGGTGGGATGGCATCTTTCCATTTAAACAAAATCAGTCTCCTAGGAAAAAGTGAACAAAAGGATAACATATTTAATTCCCATCCACTGAGAGAGGCGCCTGCTGGGGCCGCACCACACAATGCAATAAATGGCGACGGAGCCACTCTCTAAATGTTGAAGAAAATGTGTAAAAAAGGACTTCCAAAAGGCATGAAGTTCTGGGCATGTCCAACACATATGCATGAGATTTGGTGAGTACTGCTTACATCTATCACATGGGGTCCAGTAGCGCATTAATCTTACTGAGTTTAACTTTTGACCAATGAAGCCGGCGCACACTTTTGAACTGAATAACTGCATGTCTTGAACAAAGGGAAGAAGGAAAATATTTTCCCTAATATTTTATGCCAGACAACTTCTGAAATTGATTTATCCAGATCTGCTTCCCACTTGCTTTAAATATGTCCAAACAGGACAAATCATGTGTAATATGTTTTTCATAAATTAAACGTATTGAGCGTTTTGTAGTCATGTTACAGTCAATGACTCTAGCAAAGAGGTGGGGGGGGTAATATTGGAAAACAATCCAGATTTGAGGCCATGAAACACCTAAGCTGTATATATCTATGAAAGTGTGCTGTGAACATTATACTCCTGCATTAATTGTTCAAATGAAATAAAGTTTGAATCAGTTTAGAGGTCAGCTAATGACACCATACCCCACACAGCTCAATTCACACAATTCACCTAACGTCCATGTTTTTGGGCTGTGGAGGAAACCAGAGACCCTCTTTTCCAGAGAAACAGCCTCTTCTCCCCAGTAAGGCTTTAGCCATGTTAACATTACTAAGGTCAGAATGTTAGAGGATTAGTTCTGGATCAGAAACCCATTCCAACGAATCACCACAGAGCATGCAGTTCCACAGCTTCACTGCCCAATGCTGGAGGACATTATTCCTCTTTAGCAAACAACTGGCATGAGACTTCTTCAGTTTGCCTAATTCTGTTAGCAGTGCTTTTGTCACAACATTATAAAAATGTGTCAGTAATGTGTGCAACAAAAAGCAGCAGAAAATCCCTCAGTACAGATATTGGACATTCAATAAAGCGTTTCTTGAGACAATAGCCTGAGCCATTCAAAACCAATTTATATACACCTTCAATCTCTCTCTCTCTCTCTCTCTCTCTCTGTCTCTCTCTCTCTCTCTCTCTCTCTCTCTCTCTCTCTATATATATATATATATATATATATATATATATATATATATATATATATATATATATATATTCATTTCTGGGAGGAGTTTAGTGTATTCTCCCTGTGTCTGTTCAGGTTTCCTCCCATAGTTCCACAGTTGTTGGTAGGTGGATTGGCTACTCAAAAGGGTCCATAGGTGTGAGGGTGTGAGTGAATGTGTGAGTTTGGGTTGCCCTGTGATGGACTGGCACAATTTCCAAGGTGTGCTCTTGCATTGCATTGAGTGGACTGGGTAGGCTCCGGACCGACCTCAACCCTGAACTAGAAAAGCAATCACAGACAATGAATGAATGAATACGTTGTTTGCCTCTTTTCACCATGTTCTTCAATGGAAAGGAACCCCACAGGACCACAGGGCAGGTATGATTTGTGTGGTGGATCTTGGTGCTGTGTTTGTGTGTGTTGTGGTGGTACAAGGGGATTAGACACAGCAGCGTTGCTGGAGTTTTTTTTAACCCTTCAGTGTTGCTGCTGTACTGAAAATAGTCCACCAACCAAACATATCCAGCCAATAGCGTCTTGTGTCCACCGATGAAGGTCTAGAGGAAAACCAACACAAACTTGTGTAACAGAGTGGACAGTGAGTGGACACAGTTTTCATAAACTCCAGCTTCCTGTATCAGCTCAACACACACTAACACACCACCATCAGGTCAGTGTCCCTGCAGCACTGAGAATGATCCACAATCTAAATCATACTTTCTCTGTGCTGGTCCTGACCTTTGAAGAACAGGGTGAATTGGGGAAAACAAAGTATGCAGAGCAACAGATGTACTTCAGCTTGGAATTGTAGAACAACTAAGTCCTCCTGTAAGGTCAATGAAACTGAGAGAATGGACAGTTACACACACACACACACACACACACAGGGTGAGTCAAAAGTCATACATGACATGTGGGACATGTGGGACATACATGTTTTTAATTGAATGTGCCACCTGGTGTGAGTCCCGTGAATGGCAGCCAGATTTTACAATATATATCTTTATGGCACAGAAGTCATCCCAGTCCCAGTGCCTGATGAATACATGTATTAGTTTTGAGAGGGAACAGATATTAGACGTTTTGGAGGAGAAACTGTTTTGACTGTTGGCAATAGTAGGCTGTGAACTGACCTACTTACTTTTTCAGGCGAGCTTTGCTTCAATGCAAGTTACTTTCTGTAGTCACAACCTGAAATGTTAAAAACCGTAGGCAAAAATCTAAACTAACTAAACTTTTGAGGTGAACTTTGGAAGATATTTATATTTATTTTCACTTCAGACTTGGACAGGATTGCAGTCTTGGCACACTGGTCCTGAAATCATTAAATTTGTGTGGAGATTTCTTTTGGCTATACTGCCATGTCAATCAACCTCTTTGGGTTTGTTTCCATATAATATGGGCTTGTTCTATGTTCAGGTTTTAAAGCAGTAGCATTATAGCTTTAACTCAAGAGCTCATTTTGGAACTGTCAAGATGAAGATTAAAGCCATGGCCCAACAAGATAAGATATGCTGGCATCACTAAGATTAGAATTTTGCTTGACCCTTCTTTGGTTTCTTAAACAAAATAAACCTACTCTGGGAATTCATTAAAAATACTATGTAATTTTTAGACTGAAATTTGTTTTCAGATGCATTCATTATCATGCAGCTGTGATCCATGTGGTTGTCTCTGATGGCTTCTTAAATGTTGTTTTGTTGCTGTTTGAGTTGGAGTTTCTCAGCAGGATTGTGAAAGCTGTTTTTAGTAGCTGGTTTTCTTTTTCTTGGTCTTTTGGCTGTTGATTCCATCATGATGTAGTAGGAGGGCTGCTTCTGGAACAGGATCAATCTGCTAAGGCTCCCCAAAGAAGCCTGGTGGTCTTTTTTTAACAGTCAATCACTGGTGACCAAAACAGTTGCTAGGCAACAGTACCAACATTCCAAAATGTTTAGCTCTCTAGCTACTGTTAGCTTAATTGTATAAAATGTTGTCAAATGCAGCTCAGTTTAAAGTAAGTGTGGCAGGAACATATGATATTACATTGATACTGCTTAATGTGATTGGTGTGATGGCAGGTTCTAGTGATTCACTACAAATAGTTGTGTGCTCAGAACCCTTTTTAGGATAATGTTTTATTTCTTATACTGAAAAGACCTCATCCCTCGGCTTTGAAACATATTAGAATCAATATTTTAAGAGCTCTGTTCTCATTTATGAAAAACAACAATAGATTCTAAAATTCAAAATATTTTTATATTACAAAATTCTCACGTAGAAACTATATGATGTAATTCTCTGTGGAGCTCAGAGACTCTGACTTTTTGTTCATTAAATATTAGTCCTCCATCTCCTGAAGATCAGAGCAGTAGCGTTTAAGTCAGCAATATTATTACCCAGTCTTTTATCATTGCAATGAATGTTTGAAGTGTACATGCTCAGTTAGTTACTAGCTGTAATTCCCTTTGCTTTCAAAATTGCTTTGACTTTGACTTTCTGATCTGGTGCAAAGAAATATCTGTCAAAATACATTTAATATGAAGTAATGAACTGAATTAATTAACCAAAAAAAGAATACACTTGCAGTGATGCATTTCCACAACTCTAGCATTTAGTCTTAAATATGTAGTCAATGATATTGAATGAATCCAATGAAATACATCACTGCAAATTACAGTGGAAGACTAAAAAGAAAAGTCTGTGAGTCACCATAATAAATAAAAGGGAAGGGTGGACTATATAATTTTATTCTGCTCTTTTGTTAATTAATTCAGTAACAGCAATGATGAAATCACAAGCTAATGTAAATTAATATAGAAATATTTGGAATTGTAGAAACTATTGTGAAAACATTTGTTTTCCATAAATGAGAACAGAGCTCTTAAAATATTTATTCTAACATGTTTCTAAGCCGAGGGATGAGGTCTTTTCAGTATAAGAAATAAAACCTGATCCTAAAAAGTGTTCTGAGCACACAACTATTTGTAGTGAATCACTAGAACCTGCCATCACACCAATGTTAGGGTTGATAAGGGATGAGGGGTGCGGACGCAAACGCTAAGAACACAGACTTTATTTAACAAAACTCAATGAAACAAACACAACAGGACTGGGGCATGAAACGAGCGTGAAACGAGCAAGAGGAACGAGCACGAGAAACGAAACAAACAATACGAAGAACAGGGCAAACGAAACAAAGAACAACAAGGCTTGAACAACGCGAACGGAACACGTAACAAGGTACAAGAAACTAGGAACAATGAACGACACCAGGAAGTGAGGGAAGGGGACTTAAATACGATAACAAACGCGAAACACCTGAAACGGATCACAAGGGAAAAGACGAGGAGGCGGAACAAAGGCGGGGCATGAAAATAAACAAAACAAAGCCACGTGCTGAGAAAACGGACCGGACGGGACGTGAGAGTGACAACCAATCACATTAAGCAGTATCAATGTATTGTCATATGTTCCTGCCACACTTACTTTTTACTGTTTGACTATATTTGATCCAAAGTAAAAAGTCAGTGGCATCTAGGAACTTATATTACACTTCCTTTAGGATTTATCACTTCCACTAGCCCCTGATTAAGCTAACAGTAGCTAGAGAGCTAATCATTTTTGGAATGTTGGTACAGTTGCCTAGCAACTGTTTTTGTCACCAGTGATTGACTGTTATAAAAAGACCACCAGGCTTTTTTGGGGAGCTTTAGCAGATTGATCCTGTTCCAGAAGCAGCCCTCCCACCACACCATGATCGAATCAACAAAACAAAACAAGCAACTGACATAACCATTGTTGGCTACTTATCTATTAGTGCTATTCATTTTCTCGGCTTATTGCATGGTGATCTTAGGCTCATGTGCTACTGCTTCAGAGCTGGTCATTCTATTTTCAATATGTGGAGATTGTTCAAGTCCTATGTGCACAGCTGGACGTGTCATCATTGGTGATGATGGATAATGGGAGTCACAAATGTCTTCAAACTGATTTAAGAAGGAAATAAAGTTGTCTGAGAAAGACAGAGAGAGTGTGATATCATCTATAAATAAAACAGAAACTTGTGCCATTACCTTAGTTGGTGAATTGTTGAAACCTGCTGCAGGGTTCTGTGTGCTCCACACTCTTAGATTTGATAAAGTTGAAATATTATTCAAGTTGCTCCTTATACAAAATGTCTGTTCCATCTTACTTTAAGTAAAGAATGTTTCTGGTGTAATTAAATATATAGAATATGAAGCTGGTGAATAGAAAGCCAGCTTCAGCCTCAATTAGTTTGACTTTCTTCTATGTGGTGTACAGTAAAGCTGGTCATATTCTTCACCAAGCATTGAAGGATTTAGGTAAAGTAATATTCGAAGAACATTAAGCACACAGCACACAATATAGTGTGATATATTCATGAGATGGAGAAATACAAAAGAATATACCCTGATATCTGATTTGTTATACATCATACATAATTCATTTTCAATTGATCAAATTTAATATCAGTCAATCAATCAAAAAAAAACAAAAACACCATCTTCAAAATGTCAAATGCAAAATTCCTCTTCACTCTGAATGTGGTGGGCTGAGGTTCCAACAAGAGGAATCTGCCTGTCTCATAACAAAAATTAAATAAAACGTGTCATGATTTGTCCTCTGTGTATCTGTGATCCCCTGCCCTCACTGTTATCTGTAACTGTTTCACAATTCCACAAGGAACTGGCATCAAAAGGAAACAATTCTGAACAGGATTATGTGATAATGGGCTGATGTAAAGGGAAACACATGCCTCTCTGTGAAAGAACAGTAAATCCGCAAAATGCCTTTTGTGTTTGTTCTTCTCCAGATGATTATGCCAAGCCACAAATGGCATGAGAACATCTCTAGAAGACTGAAGAGTTGCTTGCATTTTTATGAGATCCATAGAAGTAGGATTGTGAAGCTCATCACGATTAGGCAGAAACAACAGGAAATGTTTCATTCATGGATTCAAAAGCTGGTATCCAGTGGCATGTGAATTAATCAGAGACAAGGTGCAGGAGACTGTCCCAGAGAAGCTTCAGAGTCACTGTGTGTGCAGTCACAGCATTAGAAGAAGAATGAGACTGGGAATTCTTTGGCCCTAAACCTAGAATAAAAGATTATTGACCCCACGGGTTTCCGATCCTACCTTCAGCAAAACAAACACTGCTAGGATCAAGGCTCAGGATTAAGCATCGATCGGCCAATGGGAACGTTTCAGGAGCATGAAGTCAAATGGCTCTCCATATCTAAGTAGAGTGGATGTTAATATTCAGCCATATTTCCATCTGAATCATTGTTTTTTTTTATCACATATTACACCTTCAGAGAAAGGGACAAACTGGAGCTGACTCATATGTAAATAGTAAGGTCAGGTAATGATCTAATTTAACAATTACATACACTGTAATTAAATAAATCGGCCACAAAATGTTCTGTGTGACTCCATAGAAAAAAACAACAACACACATTTGATTCTCAAAAGAATCGTGAGTGCACAACTTAATCATTATTCCCTATTGTTAATTTTGCCTCAAGACATTTTCCTTTTTTTTTTAATTAAAACAATGCATTCATAATGATAATGAATTAATATCAAAGAGGAGCGTGAAAAAGTCAATAGAAACTAGTACATGTTCATACTTTCATCTCCTAGTACATATCTGTAAATCATTTTTTACATGGTGGTGATGTGTTTCTGCTAGTTCCCCTGCCATGTCCCAGACAATTCCCCTCAAAAAAGCAATATTTCAAGATATTTTGTGCATCAAAAAACATGATTCGCCTCTAGGGCATAAAACTGATCTAACCTTCAGTGTCACATCACGGTTTTCATGTTACTGGAGATTGATGAAATATTTATTTCTAAATGCAACACCATGCAACACTGGAATGGATATAACAATAGCCTATTGAGGTATACAGTTACTACAGTTACAGTGTACGTTTAGATGTCTAGAAAGAATTCACTAAGTAGAAACTTATGAAAAAAAAACTAATCACTAACAAACAAGCAAAACACACAAACAGACACATGGCAATGGTGTTAGCAGCAAGGAACAACCAAAGGCACACAGAGAACAAGCCCCACTTCCTGTGTGACTGCAGGTTATATAGCCCAAGACTTCTCCAATGAAGGTCATATGGACTTCCAGCCTGCAGAGACACTCACATACAGACACCAGCCGAGTCAACAACTCCCCAGCACACCAACAGTGCCAGAGCTGCCCCTAACATCCAATAATATTTACTTTGGAGAAAATTACTAGCTTTTGTGAGCTATTCAGTGAGGAACTGAGCACTGGTCTAGTCTCAGAATAAGCTAGTTTTCTATTCACTTACTACTGATTAATTAATGTCAGATTGACCGCTTTGTAGTCATCTCTGAGATAGAAATATTCAAATGTCAATATGTAGAGGATTTCCTCAGAACTTTGAAATCTGTGAATGCAAAGTGCCATTAGACTTGGCTGTATGTTACTAGAGATTTTGATATTACTTTCTGTTTTGGCCATTAATAAGAGTTGTCATTCTGTCTGAGGAATTGTGTGAATTCTCAGTTCCTGCCAAAGCAGGGCTACCTTCTGCAGGGACAAAACTAAGAGTCATCCCCTGTCTGTATGCCAAGAGCTATTGGAGCAGTTCCTTTCCTATCACACAGACTGAAGGAACAAAATGGTCAGACTAATTTTAGTTTTTGCTGTGTGTTTATATTGGCGCAATTAGCATTAAATACGTTACTACTGTGTCCTCTGTATTGTTCAGCCTGTATCTGGGATTATATCACCACATCAGTTTAACTTAATTATTATTAATGTGAACCCTGATCTGCTTTCTTTACACTCACCACATGTAAGCCCTCTCCTGGATTAACAGTCCCCCAGGAGAGGTACTTTTACAGCCTTATGTTTGGAATCTCAATTTCCTCTTGTGGACTTACATTATGTTTTTTTACACAGTTCTATAACGAAAGATTAGAAATATTCACCTCCTGAAGAAGAGAATGCAATGTAACATTAGGGAACACAACTGGACTTTAACACCACTGCTGTACCTTTAAGTTTACATTTACACAGTTTGTACTTTTCAATAATGTGCCTCTATTGTACCACATCAGTGTAGGATGCGGTTGTACTGCTTCACATCTTAATACTGGGGGGATTTGTACCCTTCTAGCCACACTTTTGTCATTGGGCATTTTTACCTGACGTTGTACAGCTGCTCCAGGTCTTTGTGTGTACAGCTGGAAGTCAGTGACAGCAATGGGTGGACCTTAAAACAGCTGTTATTACTCTTTAGAGGTGGTCATATTTTCAGACTTAGTGTGTGGCTGATATCAGTGTTGAAGCCTTCCTCCCAAGATGAATTGATAAGGACAGTGCAAGTAGAAAGGAAAACAGGTTCATTTCTCAAGGGAAAAAAAACTCTTCATAACAGCTGAACAAAAGGTGGAATGCAGATTTCTGGCTGCACACCAGGGCTACGTGCGGCAAGCTGGAAATTTCTGGGTGTCCGATAAGCGTCTCTGAAAATAGGGCTGTGAAGAACAACAGGGCATGGGCTTCAAAAGCTGAAATGGTAGAGAGATAGCATCAGTAGATGTTTAGTCTCTGACTCTCCCACAGGTCATAAACATACTCCACCCACAAGGCTGTATATTCCACAGCAGAAGAGCCAGACTAATGACTGAAACACGTCCACCAAGCCATTCATCACTAATCAAGTGAGTAGGCAATGCGCTTCCATTAATAGAAGCTGGGTTAATAATGGCACTGACTTGCTGTGTTGTTATTTGCATGGCAGGTCTAATTGTTGAGACTCAGCTTTTTGAATTAGTAACACGTTCACCAACACAATTGCCCCAAAATGTCATTCATTATCCAGTAATGTGTCGCTTTAAATAGCCCCTTTTTGACATTCATTGTAATATTATGCATGGGAAGATAATTGGGTGAATGGCATTTTCTGAGACAATGACCAGCTCTCTCTCTCTCTCTCTCTCTCTCTCTCTCTCTCTCTCTCTCTGTGTGTTTGTGTATGTGTGTGTGTGTGTGTGTGTGTGTGTGTGTGTGTGTGTGTGTTTCATCATGTAGGATTGCTGCTGTAGCCTCTGGATTATCTTGAGTTGATCGAGCATGTGTTTGGAATAGAAGATGTCGACGTTTGGCAGAAGCCTAAGTTTGGCATGTCACAGAAGAGTCACCACATCATAGAGTAGACATAAGGCTTGAATGTGTCAGCATTTTGTCATTTATCCACTTTCTGATATCTTCACTCTCACTGTATTTGGGACATCCGTGACGGAATGAAATGTTTTTTTGATTTTCTAAGTGGAAAAATATAAACATTTTATGCATTGTTTAGTTGACTCTCTATATTTTTTTGTTTTATTTTTGTATGTTTTGTAGGAAAAATCTGAACACTACTACAGTCTTAAAAAAAGTGCTACAAAGAGTCCTTGGAGTGATGCCACAGAAAAAAACATGTTTGGATCCATAAAATAATATTATTGTACAAAAATGTGTGTGTGTGTGTGTGTGTGTGTGTGTGTGTGTGTGTGTGTGTGTGTGTGTAGAACCTTGTAAACATTTAAAGAATCAATGTTTTTCATGATGGAAACACAGAGGTGGACATCCAGATTTAGTAATAAAATAAACAAGGAAAAAGAAAGTTTTGCTGAACCACCATTACCCATATACAAATTGTCATAGATGTGTTTCTGGCATTTCAAAAATGCCCACAATACATCCCCGTGTCATTGGAAGGCCTGGAGAAGCTTTGGTGCTTTATATCAACGTCTTTGTTTACATGTGTCTTTTATTGTGTGATTGTGATGTACAGAAAATATGGAGGGCAGGACTAAGAGGGCAGGAGAGTAACACAGGCAAGGACTATTACTAACAGCAAAAACCAGAGAACCAAGACTA
This sequence comes from Hoplias malabaricus, assembly GCF_029633855.1. Classification (NCBI taxonomy): domain Eukaryota; kingdom Metazoa; phylum Chordata; class Actinopteri; order Characiformes; family Erythrinidae; genus Hoplias; species Hoplias malabaricus. The sequence continues at coordinate 16,706,472 of NC_089802.1, forward strand.
TGGGCTGAGTCACATGACCACCAACAATTCACAGGTGTGGGGTGTGGCCAAAAGAGACACAAGTTAGCCTAAACAAGACATGAGACCAAAATAACACAAAGACACAAAAACAGGGGTGAATACTAACAATGTTCTGTTTCCTTTTAAAGGTTCTTCACACTCGCAGTGCCTATACCAAAATTGTTCTTTATGGAACCAAAAGTGGTTCATCAATGGTATCTCTCAAAGAACCATTTGCAGCATCTTTAAATTTAAAAGTGTCTAGAGTAGGAAGTGGATACTACTGAGTGAACACTAGATACTATAGAGTGAACTACAACTATTACAAGTGAGCACCAGATACAATTAGGATCTGAAGTTTACTAAATAAGCTGTGGTACTCAGTTAACAGCGTCTAGTGCTGACTTTGTATTATACAGTGCTCTGGTGTTTACCAGCTGTTTCCTCAGAAATGATTGCCACATTTTTCAGAGCCTCTGTGGTTGTGTGAAAAGAATGTGTACATATGTGTTTACTTGGATAATAATGAAAACAGAGACTTTCTGTGGAGAAAATGCCATTATAAATATATCATTAGCTATTATCCAGTTAGTAACAAAGAACCAAACTTTACATTGTCTTCTGTGGCTCTTCCACTTGGGCACATTTTAGAAATGAATAAATTCTAAGAAACATAAAAAATAAAATGCTTGCCGCAGACTGATACAGGTACGGTCCTTTTAACATTTGATATTGTAATATTCTTAGTTGCCCACCATGACCCACCCAAAGGGAGCTTTGGGAACATTTATACTTAAGGAAATCTTCAAAAGTGCATGATGCATTATAATATATTAAAGCCAGAACTCATTGTCAAACCCAGTTGGTACTTTGCTTATTCTGCAGTATCAGCTACATTATCATCATTTAATGTCTTTCACAATTATAAGCACATTTGTTAGATAAGAACAGAAAATATGACTCTGTGTTATTGTTGTTTTTGTGCTTGATCTTACTCTCAAAGCATTAGAAGACACAGCACTGCAAACATTACTTTAATTTATTTAAGATCAAAATGGATATCAAGTAATTAGTTTTTGGGAGATTTTTCTGAAGAGGCTCCATAATCCATTTGAAAAGGGAATGGAAAAGTCAGATGCAGATGACTGAAGAATACAAATGTTTCCAAAAATAGAGTTCAAAACATACTTCAAATATGAAGAGAAAATGGGACTTCTATTTACTGCAGGATCTGGTTGCCCAGGATCTCAGATAAACAGTATCTACAGCTTTGGAAAACTGTGGAAAGTTTGAATTTGTCCATCCTTCCAGCGAAGAAAGACAATATGACACTATGGGTCTGAAAGAACCCACATGTTTACTCCCACATGTGGACAATTTCACATAGCCAATACATCTACCTACATTACCAGTCAAAGGTTTGGACACATCTTCTCATTAGTCATTGGTGGAATAGGGCTATTCACTGTGTAGAACTGTGTACCAGCCCTGTCTCTGCACAACACAATTATGGTCTCAAATACATTAAGAAATCAAGCAGTTCTACAAATTAACTCTTGACTAGGCCACAGCTGTTCACTGAAAAACATTCCAGGCAACGACCACATGAAGCTGACTGAGAGAACGCCGAGAGTGTGCAAAGCTGTCATCAAAGCAAAGGGTGGCTACTTTGAAGAATCTAAAGTATAAAACATAATCTGCTTTGTTTAACACTGTTTTGTTTACTACATAATTCCATGTGTTCCTTCATAGTTTCAATGTCTTCCATATTAATTTACAACATAGAAAATAATAAAAAAACAAAGAAAAAACTTGAATTAGAAGATGTCCACACTTTTTGACTGGTACTGTACATTAACAATATGTGAAAAATGGCCCAAAATAAAGGAAACCCTCCCTGAGTTGGTGTGTCCAAACATTTAACTGGTAGAGTACATGTTTTTCTGAACCCATGCAGACATGAGGAGAACACTCCTCACCGACAGCTTGAACCCACAATCCCCCGACCTTGGAGCTGTGTGACAGCGACACTCCACAGTGCGTCCTGATACTGTGCAAATACTTTTCATTTTCGAAAAATGATGACAAATAATTGGACAGTTTATTTTTCCATATCTGGAGTCTGTTTCAGAAGCTTCCCAACATCAGATACTAAGAACTATCTGCTGCAGTAATACACATCACCAAAAGAAATAGTGGAAATAGATCAGACTAAATCAAGCAGCTGGCAATAGGCAAAATATTAGATGTGTCAACAGTATTTGTTGTTAATAAAAAATGACAATGCACTAGAATCCAAAAGCAAAATGCTGCAGATAAAGAGATACATTCACAGATAGAGATGTAATATCTCTACTGTGAGACATAAGCCTCTGGTAAGCTTTAATAACTTTTTCATTTTTAGCGTGTATCACCATGAACAGGCCTTCAGGGATCTGGGAAAATGCATCACAGAAAGATTCTTTCAGTTTTTTGAAGAAATCAGCAGGGATCATCTGCCCCGCCTCCAAAGTTCAGGCTTAGAAGTTGGTTCCTTTTCTTCTTCTCACAATTCAAAGCAAAGTCAAATACGTTCAGCTTTATTTGCATCTTGCAATGCAGCTGGCTTCTTGACAGCTACACATCCTTTCAGACGCGTGGTGCTGAATTATCCTCTCACAGTGAATGGATGGACGGACACACCTGTGGATTTGTCTGCAGTTCTGAATCAACAGTGTGGCTTGTCTTTCTGTTTCACAAAGTCTTGTTTATCTCATGGTGGAAGTGCTGCTGTGACACCAGGTTTTTTGACGATCCTTAGGAGCCCAATTTTCTCTTAATTCCTTGAGTTCCAGTTTTTATATATGAACTTTAGAAACAGCTGAAGAAGGGGACGCTATTCAATGCCTTACATCAAAGACACTGTGTATTTACACATTTTCCGTTGGCCTTGAATATTATAGTGGATTATAGCTTATGTCTTGGAAAATATCTCCTGAATTAATATATGAAAAACAGAAATGGGCAGCAGGCAGCAACTCCACGAGGACAGCTGCAATTACCCATCTCAGCACCTGCTCAAATAGAAAAGACCAGCACTGAAAAGGTAAAGATGTCAGAAGTAAGGGATTTCACCAACATACACCCCCCCCCACCCCTCTCTCTCTCTCTCTCTCTCTCTCTCTCTCTCTCTCTCTCTCTCTCTGTCAGGTCCTTCAGATTTACAGAGCCTGAAATAAATTCCCATTGCTAGTGACAATCAGACCCCTAGTGGTTCTATATCCCCAAGGGAGGAAAACACCTTCCTGAAAAGATACTCCTTACAACTCCTTGTCAATCAAAAGCTTTGCAAAGACCTCAAACCCAGCCACTCAGAGGCTGAGTGCAACACTAACAAACACATCACTGCTCTTCTCCCTGGTTCCATATTTTGCTCTGAAAAGATGTCGGATGTATAGAGGGGATGCGGGTTTAGACAATTAGTGCAATCTGGAAAATCTGGATGACACTGAAGAAGATCCGAAAAAGCAAGTAATATATGCCCACAGAGCAGGGGAAGAGTAAAAGTAGATAGTCAAGCATTTTCATTAGATAGATAGATAGATAGATAGATAGAAAGAAATCAACATATATCCCATAAATCTATTTTACTAGACCAGTCATTTTGAAATGTTGCTGTAGTTTAAATGGCGTCACCTGTGTTCATATCATTTTAATCATCAATACAGTATAACAAAATTATTCTAAACATTTGTATGCAAGTGAATAGTCACAATATATGCCTGTAGAATTCAACAAGTCAGAAAGATTATATAAATGTTTTAAAATGTCACCCTTAGATTAGTCTGTAAGGTAGCACTGAGAGAATCATAGTCTGATAAAGGTCAGTCGTATCACACATTATGATGTGGTTTGTGTTTGACACAGTAAAAGGTCTTGAGCCAAATCAGCTTCTTTGATCATTTAAAAGAAGGAAGAAAGCAACATGTCTGTTATTAGACACATGCTCTTCCATTTCTTCTGAAACCACAGGTAGCTGCTGTAATAGCTGGGAAGGCTTTATAGCAAATACTGGAGCATTGTTGCAAGCATCTGATGGCATTCTTAGTAGACATTAATGAGGTCAGATACAGGGTTCTGGATCACAAACACTACCTCCAGTTCACCCCAAATGTACAGAATGGTGCTCCACCACTGAAGAGAACAGTTACACTGATTTATACTTTTCTAGCCAGCACTTTGCATTGGGTATGATGAATTAAGTCTTATGTGCAGCTGCTTTGAGGATTCTGTTTCATTTCATGTTTGGGTGACTGCCTGTGAGGAGTTTGGTGTGTTCTCCCTGTGCCTGCGTGGGTTTCTTCCGGGTGCTCCGGTTTCCTCCCACAGTCCAAAAGCACACATTTGATATGTGGACTGGCGACTCAAAAGTGTCCCTAGGTGTGAGTGAATGTGTGCGTGTGTGTCACCCTGTCAGGAACTGGGTGTGTTCCTGCCTTGCGTCCAGTGATTCTGGGTAGGCTCCGGACCCACCGTGACCCTGAACTGGATACCAATGTTACATTGCTACATATATTTAGACATAGAGATTACAATGCGCCCTGTGAAGGACTGGCGTCCCCTCCAGGGTGTATTCCCGCCTTGCGCCCAATGATTCCAGGTAGGCTCTGGACCCCCCGCGACCCAAAATTGGATAAGCGGTTACAGATAATGGATGGATTACAATGCATTTTTTTGCCACCAAACAAAATGTACTTATAAGTGAGAATGTATTATTGTTATATTTTTACATTAAGTGCAATTCTCATAAATGAAGAAATTTTTGTAGTCCCTCAGTGAACCAGTCTCTACTTCATGGGGCAGTTTACATACAGGAGTGGCCATGTTTAATATAGGTTTATTATAGAATTTTTGGTTGAGCCAGGGTTCTCTCGGTGTCTGAGTGGGTTTCCTCCAGGGTCAAAAACACACGTTGGTAGGTGGATTGGTGACTCAAAAGTGTCCACTGGTCGCCCTGTGAAGGACTGGCGCCCCCTCTAGGGTGTGTTCTGGGTAGGCTCCGGACCCACTGCTGCCCTGAACTGAAAAAGTGGTTACAGACAATGAATAACTGGCTGAAAGGTAAAGCCAGGCCAGTAATTGTCAGTATAATGGGTGTTTTGCAATGTGAAAAAGAATCAATGTGAAAAAAAAGTCTTATTGCTCTTTTAAATAATGCAGTATTGATCTCTGTATGATCTGTTGAATGCTGGCCCAGGCCTCTCCCTATGTGCCAACCCAATGTCAGTCTGTCATTTCCCACAAGAGCAACCTGTGACTTCATAACAAGGCAGAGATCCTCACTCTAGACCCCAACGTTAACAGCTTACACTGCCTGCAAATTCCCTCCATCCCCCAAAGAAAAGACCCTATACCTTCCTGAAAGGGACAGCACCCATGTGAATAAAGTAAATGAACAGACTTACAGGCCTCTTGGGTAAGAGGTGCATACACACTGTCACCAATTATTATTCCTAAGACAAGTTTCAGCATTCCTCACTGATTCAAGGTTCAAGATTCTTTATTTGTCACATATAATTTGTAACAGGTACAAATATACAGTGAAATGAGAAGTGACTGTTTCTTAGACTATGCAAGTATTTAATGTACAACTATAATTTACCATTAACTTATAAATGCTATCGAATATAAAGCTAGTATTAACGAACGTATATAATAACTATACACATGTAAGGAATAATCCCAGTGCAAATAGTGCATGTTATAAATACACATATGTATACACATATATACATGCATACATGAACATACACATACATATGCATACTTACATATACATACACACATACATATACATATACACATACATATATATCTATACATTCACACATGCACATACAGACGCATACATGCATAATACATACCTGGGTAGGCTCCAGTATAACTCCCCCATGTGAGTAACACACTCATTATTAACCACAGAATATGCCTTTTGACTTGTAGAGAAAACAGAACTAGTAACAATGCAAAACCTGACAGATGACCAGAAATATTTTTGATTGAATATAAAAACGTGTAGCACTTATTTAAAGGAAAAAAATTATTAATGATATTCACTCACCTGGTACTACAAAAACAGCACTATTCAAATACCAGGGACCCTCCCAGCTCTCTCTGACTCCCTATTTTATTCCTGTCAATATGTCCTTCACAAGGCATTTCACATTAGGAAGACATGGACAGTTATTCAGAAACAGAATGAGGAAGGGCAGTTACGTGCCGCTTCAAACTTCACTCCCAGTCCTGCCTCCAGTGTTACGGGCATGGCCAGCAGCAAAGCTTTAACGAGCTCCCACCATACACTCCTCTTGTCCTCTGGGGGCTCTTGTCTCAGTCTGTTATTTCAGTGTTGCTTGATATTCGTTGAATATGTCTAAAAAACTCACGTATGTCTCATATGAGCAGAATATGACCACACCTGCTCATCCTCTGTAATCTGTCACTGAAGACGTATCCCTCCTGGCAGCAGTAACAAATCCTTTTCTTCTGGGAAAACTGTAGTGAAGACATAGAAGAAGGTGGAATCAATATAGTGTTTTAGGTAAAATTCTTTTTAACTGAATATGTGTTATGAGGGAAGGTAGGTTTTTACATGGTGCTGAGTGGGAAGTCATGAGACTGAGTTTGCCAATTACGAACCACTCAAATCTTCAGGATAAGTTTTACCAAAAGTGCATAGTTTTAATTTAATGCACACACAAAAATAGAAAAGAAAAACTGTACAAAAGAAAAATAAATGTTTTTTTTTCTTTAACTGGTATCACTTATTCTCAATTTAGCACTAAATTCTCAATTTATGCTCTGACATTATGGCAGTCAGAAAAAAATGTCTTTCAGCTTCAACACTGTTTTTAGACATATTACACAAAGACAATAAAACAGGTCCTTCACCTTTGCCTCTCTCCCTCTACTGACTCTTCTCATAGCCTTTAGCCCCACACACAACTAGCCTGGGCCAAACCACACTCACAACTAGGTGGTACATCCCATAAGCTATTACCCACAGACACATAAATACATAAAACTTCAACAAAACAAACACTCATGGACATGTCCTCTAAACCTGGATTCATCTTATGGATATGTGCGTTTATTTTTTGTTCATATTAATCTTTTTTTCCCTCTACAGATACTACATTAGATCAGCCTACCTCTCCTCCTTTTAGTTAACCAAAGGCACTTCAGCTTTTATAAAAATGTTGGATGGGCCGTGTTTCATTTAGAAACTCTACCCGAGAGACAGAAACCACAGTTGAGTTTACTGAATGCATTTACATTTAAAATATTAACCGGAGTACCGTCCTTTACTTGTCCAGTACAGGTTTAGTGATGAGGCAGGCCTTAACCTCATCACAGTATGTTATTCATAACAGCTTTAGCACTTACTCAGACACACAAACACAGAGGGAGGAAAACAATAATGCACTTAGACAGTGGATTCACACAGACCTACATATCACAGCTATGTACAGAATACAGCTATTATAACATACCCCATCAATACCTAGATCACACACTGTCATAAACAATAAACTATAATAATAAATGTTCCCTACCAGCGTGATGGAAGAGCATGCTGGGAGTCCCCAACATGGCCTTGTCCCCTTTAACTCCCCACCAATGCATTGAGACTGTGGCAGATGACACAATACACTAGCTGTTGAAAAAAGAACCTGTATTTACCACTGTATTTATTGTTTTGTTATATGAACTTGTCAGCACGATGTGTAAGATAACTACCACTTCATCTATATTATATATTACATGTAAAGAATTCTATGAAGTAAACATTATGTTGTTTATAACCTCATTATTAATACATATTTGTTGTTTTCCACAGTGGTTTTATTGATTCCAGTTCACACAGTGCACAGAATATGTAGCGTGCATTGAAACAATCATTTATACCTCATGATTTTCAAAGGCCTATTTGATGAGGGAAGCTCTAAATGTGGACAGAACATCATGTGTGTTTGATCAATTTGGAATTACAGCACTTATGTGTAAAAGAAAAAAAAAAAAAAAAAAAAAAAAAAACATTTGTCACCATCAAATCCTCACCGCAAATCAAGATTAAGTCCCCAGATGACTAGTATATATTACTGCAAACAGTGGAAAAAATCCATTATTAATAACCTTTATTTCAGAAGAAACTTTGTATGTCCAACACTTTTGGCCCTATAGTATTTGAATGATCATAGTGAAGCAATATGTCAAGTTCTTGAGGTAACAACTGAAATAAATCATCAAAAATGTAATAGATTTTTGTTGGTAAAATTGATGAAAGCTGTCATACTAAAAATTGCATGTAAGTACGTTCAGTAGAGAAAGAGAAAAAATCCGAAGACAAGAACGGCCTTGGTTTCTGGGCATCACTCAAGTTAAAAATAACACAACATTCATACTCAGCCCATTCAGCTTTCTTTAAAAAAAGAAATACAGCACTGCTGTGCGTAATTCACACGTGCAAATGCAACACACACTAACACACCACCACCACATCAGTATCAGTGCAGCACTGCTCTTGGGTGGTCCTTACCACTGAAGAAACCTTTATTTATTTATTTAATTATTTGATATTTTGCCATCAAACCATCACATACATGTTAAAACATTTACAGTATATGTAAAACATTAACAGCTTCCAAGCAAGCAAACAAACAAATAATGTCCCATTACAAAGTTTTTAATAAGCAGCAACATTTGGGCATTTAGGGTATATTCCAAATACAGTCTATTCCAACTTGGATTACATCTTTCTTTGAATTTGATGGGATTCAGAGAAAAAAAATATGACTAGCATGAAAGACTGAATGAGCAGAAGCAGCATGTTTTAGTGGTCTGCATGGGCTTGATTATTAAGAGGGTTAGTGTCTCTAATTTTCATCTTGACCTCATTTGCTCACATTCAAAATACCCATTTTGATCACACTGAAGCTCTACGTTTCTTTTTGCAGAGAATGTAACCCCACTATCTCAATCAGCAGAATTAACCATCTCTCCTCCTTTTAAATTATCTCATCCATTTCCCACATCAATAATAGACCTTCATATCGGACACTGCCTCATGTCTAACTCTACAGATCAAATGAGTTCTTTGGAGGTTGGAGGACAATTCCCCATCTGACCTTCAACAGGACCTTCTAAATTCTGGCTCACAGTCTCAGAGCAAAACTAAAAAACACTTCAGACACAGAACATGTTTGGCTTATTGACTAGAATTGTGATAATGGGGAAATTGTGTTAAATATATTTCCCAATTGAAAAATAGTCTTAATAAAATCATAGAAACAATATAGGGAAAAAATAATGATATCTATAATTTGAGCAATATATATGTTAAATTACACATGCATAGTGGAATTTTTGGACAATAATTCAGAAGTGGACAGATACAGCCACACGTGGAAGATGATGAAAGATGACAGAATCTAGGGGCCACCATGTCTCCAAACCTACAGTTATGCACAGCTATATCCCAGTAAAGTGTTTTTTTATTTTTACATAACCACACATGTAGCAACAAACTGTTGAAATGTAGACTAGAACTTGTGAATTTATGTCTGGACTGATGAGGAATAAATAGAGGTGGTGGGCTTGTTGTAAAAAGGAATAATGTTAAATATAAAATAACTATAATAAAGGATCTGTGTTTTTTTGGTGGTATTTTTGCTCCAAACGCCCTGGGAACCTTGTTAGGACACATAGCATTAAGGATTCCATGAAGTACCAGGACATTTTAAATGAAAATCTGTGTGCGTCTGCCAAAAAGCTAAAACTGGATTGTTGTTGGGTGTTCCAACACGACAATAATACTCAACATGCATCTAAATCCAAACAAAAATGGCTCAGTGGAATGAAAGGAACCAAGCTTTTGATCTGCCTTGACAGTTCCCACACCTAAACCCCAGTGAATAGTAGTGGGTGAGCTATACAGAAATATTCTATTGTAAGGAGGGGTCTCAGATGCTTTGGGTCTTTGAATATAGAATAGTCTGGAGTAGCTGCTGCATGAGCCTAAAGCCACAATGCCTAATGCCAAGGTCTAGATGGGGCAGTGGAACTGTGTTCACTTGAGTGATGGAGCACCAACCAATATCTCTGTCTTGGTTATAGAAGGGTTTGTGATCCAGAACAAATTACAGAAAATCAGTACCTGACTTAACTAAAGTTGATGAGGTTGAAAGCCATCTGATTCTCTCAGCAATGTTTCCAGAACAGCAGAAGCTGTTACTTCAGCAAACAGGGACCAACTACTGATTCATTGCCCTCCTATCAGAAGCAAAATCGGACAAGAGGCTCCAAATCTTTGGCCATGTTTTGTAGTGTGTTGGACTGAGGGAGTTTATGAAGATCTCTTTTGAACCTGCATCTTTGCTTTTTCAAAATTCTATTTATATCTTGGTCTTTGCTGTGCCACTTATTGATCTGTAAAGGAAAGATCAAGCATCAGTGAAGCTTGTGTGCAGATGCTCAGTGGAGTGCCAGCCCCAGAGCACTAAAATTAATGAACACACTCGGTCAGATGTGAACTGGCCAATAAGGGCAGACCTCCAGTACAGCTCTGATAAGGTGAATAACAGGGTAAGATTCGTAAACAAGTGCTGTTGAATTCTCACCTCAGGACTTCTCAGACACAGATGATATTCATCTTAAACATGAAGGCAAACAAGGTCACAAGTCATATTGGTTCATCTGTTACCAAGCATTTGTGGACACTGCAGACTATAAGAATTAATAGGTATGTTGTTCTCTTTTTCTGTAGAAACAGGTTGTTGGAAAGGGTTTAGATTAGATACTGGAATATTGCTTGGAAGATGTGGCCAACTGTTTTATACATTTTACAAAAATAGAATTTGATGCCTGCAAGGTGTCACGGTCTGGTTCTGGTTCAATAAATAAGATTAAATGTAATGTTATAAAGAATTTATGGCTTTCATTATCCACAGCATGTAATGTTCAGAAAAAAAAATAAAGGAAATCCAGAGAAATCTCAGTGGGTGTATAGCCATGCCAAACATCACTGTTGAATATCTGTTCCCTTTGAGCACTAAGAGGTCAAATATACATAAAATATTAGATATAAATAAGTTTTTAGGCAGATTAGTACATTATAATAATTGCGTTTTTTAATACAAACATATACTTATGCCACCCGGGCGGAGCCAAATGGGGCGAGCCACACAGGCGCGATCTGTAAATACTGTAAATACTGAACACAGCATTCATTCATTGTGCACGGACAAATTTACCTTACCCTGCCAAAATGTAAAACTGTGGCCTGATGCTTGAAGTAAAAATAATAATGATAGCTGAGATTAGGTTTCTTCAAGTCAAAACATTTCTCTGAAATAAGATATTAAGAGAATACCGCCGAGCATGGTGATTTTATGATCATAGGCACCTGCTCCAGAAAATCCCATTTAATTTCATGCTTTCTATTTTCACCCTAACAAAGACAGGGGGTTACATAATTCTGGATATATTCATATATTCATATTCATATTCATATTCATTTGCTAATCACTGCTATCCAAAGAAATTCTGCTAAGATCATTCAGGTCAATAAATAAACCTCTATTGGCCATGTCTTGTTAATAGGTTGTTTGCAGATGACGCCATGTTAATGTGAGAAGTGCAGAAAATGATTTCATACAATGTGATCTCTATGAAACGCTCCAACAAAACCTGTGTTTTTCATAGTGTACAGTCATGCAAAATCAATCCAGTATTGATAGGTGTTGTTCATGAAGGAGAAAAGTGCAGGAAGAAAAATGGTTTAAAAGTGACATTCATGATTGATATAAAATAAAATACTTTTTATAAATTTCAGATGAGGTTTCCTCACCACTTGCTAGCTCTCCAGTCTGTTTGTGTTTGAAACTGTTCTAAGGTGTTTACGAATCCTGTAAAAAAAAAATATATAAAAAAAAAATAGATTAAAAAAACAAACTGTCTCGTCCGGTATGCTAGGCTTTCTCTGCTCATAGGAAAGAAAAGATGTGTCTTTATATTTAGACAATGGAGAGAGCTCCAAACATTCAAAAGCACGAACTGAAATGAGGATATTGCTCTGTTCCTGTTCCATAGGTGGGTATTATTGACTTATTTTTGCTGTTTCGGATCACTCAAGGTGGAAATGTCTCCAAATTCAGGTGACGGCTAACTGCGATACTGAAAGTGATAGAACATTGAATAAAAACAAGATTAAAAACTTTTCCACCTTAAAAGATGAGATCCTGAACATAAACAACCCAGAGAGAACTTTGAGGCTTTGAGGCACTGAATGTTGATGCTGTATTAATCCACAGAACAATAAAAGAGAACAACATGACAGTCATCTTGGAGTTCCTTGGTAGTGAGGTCAACCCGACTGCTAACAAAAATACATTTGTGAGCTTTCATTAGTGGTCCTGAGTTAAAAGGCATCTGGAGAGGAATACATCTGGAGAAAATCTGTCTCTAGAACAAGCATCACCTCCTACATATGTTGTGATGTATTTGTTTGTACATTTCTCTCATAATATCACCTAATTTAACACAACACAGGATCCTCACTCAATCTGATCCATTGTTTTTCTCTTCCTGTCCTCCACCTGGATTTTGTGCGTCGTCAGAACCGCATGCCTGGAAACAACATATTCCAAAAGGAACTGATGTTAAAGTTGTAGCACTCATGGACTAAGGGTCAATGTTAGCTTAGCTACATTTTGTAATTCTTTCCCTGACTCTCCTTACTTTTTTCAATATATTTTCATGTCAATATATCATTCATGTCTACAACTACAGATACGAAGACAACTGAATGAATTTAATGACTCATTATGTAGCAAACATCACAGGGAAATGATTTATAGGAACATGAACCTTTCACGCCATAGTGCCATGAATCTAAGCACCGTTGGCCAGTCATATAATCACGCTGAAACATTGATTAAGTACATTCATTATTAAATAATGAGCATGCCAGGAAACAGAGTCAGTGATGTTTAATGTGTATGTCATAATATATGCATGAACCTGTCCATTACTGGAATAAGAAACTATGACACAGAACACACATCAAGCCCATGTAAGAAATATTCTGATTAGATTTTTTTTTTTTGTTCTCTGTGTGAAATGACTATTAAGTAATAATGACTATTTTGATGCACTTTACTGGAGAAGTGTTCATATTTATAAAGGCTTACTCTATTAGAAATGCTCCACATAAGGCCTGTGTCATGATCAAAGTTTAATGCTTATACTTTATTTAAATAATGAACAATTAAATGGGGTTTGTGTAATGGAGATGGAATGTTATTGTGATTCTTACTGTGAGTGTTCTTAATTAAGACATTTTTTTTTAATGTTGGGTGGCGCAGCAGGTAGTGTCGCAGTCACACAGCTCCAGGGACCTGGAGGTTGTGGGTTCGAGTCCTGCTCCAGGTGACTGTGAGGAGATGGTGTGTTCTCCCTGTGTCCATGTGGGTTTCCTCCAGGTGCTCCGGTTTCCTCTCACAGCCCCCCCCCCAAAAAAAAAAAAAACACATCGTTAAGCAACTCAAAAGTGTCTGTAGGTCTGAGTGAATGTGTGTGTGTGTGTCGGCCTGACCCAGTGTCACCTTGCACCTGGTGATTCTGGGTAGACTCCAGCTCCACAGTGACCCTGAATTGGATAAGCGGTTACAGACAATGACTGTTTTAATGTTGTCTATTATTGTGAATTGCACATGGTTACTTATTGAGTAGTGATGCAGTTTGGTCACAGCAACAGTCTTTACAACTCATCTGTGACAATAGCGGTGTTCTTAGTATCATAACCATGTGGACTCACAAGGCATCAGGTCTTAGACACAGAGCTCAACTTCCTGAAAATATTAAAAGTATTAGAGCAACATTCAGCAACTCACAGAATACAGATTCACTGAACATATTCCAAATTACAACAGGAGATTCAAGAGGAACATTACATAACACCATCCTTTGACCTGAGCAAAAACCAGAACTATTCCAGTGCCTCAGGGAACAGTGAATGGAATGGTGTTTGTTTGGTGGTGGTGTGTGTGTGGGTGTGTGTGTGGTGGGGGGCATGGATGTTGTTCCTAGAGACAGACAAAGGTCTGTGGACACCTGCTCATTCTGCTTGTCTCCTGATATAAAGGGTATTAACTTGGTATTAGCGCTCTTGTGTTGTAATATTAACAATCTTTTCTGGGCAGGCTTTAAACTACATGTCAAATCATTTATGACATGTATTTGATGCCATTTAGCTACCAAAGTGTTCTTGAGGACAGGTAATGATTTTGGAGAAATAGATTTGAATCCCAAAAGCAATTCCAGCTCATTCCACATCTATTTGAGGCACCTTTACTTTGTAGAACTCAGTTCCACTGCAAGGAGTGTCCACAAACCTGTGGGTCTATTCTGTCTCTCCATACTCGTGTTTTTTCTGAATGTGTGACGTAGGAGAAGTGTGACTAAGAGCGAAAGAGTAAACAGGACACAGCCCTGTGTTTTGATTCATTTTGTTTCCCGTAGTGTATGTTTGGCACCTGTACATGGAAAAAAGGTCATTCCTTCATTCAATCCAGGGAAACAGCTTGATAAAAAAGCATGCGTAGTTTATTGATAAACATCCTCAGGAGGAAAAACATTTTAGCCTCCTTCCTGCATTCAGGTGTGTGCTCTCTGTAGTGTATCATTTTGCTCCCGGCTTTTCTCTGTTCTTTTTTTTTCAGTTTGAAGACCATGCCTGAGATTTTATGGTTGGCATATAACAACCTAATGAAAACAAGATAAAAACAAACCAACAGGAAAGCCATGTCTAAAATACAACCTTGACTCCAGGAATGTCTGGAAATATTTTAAAAGGCAATTAAAACAATTATCTGTGATTAGCCATTTCTTTGGGGAACTGAGGGCACTGATGCAGTTTTAAAGCTGGACTTTAATGCAAGGCTTCGGATGCTCAACAATCAGTGGATCTCCTCGACATGATATGCCATAGGAGACAAATCTGGACCGCAGGCATGTCAGTAAAACACACACACACACACACACACACACACAGTGCATGAAGCCATGCTGTTGCATATGCAGAATGAGGCCCGGCCTTGTCTTGCTGAAATAACTATGGACTTCCCAAGGAAAAAATTAACCTTGATGACAGCACATCTGTTTAAATTCCCAATGTCTGCCTCCATATAAATGGTACCATCTCACATATGCAGTTCATTAAAACTGTGGTCACAGATGTTGTTTTTGTATCTCACAAATAAAAGTCTGGATAGTCTCTTTTGGCTAACTGGCACAAAAAAACAACAACTTGACAATGATTATCCCTACACGTTTCCAAAAAATAAATCAATAAACAAATAAAGAAAGAAATATGGACTCGTCTGATCACAGCACACATTTACCCTGATTTTCCCCTCTATTTGGAATGATCTTGTACCCACTGAACACAGTGATTTGAACTGAATTGATGTATGACTTTTTCCTTCACGGATAGAATTTCAGGTTGCCGTGGAGCTGTGTTATGTGACAACAGTTTTCTGGAAAGTTTTCTCACTTTCCAATTTGTGTTTGTAATCTAGAAGTCATACCCATAATAATCCATGTCGTATGTGTAAGTCTTTATAATCATATATTTTTGAAATTGTATTCGTATAAAACACACACAAAACAGACTTTTGTGTACAAATTAAATATTTATGTACGAAAGTATATGAGCATGCACACGTTTATTTTTGACAGTTAATCCATAGATGTCTCTTTGGTCATTTCACTATCGAGATCCAACATTGCGACATTTTAGAACGCCGTACTGTTCCCGAACCTGTGGAGGACCTGTCCGTGTTTGGTTCTCGGACACTGGAACATTTAAAACATGACCTTTTAAGCCCTCAATCATCCAAACATCGTCACAGGAATTTTAATTGAAGTTATGTAATAGCATCATTTTGGGAGAAGGACCACGCCTGAACTCCTCCTCTCAGCCCTATATATACCCCGCAAATTGACGTCATTTCCGCGTCGAACAAACTTGCTTCATTTAGTTCAGGAGACGGATCTCGACTCGACTGCTTCCCTACGTCAGCTTGCTCCTCCGCGCTGGGTCATTCCTGCTTATACCCATATTCGGAGCCGTGTTCGGCCATTATCAAACCCACCGAGCCTCCTTTTTAAACTTGCACCTCGTCTCCACCCTTTTCTCATATTAATTTATCCAACGGGGTAGGAGGGATTCATAAGCGGCCCTGAACTGCTCACCAAAGTCTTCTGAGTTCATCTCCCCGTTTCAGCCTCTACGGGCGTGGTCTGTACTAGCAAAATTATGTTATACTTGACGCGCTGTACCTGGCGTGGGCGTGTGCGCGCCAAAATGTTACGATCGCAGCGCGCGGTCGTGCACCTCCGATACTTAGTGTATATATATATATATATAATAATAACACTAACTAAGTGTAACTTAGCTTAATCAATCGAATGCCTCGCTACATAAGTTAGTTCCCATAAGTTAGCAAATATATACATAAAATGAAACTAAAAATTACAGATTTGGAAGTAAATAAAATTGATTTCTGCTGAGAACATTTGTTTTCTTTTGCTTTTCTGTGGAGATTTTTTAAAGCTTTTTGCTGCAGATCCTCAGTCTGAGAGCTTCCTTATAAGGCGGTTATTTGAAATTCATAGGCGGAAATTATGGTAATGAGATGTTAATTGAAATGAAATGTGCACGTTCTCCCAATTTGCGAACATTTGGTATTCACTAACAAACACGTTCTACTGAAAAATCTGGTGTTTAAGCAGCGTTCATGAATCTGACTGAAAGTTTTCGGGAATATTCACTTCTTCACATAATACATGCAGTTTGCTTGTGTTTTTTACAAAGGCTTCATGAATGAGGCCCACTGTTTGTAAAGTTCTTTGTGTAAATTCTGTTCTAATTTTTTTCTGCATTTTTAATAACTTTTTAAATGCCATATTGACTGGAAATTAAAGCTGAAATAGTTCTCTGACTATTGTATCATTGTGTATATCATTGTATTTTATATAACATATTAAAACACTCAGCTTTTCCACAGACCACAGCAGCATGGAAAATTTAAGTGTAAAGGCCTTGGACTTTGTCCAGTTGAAACTGACTTTGTCTGTCTGCTACATGCTGTTGTCTGGCCTGGCCCAAGGCTGAAAAAAATATATATGAATGGACAAACTGGGTTTGGTTATTGCAAAGTGAAAACACAACATAGTGCTATCACATCTACAATTAAAAAAATAAAATCAAATAAAATAAAAACAAGTAAACCAGAGGTACATTTACAGTACTTACCAGACAGCTGTCCACAGTCTGTTCACTGTAGCCTGAAATGCAATTACTTATGGGAAATGAGGTGTCTGCATGTACATTGTTTGTGAGGACATATAATGATACTGGGCTTTAAAAGGAAGCCATTACATGTGCTGATTGTCTATTATGAAAAGGAAAGGGAAATCGCTTTGGTGAAACATTCTCAATAGGCTGGGCAGCAGGTTCAATCAACACCCATTCTGGCTTTTGTAGAAGCCGGTATAAAGAAAAAAAAAACAATTTAAAACACAGTCAAAATGCCTTTGAAACTCAAAGGTGCAGGAATATGCTGTCAACAGCCTAACCTAAAATATTTATTTTGATCATACCCTGAAAATGCAGCTGTTCTTAGACAGAAACGGAAAAATAAATACAGTAGGCTGAATGGGCAGTATGCAGATAATAAATATGTAGCTTCAAATGGTGTATACCTACACCGCTTGCTACTCCATATAGAGGGTTGAACCAACAGCCACATGTTTTGTTTGCCTTATGATGCCTTGTAGGCTGTGAATAGGCTCATAATGAGGATTTAATATGGGCCGTGGGCAGTGTGTTCAACTCACCAAGAGACTGATGATCCAATTCACTCTGAACGTTGGCTTGTGTTTAAAAATCAAAGGGCAGTTTAATGAGTTCTTATATATATATATATATATATATATATATATATATATATATATATATATATATATATATTTATATATTATTACTACAAATACATGGATCTCGGCACTTTGAAAAATTGTTCTTTTCATTTTTTTGTTTGTTTGTTTGTTTCCTTAGTTAAAACAAGAAAGCTAAAAATATCCTATGGTGAAAAAATAAAGCAAAAAACAACATACGATTTAAACATTGAAAAGTCACAAAAAGACACAAATTAAAATAAAATGAAATTGAAAAAAGAACAAAAACAAAACAAAAATCTACATCCTGTACAAACACTATGGCCCAAATAATTTAAGAAAATAGTGTCTCTAAAACGTTCATATTGCTTTGTACCTTCACCACTGCCCTCAGGAGGTGAAGAGAAGCTCCACCATGCAGTTTTTATAGAAAGTCTCCAAAATTCAGCCAGAAGGGTGCATACCAGGTTGGGTACTGGTACTAACTTCCAAACAGGAGGTCATGGGATGGCCAACAAAGGTCTGCCAGCATCGTGGAAGAGAGAGTTTTCAGTTATTAGCTTGGTTTGTCCTCAATACAGTGTGGTTTTTGTTTCCTTTTTGGCAGTACAGAACAAAGACAAGGGATGGTCACTATTCTTCATGGAGTCATGAAGTACTCGTCAATGTAGCAGTTATTATTATTACTCTCTATGGTATTATTACTATGACTATCACTGTCGTGGATACACAGAGTGCATCTTGTGTTTATTTGTGTGCATCTATGTGTGTATGCGTACATTTTTTGTTTGTTTCTTTGTTTGTGTGCGTGTGCGCAAAAAAATGTTCAATGCTCAGAGCTTGACTTCTCAAAAGAGAAGTTGGGCAGAGTCAACAACTTGGGATTGGGAACTCCCTCTGGTGGCAGCACATCTCCTCCTCCACCCAAATCAAAAGAGTCCTTGGAGTCATTGGAAGGGGCTCGCCTCCTCAGGCAAGTGTCCCTGCTGGGCAGAGGTGGTGGAGCCACTATCCCCAATCCAAGCGCTGACCGGAACCCCCCCGAAACCTCTGGCCCCTCTGGAGGGTCCACAGAGATACACGGTGGACTCATCTTCTTCTTCCGAGTGCGAGGTGAGGGCTGGGAGGTTTGCAGGCTGTCGGCACGTGAGACAAAGCCAGAGGAGGTGGAGCTCCGCTGAGGGCTGCTCTCCACTGAAGAGCAAACCTCAATAGAGTGGCGCCGTGGGTCGTCCAGCCAGGAGGAGGGCCGGGGCAGCGGGGGCAGGCGGTGGCCTTGAGCGTCCGCACTGTGGTGCTTCTTCAGCTGCCGCAGGCATGGGCCTCGGCTTTCTACTGGCAGCCCTCCAAGACCTAACCCAATTCCACCTCCAAGTTTTCCTCTAAACCCTTCTCCAAGAGCACCACCAAGCCGTTCTTCAAGACTTCCAAGCCCTTCTCCCAACCGGTCCCCGAGCCCTCCCACAAGATCCTTGTCGCTGCCACTACTGAATCCTGTCCTGATGATGTGACACACCTCCTGATCCACTGAGTCCTCCTCCGGCTGTTCGACAGAAGATCTAGCACCCATGGGAAGAGGTGGAGGAGTAGTGTGAGGGTGTCTGGAGGAGACGCTGTACTGGTCATGGGGGTTGTGCTGCGTGTGGACGCTGGACCGGGTCATTTTCGGGGAGGCACCCGGCGTGCCAGGGACCAGAAGGAGCGAGGGTCGATGCTGCTGCTGCTTCTGCACAGGAGCCGGGCAATTGGCCGGAGGAGTGGACAGTTCGGCTGACCTCTCGCTCTCCCCGCCTTCTGTGTACAGAGCCTCCTGAGAGTCAGCACTCACTGCCACCTGAGGAGAGCAGGGATGGGAGGAGGCGGGGAGGAGGGGGGAGTGAGAAGGAAGGAGGAAAGTAATTTAAGATATGAGAAGGCGAGAGGGAGTTTGGTTAGCATGAAATGGAGAGGGAGGTTACAGTGGCCGGGGAGAAAGGCGTGCCGTGGGGTTAGAGTAGAGTTCACCATTAGTGTGGTATGCCCCACAGGCTCCCTGCCTCTACAAGTCAAGATTTAGTTAGAAAAATAGAGGAGGCAATGCCTCAATGGTGTCTGTAATTTTGCTAAGAGGTAGCCTGTATATAGAGACTAAGGGTTCACATATTCGGCATGTTTTGCAGGTTAACATGATTATTATTTCCAATTTTTGATGGAAGAGAGGATGCCTAGCATTTTATGTGCCCTGAGTTGGAAACTGTTGAGAAGAAAAAAAAATGTGTATATCAAAAGCATTATTTATTTTTTTATACTGACCAATCAGATCAAAGTGTTTTGTGTGACAGGCTATTTTGCCATTAGCTATTACTTTTTGAATAAGTAACATAAACACAAGGCAGCTTATATTTTAGCTAAGCTATGTTTTGCTAACATAATGTTTGTAGAATCATACGCTGTGCCTGAAACTGTTCTCTATTCACTACATAATGTAGTGTGTTGGGGTTCCACCATTCTGTAGAAGCATCCGAAACCATAGTGGACAGATTTCAGTACACTGTAACAATCCCACAGTTCACATAAATGTAGTGTACAACCCGTGTAAATAAGTGAAAAGAAGACACCCATAATCCACTGTGCTGTTTGGTAAAAACCCACATGAGGTAGTGTCAGAAATTATTCAATTCCCTCCTGAATTAATTTCCACATAATAGTGCACTGTGTAGTGAGTAATACAGGAGAATAGTGAATGGGAAGCCATTTCACACACAGCGATACATAGTGACCAAAATGGCCCCCTATTGACTTTTTTAGTAAACACTGTCCACTATATAGCAAAATACCAAAGAGGGAGTAGAGAGCCATTTTGGTCACAGCCATAGTTAAAATGCCTGCATTTTTGCTAGCACAGCTAATTGCTAGTTATTATGCTGTTGCTGCCTAGTAACAGTCCTCCTTACGTAATGATTTAGAAAGCAATTTATGAAATGCTACACTGACAACTACACGTTGATCACAAAGTAATCAAAATAAATATGTGTCAACCAAACGAAGGTTTGTACGGTATTATTCATTAGTTTTATTAAATAAATAATCGCGGGCAACACTACGTTTTGCTGTTGTTGTGGTGGTTAATATTTACACTAATCCATGTGCCTTATTGGCATGTCTAACAACAAAAGATTTTCACTTTCTGAAACAATCAAACTCTTATCTCCTTAGGCCATCTGTAGACAATACCTAATGTCCTTACAGTGCTTCTGTGGAAATAAGGGCTACCCTCAACCAATCAGATATTATATATCTAGTAGAGACTTCAAAATCCACACCACTTCGGCATCATTTTTCTCTTCCTCTCTTCTGCTTCTTCTCTCATCTTGTTTCACACCTGATCCTGAGGATATGTACATACATAGGCTGCTACTGTCAGTCAAGCCACAAAGGTTAAAAAACATGATAATACCAATTGCACTTCATGGAAGCTAGTTGTCCAGTATTGCTGTTTGTTTTAAACTAGGGTAGAGGAAATTTTACCCTAAGCTAAAAACTGGAGGCACTATTTGGCAGACTGCACTCTGAGCCACTGGGCAATACTGTAAGAGACACTACAAATCCTGTCTCCTCACAGGGCTTTGGGTCAGTGGTCACTCTCTTCACAAAACAGAGAATGGATGATTACTCTCTGCACTAGATCCACAAGGAGAGAATGAGAGAGACGCACAAACCCAGTAGGAGAAAGGTCTGTGGAGGTCTTATGAGAGAGGCTAAAGATCAAGAGGACCCATGCTAACTTTGAAGAGCTTGGTGACAGAATTGGTACACATGCATTCACTTCATGTTTTCAATACCCAGACGGTACAGCAGAGACAGCACTGCCATCTCGTGGTCAGAGGTAGTATTGTTCTCTTAGGATTACGATACTTTTCAGAAATAAACTGTCCCACCAACGTGACAACTTACACGACTCATACGCTGTAATGGTTTAATGTACAGATGTAATTCTTGACATCATTTCATGAAGTTTACAATTCACAATCGCTCTGGCTAGCTCCAGTATTAGCGTTGGCATCATCTCACAATAAGCAATAACAAAGTGAGGGAAAACTTTTGATCAATCAGATAGACCGTATCAGATAGTACAGGACAGTTTATTTCTGGATGAACTAAGGAAGACTTTATATATATATATATATATGACACTTAGATGCTGGTCTCCCTCTGACCTCAATAGGAATTCTACCTGATCTTTAGCCTTCCAGTTTTGTCTCTTAGAGCAGCCCTGGTGAAATGCAGTGGGACTTGGAATATGGGTAATTGATGGTGTGGAGTGGGATGAGGACCGGAGTGGACAGGGGGAGGGGTCAGGAATGCTTTGAGTGGTTTTAAGTGCTGGAGGCTACCACGCCAGCTCTCTCAGTAACAGGAGTATCTGTGTCTCAGGAGCAGGCTGGGGTCCGGCTTGTGCTGTACCATGCTGAGCTGATCAGGATTAGTCAGGTTAGTGGAAACACAGGCCACAAGAAAAGGAAAATTAAAGAAAAAGGAAAAGGAAAGGAGAAAAAGGAGAGAATGCAGGAAGAATTAAGAGTGGAAATGTACTGGGCTAGAGGACAGATGAACAATGCAGAGGAGTCAGATTTTATAACAATTGGTAACATTTCCTGTGAATCCCGGACTCATAAGCCTTTACAAATGAATTCATATGTCATAAACTATACGTAAGCTTGCATAGCTACTTATAGGTATTTATATTTACATGTAAAGCACTTTTAATACCAGTGTACATGACATCATAATGTCAGATTTTATAATGCATTATACATAAGTAGGTGAAATCCTTTCTTGAAATTTCTTGAACTACTCTATACAATGTAATAGCAGTCAGTAAATCAAATGCTCTGATGGTGTAAATCAAATGATTCCTTGTCTATACAGACCAAACAGACTTTAACAAATTACAGTTCAATCATTTCATTCAGACTGAAAAAAAAAAAAAAACTAGATAGATGGCTTATCTGCCTGTCTAGAGCCATTGTGACCCTCCAAACTAGTGTGCTGCATGCACAAACACTGGCTGGAGTTCCATGTAACAGGCTCTTTTGCAAACAGCACCCTACACCCTACACAGTGCACTTCACAGATTTTACTACTGCACACTGACAGTGCACTAAATGTTAAACAGGGATAAAAAATAGTTTTATTATCGAACATACAATAAATTTGGTGTGTAAAACACATTATTTTATGACCTATATAGTGCTCTACATAGGGTGGAGGAAGATATTAGATATTCATCCCTAGGTTTTGCAGAGTAATTTAGAAACACGGTGCTGTTCCCATGGTCTAGGGGAGTTGAATTTAGATTAAGCGCTAAAGTAGGGGGACATCTGTGGTTGCATTTATTTTCAGTCACTAGAGGTTTCTCATTTTGTTGTATGTGCTCATTCATAAGGCTACATCACACCAAATTAAACATTTCATGACAATTACCATCTACAAAGACTTCTTAATTATGGTTGGTTATGAAGACTCATGTCAGCCATCATGACAAGGTTATGTATATATACTGTAAGGTGTTACAAAATATTGTAAACATTATAAAACTCTATAAGCAGATGCTGTTCTAAAACATTAATGAAGGCCTTTGTTTTTAAGTAGTTGTGCATCAGGAGCGATTATACAGATTTATGCTTGTCGTTATAAACAGTTACATATGCTATAAAACTTCTGAGTTCATTTATAAACTTTTATGAATACAGGATTCATATGAGCAGTTATTCAATGTCCAGAAAGACTACACAAACACTTGACAGAAGATACACTGAGTACAATGCATTATGAGGAAAGACAAGCCAAGACACAGTAGCAGGTGTGTAACAATAAAGGACCATAAAGAGACGCTGAAGCAGTAAAACACACAATAAAAATATAAGACACTATAGTAAATCCATAGTGAAGGATATTATTGTGTGTGCAGAGAGAGACTTGTGTACATGTACAGTATAAGAGGCAGATTCATTGAGTGTTTAAAGAGGTAGAGAGGGGAGAGGGAGTTTTGAGACTTTACAAAGGGAGCTGTGCGTTTGTGTGTTGGAACTCACCTGTCTGTGCAGGGTGCGGGAGAGTGTGTGTCGACGAGGTGGGGGGATGCGGGGGATACGGGGTATACTCTCAGAGTCAGACAGACTGTGGGGGCTGATGGGTCTGAAGAGCTCTGTGGGGATGGTCAGGTGCAGGGAAGGCTCTTCTGCTGGACAATGAACGGAGCCACTGGAACCTGGTAGAGAACATACATGAATAATGTAGTATAAGCAACTCTCAGTGCCATGCTATTATATATTAGATTATATTTGTGATTTTATATAGTTAATTATCCAGCATGCCAAATGTGCATGGGAATTATGAATAAATTAAATATAATAAAGAAATAAATTGCCTGAATATTAAACCCTCAAAAAGATAAACCTTTTCCCAACAAACAGGACCACAGCACTTTGAATGAAATGGAGTTCACAATTTGCCCCATTTACCTGTCTGAGGTCCTTCATTTTAACACCCCATCTCACTCCCTGCGCTTAGTAAATCTAGGCTTCCTGCAAGTCCTTTGGCTTAAACTGACCTTTAAGGGTGGTACATTCTTGTGTTTTAGCTCCAAAACTGTAAAGGTCTCTAACAAATTCTGTTATCTTTATTTAGAAATCTGCTAAAAACTAGAAATCTGTTTTCACTGCAGTCAGTGCTCCAGTGTTTTGAATGTAATGGCTTGTGCACTAAATGAACTGGATAAGCAGTTACAGACAATGAATGAATAAGCTAAAAGAACAGAAACTTTGAATTTACATTTTTTTTTCATTTAAGGATTATATATAAAATTTAAGTAACACGCATTAATGCTCAAAATAAATTCCTTGATGTAGATTAATCAAATTTGATAACAAAAAGAAACATATAGTATGTGCAGAGCTAAAATGTCAAGAATTAACATTAACAAATGTAAGGTAGCTATAAAATATTGGACATAATATGGTAAACAAATAGACAATTTACGGTAGTCTAGGCCACAGACTCCTACTCCATGTCATGTCAAAATAGCAAACGTGATTGGCGGTTCTCAGCCACATTAAGGCCTGAGTGAGGATATTTCTCTTAAGTGGTCATTAATTATTAAATAGATCGGGTTGAGGTCACTCCAGCCCCATATACGGTTGAGCAGAGGACATTTTTCCTTGATTTTACTGTATATATATTTTGGATTCAAACAATAGCCACTGGTTGTCATTGAAGTGAAAGGAAAGACAGTATGCTTAATGTGTAGAGAAGCTCTTCACATAAAGAAATATTGAAAGATATTCAGTATTCTGAAAGGCAGTATTCTGAAGGTGAATATACTAATAACTTGTATTATGTCCATATGAGACATATGAACATTTATTAGAGTTTGTTGCCACAAGAAGATGCATAAATGAACACATGGCTATTTGTTCTCCATTCTCCAGTAAAAAAAAATGGTTTCCACCACCTGAAGTTACTGTACCTGACTGCACTTGCTGATCTGAGGTTGTGGGGGTTTTTGAGGTGCTGGGCTGTAGGGGCAGGAACATGTAGCTGTCATTGGGTAAGGAGTGGGTTCGACCCACTGATGTCTTCTTCACACACAGCAGGTGCTCTTCCAGAGGTTCACTGTTAGGCTGAATGGGCTCCAAGGGGTCTGGAGGATCCGTGGTCTAAGAAGCAGAGACAGCATTGGTCAGAACACCTGAGACAGGAGCTATTGGGTAGGGAAATGAGAACCAGGGCACCTCCCTTACAAACACACATACAGTACCTACTGGACAGGTTAGCACACAATGAAAGGCAGACATCTTTGCAGACTGGCCAGTAGGAAGGAGTCCGAGTTATTATATATATATATATATATATATATATATATATATATATATATATATATATATATATAAGAGATGGAAATTTACAGTTCTATAATAGCCAAATTAAATATGAATCCTGGAATCAACTGCTCAGTATAAAATATTCTCCAATTGCTCAGTAATAACTACTACCAGACTCCTCCCTTAAAAAGCCACAACTAAATAGCCTCTACTACTATATCTAGCAGACAAGAGAAGCTAACCTCACACCACAACCTCGTGTCCTTTAAAGCAACAGGGGACATGGTGCTATGGTGCAAGATCACACTACTACAAAATTTACAGAAAAGACAGAAAAAAACACTGATAAAATTAATGAAGCTTGAAGACAGACAAGTATACTGAAAATACAGTCATATGCAAAACTCCAGGCATCAAATTTATTAATGGATTATACACTCTATGGCCAAAATAAAGGGGTGTGGACACATCTTTTAATGATACAGTTGATAATACCATCCATTGGTAGCAGGTGCATCAAGCAGACAAGCAATTTTAATAAACACTGGCAATAGAATGGGTTGTACTGAAGTGTTTTGGGACTTTGGATGTGGCACTGTCTCCAGTCATTTATTTTTCCCTGCTAAATCTGTCCCAGTCAACAGTAAACTCTATTACTGTGAAATGGAAGCATCTAGGCGTAACTACGGCTCAGCCACCAAAAACACGGACCTTGAATCTCTGAGCCCTGACCGCTACTCCACTGCAACGTGTTTTGGGAGAGCAGTTTTGAGGGTAATATTCTTGTCTAATATATACAGAAGCCCTGAAGGGCAGGATGAAAATACAATTTTAAAGTATGTTCCTGAGATTAAGTTCCACATATTTTTTTCTGCTTACACAACAAAAGTAAAAGTAAAAAAAAAAAACATTTCTAACTTGTACAATTTCAGCCATCAAAAGCATTACACAGACTTCCCAAGATGAACAGGGGGAAAACAATTTTTGAGGAACAGAGGTGTTGTGTTTGCATGCTGTAGCAGCTTTGACCACAAGGGAGCAGCCCAACTCAATACACTGCTCACGGCCAAAATCCAAGCTGACTGGCTATCATACAGCCACAGGAGGGAATTTGTCCTTAATCATAAATATGTACATTTTCTTTCTCTTCTTTCAATGAATCCCTTCAGGGATAAATATCTGCTGGTCAGAATTGGTATAACACACAAATGTTAGCCTTTTTTTTCCCTTATAGCTCATCTCACTAAAAAAGAGGAAGAAAAAATGCTATGCTTTTGATGGCTAAATTTGTACAAGTAATTCTAGAAAGTTTTTTCAACATAAAAGTAATACGGGGCGGCACGGTGGCGCAGCAGGTAGTGTCGCAATCACACAGCTCCAGGGGCCTGGAGGTTGTGGGTTCGATTCCCGCTCCGGGTGACTGTCTGTGAGGAGTTGGTGTGTTCTCCCCGTGTCTGCGTGGGTTTCCTCCAGGTGCTCCGGTTTCCTCCCACAGTCCAAAAACACACGTTGCAGGTGGATTGGCGACTCGAAAGTGTCCGTAGGTGTGAGTGAATGTGTGTGTGTCTGTGTTGCCCTGTGAAGGACTGGCGTCCCCTCCAGGGTGTATTCCCGCCTTGCGCCCGATGATTCCAGGTAGGCTCTGGACCACCCGCAACCCTAAATTGGATAAGCGGTTACAGATAATGGATGGATGGAAAGTAATATTGATCTTATTCTCAATAACATACTTTAAACATTTATTTTCATCCTTCCCTTCACGGCTTCCATAAATATAAGCATCTTACACATTCACACATTCTCTTCTGAGTGAACTGGCACAGATACCCATATACAAACTCCACAATCTTGGGGAAAGCCTCCTCTGAAGACTAGATGCCATTATATAGAAAGGAGGATTTGACTCCTGTATGTATTTGTATTGTTTTGTGATTTGGGATTGGGATTTCCAACACTATGGTCAAAGACGCCACACTCAGGTGTCCACAAACCTTTGGCCAAGCAATGGATCTTACACATCCTCTATAGGGAACAAACTTAGGTATGGCATTTTTCTGCGATTGTCAGTGCACATTTTCTACACGTTTGCTTGTTTTTAACACACTAAGAAAAATGTTTTTATAAAAAAAGTGTTTATAAAACCAGAGAATTAGTTTTTCCTCCAATATGTTAAATTCAGCAAACAATCAGCAAATGTGCATTTGTATGTAGAGGATATGTACTGTTTCCCCTTTTTAAAAAATAACAGCAAACCATACCATTGTCCTGGAGTTCCAAAACTTTTGCACACGACTGAATATAGACAAACAGAGAGATATGAGTAGGAGAGAAGCACCAAGAGGACAAGAAAACGTAGATAAAGAAGGAAAGGATGAAGAGTGTCATTCCAAAATGTAGAAGAGGACAGGGACAAAGCTGCAAAACCCAGACAGGAGAAGAGCAGGGAGCAGCACTATTCTATTGGACTGGACTGGACTGGACTGGACAGAGATCAGGCTAGTGGGACATGACCAGAGAGAAGTGAGAGAGCTGAACGGATTCTTAGAAACACCTCCCCAGAGCTTCCAGTAACAAATGTCTTTCAGAGAATCATAAGAAGTCTACATTCCAATAAACACTACACATATATAAACACAAATCTTAGTAAATTAATTATTAACATTTACACTACAATAAAAAAATAACCACAAAAATATAATTAAAAACAAATACTTGCAAAGCATATTATTATTATTATTAAATCATACAATTTGTTTTAAACATTGGCTTTGGTCTATGAATTGGAACCATCTTGAGCTGAAGATTCAAAGGACTTTGTATTTCCTGACCTACCCAGTTTAAGCTCAATAAAGTGGGTCCCCCACATGAGGGCAGTCAGGTTTTGCATTTCCTACAGAATGCGTGATACAGTTAGGCCTCTGGTATAATGGCACTTTAATAACATGAATGTAATTATACACAGGATAAGATGTGCATAATTACATTCATGTTGTTAAACAGCCATTATATGAGAGGCTGGGCTGTATCAAGCATCTGTAGGAAACTTAAATGTGCTGTTTATTTACGTTTTCTCTACTATCACAACTTTTTTGGAATTAGGTTGTACACTTAAATGGCTGCCCTGCTGTGTTTGTTTGGGTTGTTTGCAAAGGATTAGGAAGTGATTACAACCAAGATTGTGCAAATTTTATTGTATATTCTATTGTAATTATGCTATTATTAGTTTTATGTTGATTGCATAAACAAAACTCTACTGCACAGAATTAATTAAATAAATCTGAAATGCTGGTGGAAACATCAGCTTCCTGAAAGCAAAATATAATCAGCGCCCCCACAGAGAATACAGCAATGAAAATCATAACAGTTATTCATAATTTCTGAGCAAGTTTCCACTGATTGTAGGTTCTGTATGCAGAGGGAGATTCTTCTCCTAATAAACCTCCCCTCAGGATAGCACACAGTCACTAGGGAGCTCTCTCTGATGTGTGAAGGGTTTGTTCTTGGTGGTGGTGTATAAAACACTTTTTATTTGCATTTTAATCGAGTTTCAAAATGGCACCACACTGTGCGAGCATTTAATGAGGAATGGATCAAAAGTCCAAATTGTTTAGGACAAAACCTGAATAAATTAATGAAAAGTTAAGAAGTTTAGTTATTTCTTACAAGTTTCTGTTTTGTTCAAATATTTTTTTCTTCAGCAAATATTTTACTTGGCTTGGTATGACAAGCATTTTCAAATGAATATTCAAATGTGTAAAATATTGTTCCAAGGTATCAATAACCTACCACCCACCCTTTCCAATATGCATCAGACAGACACCAGTAGGCAACATAGTGTATTAATATTATATAATAAGCCAAGTGTGAGACCATAAACCGAGCAGCCATAACATTAAATCAACCTCCTTGTTTTTACACTCATTGTCTGTATCAGCTCCACTGATTAAAAAGGTGTGAGTTGTAGTTCTAAAAATTACATAATGTTTTACATCTTTTGCTCTGGTATAAGTGGATCAGACACAGCAGTGCTTCTGGAGTTTTTAAACATTGTGGCCACTCACTTGCCACTATCAGAAACACTTATTGGTCCCTTTTGGAAAGATGCAAAGCCTGAGATGGCAGTTTATTGGTTGCACATTTCTTTCTCTAGTCCTTCATCATTGGTCACAGAATGTTGCCCACAGGAGGCTATGAGTTTGTGAGCTAACCAATGAAGAACAGGGTAAAAAAGGGGCTAATGATGTATGCCGAGCTGCAAATGGACAACAGTCTATAATTGTAGCTCTACTAATTTCACCAATTTGTAAAATCAAATGATCAAATGAACAATGTGTGTAGAAACAAGAAAATTGATTAAATGTTACAGCTGTTTGGTGTTAAAATGCAGCCTGTAATAATCTGTCTAGGCTTCTGTTGTTAGATTTATAAAATGTCTTTCAAAAAGCATCTTACTGATAACCTCTTGCACTTCAATTTTACAATCTACAATACTACAGAAAAGCTCATTTATCTGTAATAATATTCCAATTTATTTGCCTTTCCATATGTATTTCAATACAGAAAGATTCTGACCCATCTCTAAAGGCAGCATTGCAGACTGCTGAGAAGAACTGATCTGGTGAAGAATCCTGGAGAACCTTCATTTATTTAAGCCAGGGGTGCTGTTGCTTGCAATTTCACCCTCTTAGGCTCAATCAACAGGTTAGAGCAGGAAATGCTGTACCAGGGAGATATGCAGTGCCCTGCTCTTGACCGGTACCAAAGTTTTTGTCCTTTAAAAATCTGTCCCAACATTTTCGAGACATTACATTTAGGCATTACATTTAGAATTAGTGGAGGACTGCTAAACCAATCAAGCTGATCAGGTAAAACTGTCAACATCTCATCTTTGTGCTGTTTTCTATTAAATGCTGTACTTGTACAAGTTTACAAGTTTCTGCTTTGTGTTTGTATTTGCATAATGCCCACTGTACCCACTTTCTGTTTACAAGATGTAAAATTTATCAAAAACCTTAATTTACTGTTTTAATATGGTAGCATTTGCAAATTTTGATATACACCTATTATCATATGGATTGTGGTAAGGGCACATTAGCCTGGAAGCTCAGTGAGGGG
Organism: Hoplias malabaricus; assembly: GCF_029633855.1. Classification (NCBI taxonomy): domain Eukaryota; kingdom Metazoa; phylum Chordata; class Actinopteri; order Characiformes; family Erythrinidae; genus Hoplias; species Hoplias malabaricus. The sequence goes on from NC_089802.1 coordinate 16,737,449, forward strand.
ACACTAAGAAGCCTCAGAAAGAGAAGGAACGTTGCTCTACTGTTAAGTACATTGCACTCCAGACTGGTTAGTAAGGGGGGGTTAAAATCATCAGGGACGGAGTCGTCCGTCAGAGCTAAGGACCAGGATTTCTCCGATGCCAGAGATAGAGCCTCCATCTCCGCTAGAGGGATCTAAACAGGAAGAGATGAGGCCAGGGTAAGAACAGAGAGCATCTGGCCACATGCAGTTAGACACACACACCTCATACACACTTGCACAGGAATATATTGCAACAGAAAAAAGGTGACATCTCATATTTGGTGGCTCGGTTTTAGCTAATTTGAAAATTAATTACACCTGGACAAAGATGCTTGAAGTTTCTTCCATTTCTACCTTTCTTTACTGGGGTGAATGTGGTACTACGTCATCTGTTCTTAGGCTTTCAGAATGACAGGAAAAGAGACTTGAAGTCCAGCAGAACCTCAAATGATCTAAGGCCAGTTGTGCTGCAGTCTGCATTTTCCCCCTCCTCAACTTAGGTTTTTTAGAAGTTTATGAAGGAACTGCAGTGTCAGACAGATGCCCTGCTCTTGACTGGCACAAACTGTGGGCTGGTCAAGTTTCTCGAGTAAAAAAAAGAAAAGAGGCCATCAAAAGACATTAAAGCATCTCCAATTACATTTAAAAGCTTTTAGAAGCGGCAGGTTTAGCAATGCTAATGGGATTTTGCTGCAATGTTCCACCACGAAAGAGCAAGATGAGGTTTTCTGGCATAAATCAGCGGCAATCCATCACTCTTCAATTCTAACATTATCGCACTGAGGTCTGGCCAGTGGGGGGGTTTGCTGAACAATTTTCAATAGTGCTTTTCATCCTTATGAACTGTAGATCAAGGCTAAAGGGTCCAATGTGTTAATACATATTTTAGGGATGCTGAATGAGTTTCAGACAAGGCCTAATTTAGTGTGAATGCTTTAAAACTGTTTTTACTGAATATATCCATTACATTTCTGGTGTGTTTAAACTCTGTCAGTAATGATACAAATGTTTATTTTATTAATTATGATCAAGCTGAATTGAAAATCACCGGGACCCTGAATTGGAAAAGCAGTTACAGATAATGAATGAATGAAGGATTTGAAAATCTAAATTTATCTCCCTTATTCATGTAATTTTATCATAATACATGAGGTTATTAGTGTCATAGAATATAATTTAAAATACAATATTCTTAATCTTTACTCAAAGTGGGAATTTTTATTCCTGTATAATGTCTTTTGAAGCTTGAATATCGGTCGGTTTACCAGTGAATATATAGTACCATTTTCCCCTCGGCTGTATACTACACTAAGGATATACAATGAATTGACTTTCTGTATCTGCTGTATTAGGTATACTGGATCAGAACCACATCCCCTCCTATGAGGCAGTATGATGTCAACCTACTTCTTGGTATTAAAACGATACTTCAGACATAGAAGATTCTATTAATGTAATGCTAAGGAACTATTTTCCTGACAGACAAAACCAGCAAAGTGTTTTATAGAGACAGACAGAGAAGGCAGAGTGCAGACGCAGACAGAGGAGAGTGTTTAAGGAATGTTCCATTGTTTCCATTCGTCTTCTACATCTTTAATATAGGGTCAGGTAACACCATTTCCAAATCACATCATTTTACCACCTCCAGCAACTGTCTATTGGCTGGTACCACTTTAAATTATGTCTCTAACAACTATGTAGATACGCATGATTTGGATTTTTACAGGTACACTACATTAATACAGTTAATGGTAAATATGAATGTCAATATGTAATACACATTGGTTTTACTACTATAATTACATAAGTGTATATTGTTCATTACTACATAACATGTAATTATGCAATTATTACATTATCAGTAGTTACACTGGTTGCATTGCACTACGAGCCGATGTTTTCTATACTTTTCTTCCTACACGGGAAAAGCACTGAAATCAGCAGCTTTGGTAATCGACCGTACACTACAGATGCAGAGATAAGGCAGCAAAACATTGGAATATTCTTTTAAAGGGTGCACAGGGGAGCCATTGACCTGTTTCTCAGTGCTGTGCTTGCTGGGGAGAGGGGGCAGAGCGTAGTAGTGGCAGATGGAGCCAGACAGGTTGTCCATTAGGCTGAGTTCTCCTTCCAGAGAGCCCTGGATCACCAGTGAAACCGAGTCAAACATGGGCCTCCTCTATAAACCCGGTCAGATACAGCAAAGCAGAAAGGAGGAGACAGAGAGAGAGAGAGAGAGAGAGAGAGAGAGAGAGAGAGAGAGAGAGAGAGAAGGAGAAGGAGAAGAGAGGTAACGGGTGTGGGGTGGTTGGGGCGTGAGAAAGAAGGACAGAGTGAAAGAGAGGTAGAGAGAGAGAGAACAAGAGAGAGACAGAAGGAAATGAGAGGTAACAGTTCACAGAAGTTCATTGAAAACGATGCCAGAGGCCGAGAGAAGGTTAGATGCACATGTACAGAGAGCAGGCAAAATGTACAGCAATAAAAGGGCTACCATCTACTAATACCAAACAGATGTGAAAATGTAATTAGACCCATTTCCCACATGGAATACATTCATTATATCCAGCCATACCAACAGATTGTCCCCTGTGTTCAACACACAGCTCCAACACCTGTTCCAAACCATTTTTGTTTCTCCTGTACTACCCCAGGTCACCAGTAGGGGACAGAACAACTCTACCAAACGGTGCCACTGACTGAAAGTAGGCACCACACAGTGGGGTGACGGAAGCTTGTCTGGGTGAAACTGTCTAAGGAACATTAGAAAGGACACTATTAACCAAAATAAGATAAAAACTTCTATTCCAGAAATAGCCAGGCCCAAAAAATTATCAGTGCTTTCCCATGGCACCAGGCTGACCTTTGTCTGCCTTGCTATTAACAGTAGTTGAAAACAGCAGGGTCCTCTCTAAATGACAGCAGAACTCACGGAGAAGTCTGATAGAAAACAGACTGCAAGTGTAACATATAACACAAAATAGGGCTGGGCAGTTAATCTAAAATGACTCAAAATCAACATTCAGAACTTCTAATTGACATAATCTTGTCTATAACGATTATATAGATTATTTTTATTCTGTTATGTCCCCACTGTGCGTTCATGTACTGTCCCTTTAAAACCATGCTACCAAGCTGTAGTCACATGATTCTGCCCCTATCTGCCACATAGAAGCAACCTAAACACAGAGGCCGACCAAGCGACTCGAGCAGCTCATAAAGAAACACACTGCGTCTGTGGTTTGGATGTGTTTTTCTTTGACTTTAACAATGAACAAAACGAAGTGAAATGTAAACGCTGAGACAAAACAGTTTCAGCGACCAAAGCACAATCACACGTCAAATATAAACAGTGCTCAGAAAACAAGAGCGGAACAAGCTCCAAACAACATTAGAGAAAATATATTTAATACTGGAGCAAATCTACAGTACAATCCTTGTCACTAAACTATGAGAGTCTAAAATACAAAAACATAATAATCATTCATTAATCGTAATCATGGTAAAATTGACAATTAAATGTGATAGTGAGTTGCGCACATATCGCCCAGCACTAACACCAATCAAATCACATAAAATATACAATAAAAGTTTCATAAGGAAGAGAGCAAAATGTATTTTTTTACACTATATGATCAACCATTTGAATCCACTCCTTTATAAACTCTGTAGGAAAGCCTGAAACAAAATGGGAGGCTCTGAAGCAGCTGCACATGAATCCCTACTATCAGCTAGAGAAGCACACGGACTGTAGAGTAGTGGAACCATATTCTCTGAAGTAAGGGAGCTCCATTTCATAATTGTGTGACAACACTCTTACCTACCTGACTTCATTAATATTCTTGTGGCAGAATGCGATTAAATCCTCACAGTAATGTTCCAACATTTAGTCTAAAGCATTGCCAGAACATTATAATCTATTACTACAGCAAAAGAAAAGTAAAAAGTTATCCTTCCTATAGATTCATTTAAGAAGAAATGTTGGAGAAGCAGCTGTCCAAACACTTCTCTTCATAATGTAAATACTTGTATTATGTAAATACAATAAAAATGTTTCTTTTTTGGATCTGAGCTAAACCTGGTGGAATGACATATGAAAGCAATTTCTATTAATCATATTCATCCTATCCTTCCACACTGCATAATCCATATATTTACATATATCCATATTATTTCTTATATAACTACCCTATTAACATTTTCATCCATTTGTAAAACATGAAATGGATCTAAATTATGCTCATGCATTACTGATTGTCAACTAGAATAAGCCCATCATGACTGAGTGTGTGTAATCTTCATCATTAACCTCTTAAACCCTAAGGGCGTATTTGTGGACAACCACTTCAGAGAGAAAAAAAAGTTGAATGCTATATTTTTATTAGCAAAACAACTGTGAGGGATATATATATATATACATATATATATATATATATATATATATATATATATATATATATATATATATATATATTTTTTTTTTGGAGGGTGGAGGGTGTGCGGGGCATAAAACCCAAGAAAATTGTAAAATTGTAAGATGTGGTTTCCTTTCATCTTATTAATGTAAAAGAACGTGTGCCTGATCAGCTCATGCCTCCACAATAAGGGCTTAGTTCATGTGGCGAGAGCTGCTGTCTCATTGTTCAGACGACGGTATGGTGCCCACCGGACAGACGATAGGAGTCAACGGTCAGTCTTGCTCATTCTGTCACTTCTCGCATGGAGCCCTGCTTGAGTCTCAGCTCAGAAATCACATGACATGTAGGACCTGGCCAAGGTTTCTAAGACTGAACACCCCTCTGTATGTGTCATGTGACTCCTAGGTCTGGTCTGAGTGGCTAATGGAGCAAAGCCCTGTGTAAACTTGCACAGCTGCCAGCCCATTCTGAGTAAGCAAACCTTCCTCTGAACTTGCCAAAGCACATTAATGTCAAGAGTGTGCCTCCTACGGTGTGATAGAAAACCAGACACACACATACATAAACATGGCAGCTTGCCAGTGAAGGCTTTAGGTTTTTTTTTGTTTTTTTTTTGTATATTTTTCTTTACTCACCTCTAATGGCGGCTCCAGATTTTGAGGGGGGTCGGCCTTTATATGAGCTGTTGAGTCTCTGCGTATATCTGCTGGTGGGCTGTCAGTGGGATACCCTCTGTCCTGAGATCCTCTGGAGATCCAGGGAGACCCGATAGACCCACCCGTGTCCCCGATGGCCGGAGGCGAGATGTGACCCCCACTCATCCTCCCTCCATCAGCCCCTTCTGCCTCCAGCTCTGCCTCCATGTCTGCCTCCTCCTTGGCCTCCTTGTTGCTCTCCTCCAGGTGTTTCATGAGCACAGCGATGACCACATTGACCAGCACAAACTGAGCCATCAGCACAAAAGACACAAAGTAGATGGGGGACACCACTGTGTTGTAGCAGGTTGTATTTTCCTGGCCACAGTCTCGGAGTGTGTCCTGGAACAAACATATACACACAAATATACATATATACATACACACATATATGCATAAAAAAAAGCAATAAACACATTAATTTTTCTGCAAAACAATTAGCATTTTCCTTTCAAAGGAAACTACACTGACCAGCCAAAATATTAAAACCACCTCTTTGTTTTTTAAACTCACTGTCCATTCTCTCAGCTCCACTAATTATACAGGTGCACTTCCACAATTACAGACTGTAATCCAGATGTTGTTCTGTACACTTTATTCACCCTCTTTCCCTATGTTCTTTAATGCTGAAGCCCCCACAGAACCACCACAGAGTATGTATAATTTGGATGGTGGATCATTCTCAGCACAGCAGTAAGTTTTTCTGGAACAAGTGAATCAGACACAGCAGTGAAGCTGGAGTTTTTAAAACCCTCAGTGTCACTGCTGGAATAAGAATAGTCAACTAACCACAAGTATTCAGCCAAAAGTAACTAAAGCTACTAGAGGACCACCAGAAACAGATGAACTTCCTTCTCTGACTTTACATCTATAAGGTGGACCAACAAGGTAGGTGAGTCTAACAGACTGGACAGTGAGTGGGCACTGTTTAGAAACTCCAGCACAGTGTGTACAATGGCTATTTCATGATGTGAAGCTGCAGGAGAAATGACAGCTTGCCCCTTTGAGCATTTACTTAGCAATAAATTAGAATTAAACAAATACAGTAACTTAGTGTAGGAAAACTTTTTCTAATTGAGGCCTCACAGAGAGCTTTTTTTAAAGAAAGGACAGTCAGTAATGTTCCGCTCTGTGCTGATGGCTTCTAACAGTTGATGAGTCATTAGAAACAGCTCATTTAAGTTTAATGTGAAACCAAATGTTCTCTATAAACTTTAAATCCAGACTCTGACCAGAACTTAACATGAGCCTGATCGACTTGTTCGCCATCCAATTCTTGGCCTTTGTGCGCATTGAGTTGTTAAAAAATAATGTCTGGTCGTTTTTCTTTAGTAAAGCCCTTAAAAGAGGGCAGCCTGTCTTTCTGCAATGTTCTCCTCAATATTTGTGCTTAAGATAATTAAGCACAATATAATATATTTAATATAATGTTTGTGATTAATTTATTTAAGGAGTGTTTGTCCATTCTGGCCTGTGCTTTTGCATATTTATTTATTTATTCCGCACAGGCCTGTACACACAGTTCATACAACACAAACTCACTGAGGAAGATGAGAACTTTTATGGCTTCCCAAGAGGCCCATAAAGAGCAAGTGAAAACACTCTGAAGCTTCAGCTCATAAGTCAAGCACAAAAAACATGAGCGCACCTTCATAATGCCGTTCCAGTTGTCTCCTGTGGAGACGCGGAATAGCAAGAGAAAGGCCATGCCGAAGTTTCGGAACGTAGCGTAGCGGCCGAGGCCTTCACAAGGGTGCAGTTCATCACATACTATAATACAAACACACACACACACAAACACACACACAGTGAAGGATTTCATGAGACAACAGGCTTCAGGCCCCATTTTTCACTGCAAGTTAATATAAACAGATGTTTTTTCTGAGTAATCTGGACCCTTTCTACTGGCTCATTCATCACAAAACATCCACACAATGACCCTCAATCATCAAAGTTCGCACGATCAGATCTAACTGTTAAATGAGTGCATGTAACCTCCAATGACCATTTTGTTAATCATCAGTGAGATCTTTGGTATATCTCTAAACTTACATCGGTCATAAAGTGTAAATTTAAGTGTAACAGTTAACAATGTGATAATTTGATTTGCAGTTAAATAATTAATACATATCATTATAACCTATAATATTATTAATAATAAGAATTTTTTTTTTTTAAATAAGCATATTAATAATTGTACTCACACCATTCCCATACAATAGTGAATAGATTTATATTTACATGTACACTGATGATAAAGATACTGCACATACTCCATGTTCTACTTAAAGATATTACAATGGTCAGCAGAGGGAGCAGTGCACTCGATGCGCAATCTCAAACTCTGCCTATGAGCGTAGCCATTGGGTCATGACCCTCAGGGCTCTATGTTTTCACTGGCCCAGAGCTAAAACATATGTAAGAATTGGAGTGTGCTTCATGTAGATAATATATTAGTGAGGCACTAGTAGACAGTGTGTGTGATCATACACTGAACCAGATTCATCAGCTGCGCCCAAAATCACTGCTTGTTTCCATATCGTATGAACGTATCACGAATCAGACGATGACATTTCTACATCATTTGGTGTGGTCAAATTAGTGCTAAACTTACATGATAAAAATAAGATATTAGTATTCCAAATAGAAATGCTGGCATCTGACTTTTTCTGTATTCACTATTTTCAAAAAAATAAGGCTAATAAATAACTCATAAATAGCCCAAAACATGTGTAGCTTTTCTGCAGGCCCATCCACACTTAAGGTACACCATTGCAATAGCGTTTATTAAGTCTTTTAACCTGAAAATCTCACTTAACATCTCACAGATGCAACATCAAACTGAAAGACATGCTTACAACAAATAAAGATCATTATATTTTTTCATCTTGACTGAAATAATATCTATGATTTAAAGTACAGCTGTGGTGAGTGTGTCTGTGTGTGTTGAATGTGTGCACAGGTTGTTTCTATAAATGTGCAGCATGCTTACTCAGGTCACCAAACAGCTCCACTCCCAGTGCTGCGAAGATAAAGAAGAGAAGCATGAAGAGAAGACCTAGATTCCCCACCTGTAGAGAGTGAGAGAGGCAGAGAGACAAAAAAGAGTTTTTCTAAAGCATGAAAAAAAAGAACAGGTCCCAAAATACCAACTGCTGAGAGCCAAGGAAAGAGAGAGAACTATGGAGTGAGAGAACTTTAGCCCCATTCCCAGTCTGCAGGGGTGTAGCCTCAAAAGCACCCACAACTGGCTAAATATGGCAAAGAACAGCAAAACATACACGGCAGTAACCAAGAGCAACTGCTTGGACAACATCAGGTAAGCTTTTGAGGAAAATGAACAGGGGGAATGAAGCAGAGGAGAAGCAAGTGGAAAATGCCTTTGTTCTATTCCAAGAGTTCTAACAAAGATATATTTGCATTGTCGAAAACTGGGCTTTTTCCTGACTTAATGTAGCTGGATTCAGCAAAAGCAGAAAGTCAGAGTTTCCCATCCCAGTATTGTCTGAAAGGTCATGGATCACCACTCACACATTTCTGGGTCCACATCTGAGCACACGGAAAGCTTCATTTCATTTTGCTATGCATTCCATTTACATTACATTTTTGTAGTTTCTCATACAAGTGATAAGCCACTGTTTTGACAGTAATAAATTACACTACACTACAATTTTGAGTTTCTTAGCTCCAGTTTTAGTTTTGTCAGCTACACTCACTGCTCACCTAAAGAGGCAGCTTTCATTGCTCAAATCTCCTCCTGTGCAGCTTTAACATCCAGGAGCTAAAGATCTCCTTGGGTCAAGTCTGACAGGCATGGCAACAGTATCTAAGGGAGGTAGGACTTAACAAAGTGTCGATTAATTGACTTTTGCATGGCCCACCCACAAATATGTGCCACCACTCTAACCAATGCAATTACCATAGTCATTGCAAGTATGGTACAGGTCAATGAGCTTGGAGGTGAACACTCTAAGAGATGGGAATGAGGGAGGACCTTTCTAAATTAATTTTAGACTAGTTTCATTAATCTACACTAATCTAATCCAATTCAGCCATACAGAGCTTTACTCAACATAACATGCTGAAATTAAACTTTTTGGCTAAAGTTTGTTCAATTTTTTGCTGTGAAAGCAATAATTTGTCTGAAGAACTTGGAATAGATGGTTGCATTTAACGTTTTTCTGGCTTGCTGTGATATAAACACATGGGGATATACTGTTTTACAGTACATTTTGTTTAATGTGAATGTATGACTGACTGAGTGAGTTTTAAGTGAATTCCATGTGGTGCTTTGCATTTGAAAATTTTATAAAAAATATTGTAAAAGAACAGTTATTATGCACGTCTATATCTCAGCTTCTGCTGTCTCAACAGAAAACGTCTGCTTATTTCAATGGGCAATGAATGAAAAAATAATGAAAGTCAGTGTGAGATGAGACATTTGAAGACATGTACTCCATGGGGGACAGGAAAAGGTCAAAGCAGCAGGATCGTTTGCAGATAAGTACAAAAGAATGGAGTGCAAAAGCATGTACGCAACAGATAGAGCCTCTGTGTGGCTCAATTGCACTTGTTATAGTTCTGTTTCAGGACATGGAGTAATCAGGGCAGGAACGACACAAGCTTGTGATTATTTATGCACATATCTGAGTCAGAATTGCTGCATGATTTATTGGATTTAAGGAAGCATCCTGCGGCGCTATGTGCGCCCAAATCAAAAAGCCCCCCCCTCACTGCAGGGAACCACAGGACCAGATAGTATCAGAGAGAGTGTATCGAGCTCAGGGTGTTCTTCTCCTCTATCCCCTGCTGAAGTTGATGTCTCCCCATTGGCTCAGCTTTAGCAGCACTACCTCCCTCTAGCACCTTGCCTATGGAAATGAGGCTGGTGCAGAAGTGTGGTCTCTGGGAAAGGGAAAAACTACAGCTTGAAACTCTCAGAATCCAGAAGGACCTAACTATTTCACACCAAGTTCTATGAAGTTCATATAATATTTGGGACAGGTCTACCATTTTTAATGGCTTAAGCCTGGTTTAGTTTTCTGTCCGACTTGTCCTTCCGTTCTTTCATATTACTTTCATTCTCTTAATGAATTTTATATCTGGCACATTGGAGGCACTCTTGTGATTACTGAAAGAAATATGAATTTTGTTCCAGATCATTCTTAAGAAATGTTTCTATTCATCTGCCCATGAAACTGAAACCTAATCACGTTATGCAGCAAAATAATACAAAAGAAAATCAAATGGACATCTGAGTGGCTGAAAAGAAACATCATTCACATTTTGGACCGGCCTTGTCAAAGTCCTGATTGGAACCAACACAGATTCTGTGCCACAGCCTTAGACAAACAACTCATGCTTGACAACCCACCAATTCCTCTGCATTAAAGCAGTCCTGCAACGAAGAATGGGCTCGCATTCCTCCACAACAATGCAAAAGGCCAATATCAAATGAGAGGAAATGTCAGTTGGAAGTCATTGCAGCTTCATTTCTGTTGTCGCTGGTGAAATTCAGACAGTATTGAGATGGACTAGTGTTAGGATCAGATTTAAAATTCTATGAGATATGAGCTGAGTCATTTAAACTCTGACTCACCTTTGGACAGATCATGGATGTAGCTAAAGAACAGATATTTAAGTGAATGTATTACCTGAGGCAGGGCCTGGATGACTGTGTCCAAAAGAGCTCGCATACCCACTGCCATCTTCAGGAGCTTCAACACTGCAGGAGTTAACAGGAGTTAGAAAAAAATATATATCACTTTTACAAATGAAATTATTCAGCCAGACTTTGTGTGCTGGGCAAAGTGCTGCTTCTTTACTTTTACACTGGAGTTTGGAAGCTAATATAAGTACAAACAGAAGCTCATTACAAACATTTTGGCATTATGACACCACTGCACCACTGAATCATATACTCAACTCAAACTGCTTCTCATTTTGAATCCAGGATTTTGTCATATTTATAGTTTATATTGATTGGTTATTTCTCTCTAAATATTGTGCTGAAGATGCTGAAACTTTCTTTTTTTAATATAAAATCAATCCCAACATAGTCATAAAAAGTATTTAGAAATATTTAATGTGTTACATTTTAGAACAACAATCCCAACACTCTTGGTGAGTGGGTGTTCACTTGCAGTTTGGTTCAACTGCTTGAAAACGTAAGCAGAAATTTATATTGTTGGATAAAAAAAAAAAAAAAAAAAAGAAGAAATTTTATAACAATGGATTGTAATATGTGGGATTAAATGTCCTCACAAAGAACATTTTAAAGACACCTTAAATTATGTATGTATTTATTTATATTTATTGTTATATTTTTACCTTGTTGACATTTCCATGCAGTGTCATGCTTGGATATGTATCATGAGAAAATATAAGGGAAGCCATGGCCTAAATGACAGAGAAATGTGCTTGGGATTGAAAGTTCACTCGTTCCATCCACACGACTGACAGGAAAATTCAGGGTGGGAGGACTGAAGGATCAGCACTGTCCTCCTCTCTCAATTCACAGCTGAGGTGCCCTTGACCAAGGCACTTAACCCCCAGCTGCTCCCTGAGCACTGGGGATGACTGCCTGCCACTCCAGATGTGTGCTCACTGCCCCTAGTGCACTAGTGTGTGTGTGTTTAAAGCCACATATGGGTGAAATGTGAAAGACATTTCATGTAAAACATACATTTCATTGTATGCTGACCAACATGCACATTTAAATAAATAAATAAACAGTCAACATCATCACTGTGTGTTTCCACTAGGGTTTAGTTTTTTCTAGCTTTGTGGCATTTTGTGACAAGGGGAAGATGTAGTTAGTTAATGGAGCTGGCAATAGCAGTGACTAATAATAAGTTAATTTTGACTAATTTTAAATAAGAGAATTGATTGATTAATAGACGCACTTCAGGTACAGCACTACTTTAGAAGTGACAAGTGAAAACAAATCCTTCTGTAATTCTGGTGGTGACCAGATTAGTGTGTGTGTTGTTATAGACGTCATGATCTCAGCACACTGCTTTATTAATGCTGATGATGAGGCCATTGTGGCATCCACCAGACTGCACTGTCTTTGAATCTAGAAGAGCTGAAGGTGGCTGTGGGTTTAATTAAAGGAGTGTCTCTATGAATCAGACAGGACACACACACAAACACAAACACACACACACATACACACACACTCTTTGTATCTCTCTTTAAGGCAGGTGTGTTTGCTTGGCTGTCTCTGCTGAGGGAGTAATCTATAAAGACTCCCCCAGCAGCTCATTCATTAGAAGGAGAGTAATCGCCCAAAACAGATGAGCGCCCCAGCTTCTCACATACACAAGGGGCATTTGTGTGTGTGTGTGTGTGTGTGTGTGTGTGTGTGTGTGTGTAAGACTTAGAGAGAGGTAATGTGAACAGAATTTCTCATTGCAGCCATCTGGTCTGTATCTCTATGATGTGGGACTGCTGCTCAGTGTGTTAAACAGCAGCCATACAAACACTGGCATAGAGTATCAGTAAAAACACAGCTCTCTCCCAGGAGACTGGCATATATGGCAATAGAGTCAGTAGAAAACACAGCAGAGTGAGTGTGTATTCACCACGGGCAATCCGCAGCACTCTCATGATGCGGATGATGGTTGGGTTGATAGGGAGTGAGGCATTGACTTCTATCTCCTCCAGAGTAATCCCCATGATGGAGAGAAGAACAATGGCCAGATCCAGCTGGTTCCACCTGTTAACACAAACACACAGTGGTGGACTGATTTAATCAGAAAAGTAACCAGGAACTTTTTACAGATTATTTAAAATGTCAACACTGCACATCCCATAACAGCATGTTATAACAACAGTTGTGTTTCTTACTGCCTCAAAATGATCTTTTGTATTATCAGAAAAGTTTTATATAATGCATCATAAATAATTATTAATTTATAGGAACAATTTTCCAATGCCCTTTCCAAGACCACATTTGAGGTCCCTGATAAAAATGCTTTTTAAAAGTTTATAGTGCCTTAAGTGCACTGGTTTTTATAAATGTCTTTATAGATTCTTATAAACATGAAATGTATATAATTTATTACTAGCTATTGTCTGTGAGTGAGAATACGTTTGTTATTCAGCAACTGAAGCCAAAACAAAAAGAAAAAAAAAAAATATATATATATATATATATATATATATTTCTAATATAATTTCCAGTTTTTACAGGTTAAAACATTACTTCACATTATTCAAACACCACGTAATGTCAGATTTCTCATTTGAACTCAATCTCACCCCAACATTTTTCAAGCCTGGATAAATATTCAGGGCCTCTAAGACTTAAAACTTCTTGCCAAAACTGAAATCACTTCCTCTGAGGTCACCCTCTGCAGCAGCGTGAAGGCTGAGGTTGTGCCTGGAGCTGGAGCATTAAGACCAGGCCAATTCTCAGAGGCCCATAACCGAGAGGTGTTTCATTAGATAGGAGAGAGAACTGAAGCAAAATCATCATACGAATCATTTCTCTATTCTCCTAACAGCTTTGTTAACCCTGGGCTGTGGGTTCAAAGTGGACTTGGAACATTCCGTGTTAACCTACTGATGAAAATGTAGCATACATTTCCAGTAGCATAAATCATCATAAGAACTACAACATTCAGCCAAGTTTCATTTATGAGCTCTGTGTTATCACTGGTTTTAAATAAACAAGATAAGACAAGACTAATTTTGCCGGACCACCAATGGCTTCAAATTCATTCAAGCATCAGTGATATTTCAGTAATGCAGTAACTAATGTGGATCCAGAATATACTTAGTAATAAGAAGACTCTGAGAGTAATTTAGATTATAGATAATGTGTGTTTTACATTGTAACATGTATCATCTATAATGTTTCATGCAATACTTCATGTGACCCTGCCATATAAAGACATAAGGCTTTTTCTCAGAGTTTAAAAATGCAGATTTAAATGGACATCTAGAATATATACAATAATTTGAAAACAAATTATTGTGTTTTATGATGTTTAGTTGTGAAACACTCTCATTGTCATTTTATTAGAATTAATTACCAATGCAAAACTGCCACAGAAAATAAATTTGTGTTTGTTTGTGTTTTTTGGTTTTGCTTGGTTTTAGGACCAATTCTACTAACTCTATGTAAAGAGTCAAACCTTGACATATTCATGAATTGAACATTAGCAGTCAGGATTCCGAACCTCAGCTTCCTAAGAGCATACGTTTTCCTGTGCTAGGAGACTGTCACTTCTGTCACGGATGGTAGGTGGGCTGCTGCAACGTTTAAAAAGATTTGCTTTGCTTGCACTATGAGCTATGAGAATTTGGTGTGTGAAAACCCATAACTGGCCAGTGACCCCTACTTCATGCAAATGTTTTGGATTTATGACATCACAAAAACATTTTTTAAAAATATCCTGCTTTTGGTGCTTAATTTTCATACCTGACCTGTGTGAAATTTAGTAACTCTGTGAACTGTTCTAAACTTAAACTGAGTTCTGTTAAAAACTACATACAGTAAATAATAACAAAGTAATGATTTTAAAAGAGACAAATGGTAAAAAAAATAAATAACCCTTTTAATACAAGTTAATGGGTCAATTATTTGAATCAATGGGACAATGAGAGTGCACATGTAATGATGGAAGCTTTTGCTGATCAGTGTATATATGCATATAATGTTTTGTAGAAATATCCTTCTAAGTACTTGAAAAAATGATTCAAATTCCAGTTTAAATATGAATGTGAGATATTATACCTATAAATATCATGTGCCTGTACTGTTTGACGGTTAAATAAAAGCATCGCAATCCTGCTGAATTGCAATAGGAGCTCTGCTGGCCTCTAACCCATAGGCAGTATCAAATTATTATGACTCGTCATGAAACTGTACTTGGAACTTTGACTCAGAAGGGTTTCTTTTGACAACCACAAATGATATAAAACGTTTCTAAGTTTCCAACACAGCTGCCAGACCCTTCATCCTTCTGTTGGCTGCTCATAGTCTGAGGCTAACCAAGAGTCTGGGTGCTGTGATATCATAGTGTGGTTATATGGCTTTAAAATGACTAACAAGGCTATTGATATACACAAGACATCAGTTCTGCTGCTGTCAATGCATCTGGATCCTTTTGTCGGCCTCAGCCTGCATAATTGTGATTTATTCACAGACGTCTGGACATTCTTGAAGAGACGTGACTATGTGTCTCTTACCTGTCTTTAAAGAAGCGCCGAAACCCAAACGCCACCAGCTTGAAAACAGACTCCAGCACAAAGATGATGGTGAAAATGTAGTTGCAGATTTTCAGTGCTTCATCCAGTACCTGCAGGAACCAACATGAGATTAAAAACATGCTGTTTGGATAAGAATAAAGCCTTATGTTCATTCTCCTGGGTACTGCTCAGGAAATACTACATCAAAACCACTTGATACTGTATACAAATATAAAACACTGAAACTGATACTCTGTAGGAAAATGGAAAACTATATAATGAGTTTGAAGTCTCATTAATCATGTTTTTCTTTTGTATTCAATCATAACTTACTGTAGTAAAACATGGTAAACCAATTTAACCATTTAAACATGGTAAACCAATCCCCAAAAAGCTTCATTTTGACAGCTTTGCTAAGAATTGGCATTAGGTTTAGATATGGAGTGAATATATAAATACATTTTCAGTAAAATACATTTACAATATCCTCCTAATTTGAATGATTTTCTGTCTGTTGAGTTTTGGTCTCAATGTGCGATAATCATTTCCAAAGCATGAGGTACTTGGGAGTATTAAATTTAAGTCCCTTTATTATATATGTTCAAATGTTTGCAGACATCTGTTATATGTTATATATTTTAATCTAAGGTGCATCCATTTTGGACACAGTCAAATATTTGTGTAATCTCCAAAGAACACCATGAAATGAAACCTGATGTGCTGAAACAGCTGCATATGAGCTTAGGGTTACAAACTTAGGCTAACAAACTTAGGCCAGAGTGGTACAAAAATGATTGCCCTATGAACATGTATCCACTTTTACTCATATAATATATGAAAACAGAACGAAGATATATGAGAACTGCTTAGCCACATTTCTTTTTTTTTCATTCTTTAAAGACAATCACATAGGGCCAAGCTACGATTTAAAATGGCCTGAAATCAACAGTCCTTAGACACTAAGTAAGTGTTTAAGTGGGAAATAGTTTCTGTGCTGTTCTCCTAATAAAAGCAGACATATATTTATAGCCTCAGGTAGAGCTGGCGTACTCAATTAGGAACAGGGCAATGCCTGGAAAAATTCCAGCAGAGAACAGATCCAACACAGGGCATAAATACCAGCTTTCTATTAATAGGACAAGGTAACAGACACAGATAACATCCCAAACACAACAGCAAATTTTACTGAATAAGCAGAGAACTATCACTAAACAAGCTGTATTACTCTTCTCTTCCCAGAAGAATACAAGGTCTTATTCCAGTAAAGGGGATAAATATTTTTTAAAAAGAAATGTTGGACGAGCAGTAAGTCCAAACATTACACAATACAATGTATTCAGTGTTGATTTATTAATGCACAATATGGAAGATGCAAGATGGAAGATAGGGAATAATCTTTGTATAACATGCAACCTCAACTTAGTGTTAACAAGCTACATTGAAATAGAGTTTGTTTTATTATTATTATTTTTTAATAAAGAGAACATATTTACTAAATACATTGCAATATTTTCCACATTTATAATACATTTTTTTGTAAATGAGATCAAAGTTTTAAAAACCTCCATATGATGTAAAGGCGATCAGAAGAACATTAATGAAAAACTTCAACGTCATGTGAATGATATGGACATTTTTCAAATGTTCTTAAAATCTGAAAAGTATATTTTAAATGTTGTTGACATATCAGTGTGGCTGAGCATTTCTGTTTTGAAACTGCCGTGCTCCAAAGACAGTGTCAAAGATGTGAAATCAGATAACCAGGCTTTCTAATGTCTAATATATTTCTACAAAGAAGAAGGCAGAGGAGAAGACAGGAGCAAGTATCATATTTTGCAAGATTAGTTTTCATCATTTCTAAAGCAATGATATATGACATATGTTCTGTTTGTAAACTTCCTAAAGGAGAACTGATGAGCCTATATGTGAGATACAGGTGAGGCAGAGTGAGATTGCAGTGGATTGTGGAAGCTCACAGTGTCATGGCCTTCTTGCCATCAGCTGTGTGAGGCTTTGGTGTGGACATTTCCTGTTCATGGGTGAACAAATTCTTCTACATCTCTTAAAGAGCCCAGGCATGGGAGAAAGTGAAAAGGGTGGCTAGGAAGGTGCAAGACGGACAGGGGGTGAGACAATGCTGTATCTCAGCCTGAAGGAGCTCCAGCATGAGTCAACATTTGATCCTAGGGCAGAGCAGTGGTGTAAGTGGTGTAGGGAGCAAAGGCTAAAATGTGGAAGAAGGGACTTTGTTGGAATTTGGTTAGGATTTTTTTTTATTGTTTTGGGACATTTAGAGGGCTATGATTTAGGAACTTTCCCAGGATTTTTTGCCGGTCACTGTGGATGGTTCATTTTATTGGGGGCTTACCTGTTTGCACATGTGTTATTGCTATAAAATACTCCAATATTACCAGCTGTTATTGTAAAACAGAGAACAGAGTATTTATTTACATAGTCTCATGCATACACAATACTTTTAAGGTATTAGGTGATTTTCATTTTCCTGATTAACAGAGATTAGGGGTCTAATTGATGACAGAAGGTGAATTCAATACAAATTTCAGTATCTGAACATGGTTCTTAAGGGACCCAAAAGAGACATCTTACCAGGCCACTTTCTTAAGAGTGTACTATTTATAACAACACATTTCTTGTGCTTAGCATCTTACTGTATTGTATAAGTATTGTTTTTCATAATTTGCCCTACTCTTTATAGCCTTACAACAAACCTTAACCTTGGTAAAGTCATTGTAATGTACAGTGTCTTCTTTTGGTTTATTAAATCCATAGTTAATTCTATAAAGAGGCAGAAACACTGCTAGATTCCAAAGAATGAGCTCTCCCTCCATTTAGTTAGAAAAGCTTCCCTCACCAGCTCAATATAATGATGCAAAAGAGAAGCAATATCCCACTTAAGAGCTGGCCAATAAAAGTGCAACTAATGCAATTTAAAACAAATTAAGAAATCATTGGTGTGAAATAACTAAAGATCCTCACGACAAAGCTGAACAACAAATACAGACAATTACGCTTGTAATTATTTGGAAGCGCTATAAAAATGACACACAAAGCCTTAAAAGAAGTGTGTGTGTGTGTGAGACCATTAGCAATTAGATATCAGAGGGCACGCTTCCAAAACTATAAAAAAATATTCTTAATGCTTTTCAGGATATTTGTCACTGAATTTTTATTCACATTGTTTATGTATGAGTAAAACAGTTCTGTGCAAAAGTCAGAGACCAACTTTCACTTATGCAAGATAAATTCAAGACAAATTAGCCTATCCATTTTTCCAGGAGCTCTTTCTCTGTGTTTCTCGAGAGCATCTAGTTTCAAAGACAAATAACAGAGTAAATGATTGAAAAAAGGGACCTCTAACAACAGCACAAAACATGTTTGGCCACCAAAAATCTCACCATTACACAAATTACACAAGCAGAACTAAACACTGACACGACCCAGTCGAGGTGGGTCTGGACCCTACACGGAATCACTGGGCACAAGGTTAGAACACACCCTGGAGGGGGCACCAGTCTTTCACAGGGCGACACACACTCACACATTCACTCAGACACTCACACCTAGGGACACTTTTGAATCGCCAATCCAGGGAGGAAACTGGAGCACCCAGAGGAAACCCACGCAGACACAGGGAGAACACACCAAACATGCTGTTCTGGCATCTGTGCAATTGTCTGTTAAATACATGCATTTCAGCAGAGTGATGGGTGACAATAGATGAATTGTTCTATTTTAACTGGAAAGGAAATAAATGAAGTCTGACTTTTCCCCAGTATTCAAGAGCCAAGATTATTCATTTTGGCCAATTCACTGTTGGCAATAACTGTATGAATGTAATATGCTTTATACATGTACATGTTTGTTTAGTTGGAGAAGACCTACCCGAGGTTGCTGGTAGTGCTCCATGGACATGGTGATGACATTGAGGCCGATGACGATGGTGATGAAGAGGTCCAGGTAGTGGCTGGTGCACATCTTGTGGATAAGGCGTCGCGTTGGGGAGTAGTCCGAGTAATACGGCTTAGTCTGAGCTTCTATGGTGAGCCAACACCAAGACGGGGAGGCAAGCAAGAGATAACAATACTTACACAGGCACAAATAAAGCAGACACACTCACTCACACACACATACACATACACACATGCCCATAGCAGCAAAAGCCAGAAGGAAGGAGGGGAAAAGAGAAGCGCAAGAACAAATATAGCTCCATGATTATAGCAAGAAAGAGAGGAAAAGGTCCTCATCTGCAGAGTCAAGGGCATGGGAGCGGCCTACGGTGCTTCAGACCTGCTCACTCATAGCCTCTTGTCAGGTGTCACCTCATCAACACGCCTCACAATTATTCTAATAAGCTCTCCTGAGACACATGTACACCAAACCTTCTCCTCAAGGCTTCCCAAATGAGAGTCTGAGGAAAATTTGGGGGACTCATTATGCTGAGCTTCTATTCTCGGGACTTCAGAATGTGCTTAGATTTTTTTTTTTTTTCTAGACGTCTTCCTCTCTTTCTTCCTAATTTCAATGTTCGTCGCCACCACCATAAAGAGAAAGGAGAGTGTTTGCATTGTTAGTGTTTCCAAAATAAACAATTCCCTAAAGAAATTCCATAAAACCCATCAAAAACAAAGACGCATGCCTTTGAAAAAGCATCATGACTCTCAGAAAAAGAGGTACTAAACTCTAGTGGTAGCCCTCAAGTCACTGTAGTAGTAAACCTCAGGTCACCAATGTGGTACCCCTCAAATCCCTTACATCACTGAGCCTTCAAAGCTATGTCTTCACCACCTTTAGTTAAGAACTTACACTGAAAGATCACTGGATTAGGAGCACTACAACGTGTTCCTGTATGTTTAGTGGAGCTGATATTATGGATAATGAGTGTAGATGCAAGGGTAGGGCTTCCTAATCCACTGATCATTCAGTGTATATGTACCTTTCCATCGAGCAAAACCTTGCTCACAACAGAACCTGAAGAACTCTTTTGTGCCTTTGAGGGTACATTCAACACTTTTTGTCCAATGAATGTACCTTTTTTCTGAAATCTTCCATTGCAGGCTGCTGGAGCTCTTTTCTCTCTACTGTTCCAGATCCTCTGAATTAGGAGGAGGAAGGGACAAACTGAGAGATGGAGGTTCTGGCACAGCAGCAGCAGCGGGGTCAATGAAGGAGAGGGAGGGCTTATCACTCCTGCACACAGACAGGGGCTGGAGGCAGCAGCTGTGTTCCCTGTGGTCCTGTCAGCCCATTAAACAGCCTGTCCCCAAAGCCCTGGCACCGGTCACCCCCCACACTGGAGGAACAGGTGCAGACTGCTGACTTTTTTTAAAATGCTGCCACATCAGCATTATTCCCTTAATCATATGGCTGCTTCTACATTCTATTGGAGTCTTTTGCACTGAGAATAGAATGAGCCCAGATTTGGGCTGGGACATGGTCATGGGTATGAACGGATGTACATTTGCATGTAATTTATATACCCATACATCACAGTCTATGCAGCACTGCCACATGGGGGGTTTTGGGACAGAAGAAAGTGGCTTCTGCTGTGGCTCTGTGGACTCCAGCCAACTCTTAGCCTTTGCTCTTGAGCTAATTGGCAGCAAAGGACAAGAAGAAAAGGCCCTCACTAACATTGAGAGAAAAATGATAACGCTCAACTCCAAAGTCAAAAGAAGGGAAGCAGGGAGATGTGCCTGCATACATCTGCAGAATTTGACTTTGTATAAAGTCAGATAATCCAGGATTTTCTTGTCATTTTTATGGACAGAATTTGCCAAATAAATTGCTTCCTCTGGGACATATGAAGACAGCTCATGCATCATTTCAGCTCAACACACTTGGAGAAGAGTGCTATCTCCCAAATGATGTTGTTATCCAACAGATGTCTGCAATAACTTGCATCAGGTTTTCAATCTAATTTCTGTCTGCTGTGTCTGTATCATGTTGATTCACACAGACAATAACTGACATGTTTCTCTGTATACACTACAGCAGTAACTAAACACCCACTAGCCAGAAAGTCAAAGCACGGGTGCTAAATTCTTGTGAAGAATATTTATGTTATATGCATGTCAAAGTGCACCCTTCTGTAGAATACTGTGACATGTGGAAAATAAATGGACCAAGCCCAAAATGGCAAACCTAAGCCTTGAACGTTATTAAATTAACCAATATTAAGTAGCAAATTGCAGAAAGTCTCCCACAATTGAAGAGTTTTTTACATTTTGAGGAATGACAAAACGTAGTTAATTCTTTATTAAGACAGCATTCATGCTGCAAAATTCTCCATCAAGGAGTGGCTTGAGAACAAGTCCATTATATGTGCATGTTTTGTTTTGATCTGGATTCCAGATTTAAATTAAACAGAGAATAGAAGTTTTGTATTTATTCATTATTATTTTTTAATGAACATAAGTTGTGGGTGGGTGGGTGGGTGGAATAATACTGACTCTGCATGGAACTTAATTGTAACTCACTCACTCACTAGCATACTCATGTTTAAGAACCACTTCAGAAGAGCATTCTATCCTATCCTATTTTCACATCAAAGACAATGTGTCCTTGTTTCTATAAACAGCTGTCTGAAAGGCTTCACCAGACAGGGATTAGTTATAGAAGTAAAATATTTGCATTTCCCCCCCACATGATTGTACACTTGAGATCAGGGCTTGAGATCAGTGTGACAGAAAAGCCAAATTTGTTGCACAAGAATGTTACATGTATCAAAAGATTTTCTGTTCTGTCAAGCACAGAGAAACATATCACATTTATTGGCTGTGCAGCAGACTGAAACATGCTGGAGTATTCGTAAGTGGATCTTAAGATACCTGTTACTGTGCATTGAATATGGAAGACTGTAGATCGCAACGAGGTCTTGGCACAGGATGCCAGCTAGACCAGTGCTGTGCTTAATTATCTCTGGATCACAGTATGGGCTCTGGCTTTAGTGCTGCCTAATTGGAGACATGTTTCTTGGGGTCTTAAATGTGCTGACTTGACATGAACAGAGTTTCATAATTCGCAACTTATGAATGTGAGATGCTTAGCCTTGGTAAAAAAAAACTTTCTCTGTTTCTTCCTTTTTTTTTTTTTAAGAATGGCAAAAAAGCAGCACCGGAGGGGACTGCACAAGGCCGTGGATTTTAGCTTCATCTGTTTAGTTGTACAATTCCAAAGGGAAGGGCAGTAGTGGAGTGCAGACTGCTCCAGTTCTGGGGTGCTCGATTACCGAGACATTTCTGAAGCAGGCCACGATGGCTATGGGCTAGGGACTTTACTGTTTAATGTTTCCAGGTGCACCTGGCTGCTTGTGAAGAGGTCTGCTCCCATATGACCCCACTGTTGCTCTGCCTTCTTCTCATCCCCCTCAGTGAGAAGCTCTCCCTCGCTTTTGCTTTCAACTAAAAAAACATGCTGTAGGACTTCACTGTCCCAAATAAAAACCAAACAGTACAAACGGCAGGCTTCTACTGTATTCTAACAGGCATGCAATGAAGAGCACAGGTTAACTATTAGATGTCTCAGCAGTATTCATTTACACATTTATATATTTATTTATTAAATAGTTACACAAACAGGCTATACTATTCAAACCAAATCACTATTTGGCCAAACATACACATCTGCTTATACAAAATTAAGAATTTGCCTAAAACTTGGCAGCTATAACAGCTACTACTTTTATGGGAAGTTTTACACTGGAATAAGGAACATATCTTAGAGTAATCTGAACTTATTTGAGTGAATTCAGCCTTGAGAAATTGATGTCAAGTACTGATGTTTAAGGATTAGGATCATAAAAGACACTCAAACCCACACCAAAGTTACTGGATGGTGCTCCATCACTCTAGAGAACACAGATCCATTGCCACACACACAATCTGCAAAACTTTCCACAAAATGTATCAATGGATTTAAAGTATAAAAATTTTTAACATGGAATTGCACAAATATATGGATCCATCTGGCATTTGTAAACTTGGCCTTTTGGATTGGCCTAATGGGTTACCTTTACATTTACTTTTATGGCTTTTTGTAGACAGCCTGTTACAGAAGTAGACAAATGTAGTGTTGGTAATCTCCAATTACACCTGATCAGGGAGTTCAACCAAAGTTCTGGGTAGAAGCCTGAAGTACTCATTATTCTACAGTGACCACTAGGTTAAAAAAATATTAAGCCGCTAGAGGGTGGAGGGAGAGCACTCACAGTAATCAGACCAGTCCCGGGTAATAAGCACTGCACTGGGAGACAAAAACTGATGATCAGATAGAGTACAAGACCCCCATTTTGTTACCTAAAGAAATTGACAGGGAATAGAAGTGTGAGGAGCCAAATTACCCTCCATAACCTCAACTTTTAGCTCCCACTCTCCTTAGAGAGAGAGAGGGAAAGAGAGAGTGATAGGCTTGGCATGCAGGCATATGGAAAAGGGATTGAACTTTGGGTTCCTTTTGGCAGTGGTGCCACTCTGATGTCATGCCACAGCATTGCTTCAAAAGCAAGTGGCCACAGAAGTATCAGCCAAATCAGCTTAAAGGGGATTTAAAGTAGAAGAAAGGGGGAAAATGGCCTGGGGTTATTTTTAACCAATACAAGAAGAATAAAGAACAGTGGGGAGGACCACGACTGTTGGTCCTCTCCATCTACATCTCTATTTTCACAGCACAGGCTAATGATACCATGACTGTGATTTAATGAGACATTCTTTGCTTAGATGGCCATTTCTACCCCATTCCAATTTCATCTCTGTACTTTTCAAAGTTACGGGGCCAGATATTGGGGTCAGGCCATTGAAGTTTCCTGGATGAATGATAAACAGCAGTGTATGCTATGCTGAAGCATGAGCCGCAAGACTTTGGTTGTCCATCAAAAGGCTGCTGTTGTGCTCAAATGTCTTGCTATGACTGGCTGGTAACACAGTGCAATACCCATAAAGCCTGAGAAGTCGGGAGCCTGAACCCATGCTTGCCTCAACGCACAGAACCTGTGGTGCCTCTGTCGTTTTTACATGCAGTAAGATCATTTTCAACCAGAGAACTGAAACCAGAGACCATGGACCTCTGTTGGATCACTGGAAAATTGAGTGAATTGCATTTCCAATAAAAATAAATTTGGCACTGATGTGTACAGATTGTTCCATGAGGATAACACAGCAAATAGCTAGTGTGTTTTTCCAATGGAAAAAAAAAAACAATCAAAATAGAGCTAACAAGCTAACAGAGGTCCAGGGCCATTCTAACCTAGACATTCACAATACAGTGGATGCAGGAGAGATCCATCTACACATCAGCTTGTACTTCAGGAGTTTGGACAGTTGGGAAATACAGACAAACCAATGTATCATAATGACTACTATACACAAAACACCACAGACAATGAAATATAAAAACCATTGTCAGTTTACAATGGTTGCATGAATGCTCTTAGTGATTTTATACTCTTCAGAAAAGAAACCATCCTAGTTCTTTTTCATGTCTACTATGTCTACCGTGAGATGTTTTGTGTTGAACTGATTAAACACCAAGGAGCCTTCCCCCATGTGATGAATATCCTGAAATTAAACCCCACTCTACCCACACTGTACACAGCACAGTGTACTTATGGAGGATGTCTGTGAGACTTGGGCCATATGTGGAAGTGAACTCCTGCTTAATGTTCATAAGTCAAGCTGACAAACCTCCTGGTGCTGTGCTTGATAACGTGCAACACTGAGTGGAGAAAGTGTACAGTGCTTAAAGTGGAATAAGCTGTGAGATGACTGTTTACACAAAACAAACACTGAGGACTGGATGGTAAACTTTGTCTAAAACCAAACCTCAATTTCAAAAAAAGTTGGGATAGTATGTGAAATGGTGTGGACGATAAGAAGTCTAGGAGAGTCATGCTGTTGTAACATGCTATTTGCCACTGTCATATTGACACAAGCATAAACAGGTCTGAAAAAGACCTGTAAAGAGGTCCTCTAGAAGACAACATATGCTGGTCCAAAATGGGTATCTATATTTCAGCATTTATGGGGCCTTCACCAATGTGTAAGTTACGCACAAAATAGACAATTACTTATCCCGATGCCACAAAAGACCAACTATAAAAAAGTGTTCAACTATACAGTTTCCACTTCACATACTGTACGATCTTAACTTGCATTTGAAGATAGAGTGACAGTGTTTTCTTGCCAAAGATTTATCAAAGGACTCCTGAGTTCGTGTACCAAAGCATTCTGAATTTAAATTCAGAGTAATCTGTCAGGGATGTCCTAAGGTCATGGACTAGATTTCGGGTCTTAAAACGCTTCTGATTTGCTTTGAATTGCACACATCATTCCAACTTCTTGGAACTGAGGTTTGTAGATAATTAAACAAGTAAAGAGATAAATAAATAATTAAATCAATAAATGGAGGCAGCCATGTAACTGAATGGTACTGACCAGACAGACAAATGGAGTCTCAATTTCTTCCCAATAGTTGAGGTTGATTTTGCACCACAAATATCAATCAGTGGTTAAATCACAGAATGAGTCAGTATCTGCTGGCCACTACTTCCTCTGCTGAGCTACATTCCTTTAGAAGAATATGAGACCACTGCTATTACCAGCATGTATTGCTGCTTTGTCTTATTATACAGTGAGCCAGCACACACTGAGTTGAAAGCCAGTTGTTAAAAAAACTGTAATAATAATAATAATAATAATAATAATAATAATAATAATAAAATAATATATATCCAAATAACCAAATAATCAAAACATGACTCTGCTGGATGTCCCAAATTCTCTGCTGTCCTGTTAACACAGATAAGAATCAGAGAAACCGAAATGGAAAGAGGAAAGAGCAGCAACTTGAGGAGTCCAGGCAAAGAGAGAATAAAGGAGGAACAGAAAGATCCAGTAATGCAAAGCATGGGTAAAAAACATACTCACACTGTTGACACACTCACTAACAAAACACACACACACACACACACACACACACACACACACAAACACGCTAGGACAAGACAGAACACACACAAAGACAGAAATATCATGCTAGTAGATCATGGCAGGCGAACCACACTTTCTTTCTGAGTCTGACTTGAGCGAGATGGGCCTTTTGGAATGGAGGCTGGATGGGAAAGGTGATGGGGCAGTGGAGCTGAGTGTGGTGAATGGGTCGCAAAGTGAGGGTGATGATGTAGAGAGAGCAGCGCCATTTGTTACCATTCAACACAACAGATCTGTACAGTGGGAAAAGACGATGCACTGTAATAAATTAAAATGTGTACATTATTTCTACATGAATAAAACTTATTAAAGCAGCACATTAAACATTGATGTATTTGACAGATGCTCTAAAATGTCTTTTTTCTGCAGTTCTACGAAAGATTTACACTAAATGATGGGCATTGCTGTGGGGATTTGATGGCATTCTGTAACATTGATGTATTTGACAGATGCTCTAAAATGTCTCCTTTCTGCAGTTAGACTTAGTTACACTAAATGATGGGCATTTGAGGGCATTGCTGTTGGGATTTGATGACAACATGTAAAGACCAGACTCTTAGCTCGTTCACTTGAGAGAACACAGTTCCACAGCATGACAGCCCAAAGCTGGGGGGCATTATACCCCTCTAGTTGACGCTTGGCATTGAGCATATTGTTTAAATACATTTCAGATGACTTGGAGTGGAGTTTGTAATCCAGAATTAATCATCCAACACCAGACTGACCTCACAGTCTCACAGCTAAACTCCATCAAATCCTCATAGAAATAGTTCAACATCAAGCCTTTCCAGAATACTAAAGCTGCCACAAACAGGGACAAATATCATATCAATAACATTAATTTCACAAGAAACATTGGACAAGCAGGTGTTCGCACATAATTCTTGTCCATGTAGGGAACATTTGTGTTGAGGTTCTAGTTTTTATTCATGTGGAAATTGTGTATGCATTTGATTCAGAGGAAATTCAATGCATCACTTGGTTCAGGGTTTAGTTGTATGCTCATTTTTCATCTAAACAAAACAGTATAATCCTTCAAAAAGTGTAGAATCATTTCTCAGTCATGTGATTTGGCAGAGAACATCCCAAAATAGATAAACGTCAGCATGTACACCTGTTAGATAACGGACTATAAAACACATCCCCCAACAGTACATTTGTGTCTGCAACAATCAATCACCAAGTCCTGAAGTCTCCAAGAAGAGTTATTTCTGTCCTTTTCCATAAGAAGAGCCTAAATCCTGGCTGTGTGAATCAAGCGTGCACTAGAACCGTCTGAGAACACAAAGTCAATCTTTTTTCTGGATTTTTTTTCTCACTGGATTGTCTTCTTTATTCGTGCGCACGCTTGGCTTGTTTTGCCATCTGGGCAGAGGTACATGTGTGACTGCTGAAAGCAGCCACGTGAACACAGACTCTGAAACTTCTCTCTGAAAGGACAACATGCAGCCTGCCACAAAAACCCAAGACTTACACAAGCACATTTTTCCTTACATTACTATCTAATTCAGAGTGCTCAGAGCCTTGATTAACAAGATAAAGCAACTAATTAGAATTAATCGTCCTATTCCTCTACCTAGAGTAAACAAAAATCACTTAAATATATCTGAATGCATATTCATGATACATAAATATAATTTGAAAATAATATCACACACTATATGACAGAATCCTGGAAAGTATTAAATGTTTGGCAGTTATAGTTTGTGGTAGATTACACCAAATTACAGCAATCACCCATACACATTAACATTAAATTGCATATGTTTATATATTCATTATACTATATATGATGAATTACAGTATCAGTTATGAAGTTTTATAAACTTAAGAATATATTACAATTATTGTATTGTAAATAAAAATGACATAAATATCATATTCAGTTAGGAATCTTTCATAGAAACTGTAAATATGATGTAAACAGATAACTCTACTTTATCCGACATAAACAGACATTCTTTGCTGTGCTGCAGGGGCATTACTCATTCGGTTTTATGACATTTTTTGCTAATATTCTGTAAAGTTTATCCAACAGTTGTGAATAATACACTTCTAGTGTCAGGAAAGAGAGAAACTGTCTACAAACTCTCTTTTGTTTCCACATTATACAAAAGGGCTGCTGTAAATGAACAGCTTGGCTGGTGCTGTAAATGTGCAGGAGCTGGCACACTGTTTCATCTTCCCTTCTCTTTGTTGTAGTGCTGTCAGCAGACAGAGCAGTGCACATGTTCTGAAGTGAAAGTGAGAAGCTCCCTGTCAGCAAGAGCCAAAGGAAACATTTCAGCTCCCTTGAGGAAAACAACAAAATGTTCTACTGGTCAAAGTTTCGGAAAAGAGGGCTACTCAGAGGTCAGCTCCATACTTAATTAAGGCCAAATGTTACTACAACCTATGACCCTGTTTTCAAAATGCCTTGTATGTATTCATTCAAGTGTTATATGGTACATATACCACCTTGCAGTGCCTGGTATAAGCTTGTATAACTGATCCTAAGCAGTTATAATTACCTTTCATAAAACATAGTATTGGCTTATAAACTGTTAAGCATGTAATTCTAACTACTAAGCAGCAATTCTCAAAGCCTAATAAATACAAGACTCACATGAGGTGTTACCAGAGAAACTTTAAATAGAGCTCCATCAAGTGAACTTTAAGAATTCAGAGAGATTCTATAGGTGCAAATACAACGTAAAGAACATTATCACAAAAAGTCCTTCTTCAGCTGAAAATTTTGCACCATCTGTTCATTCACTGAAAATGTCACTTGCATAACAAAGGACACAAATACTTTTCACTTGCAGAAAGAAGAAAGGAAATGGTTCCTGAGAGCTGCCACATTACATAAGCGACCATACTGCCTTCTCCTGCCAAGAGAACGTGCTGTCACTTCACTTTTTTCCTCCTGCACGCCGCTGCTCAGCTCCCATGACACCACTACATTATATACTGGCTAAGTGAAGACACAAAAAAGGGTCAGGAGTTTAATAAAGGTAAGTGCATATCTGATTATTAATGGAATACATCAAGCGGCCTTTCTCAGCCGCAACCATTTCTCTGTATGGCTTTGATGCAGAATTCTTTAAAGACCTATCTGTCATGATATAGGATCAGGTCACCTTTCCTATTCTCTGAATTCATTTTCACAGGCAAAGGGACGACTCTTAGACAAATCAGAATCCACTATTTAGTAACATAAATATTCAGTTTGTTTCAGGCATATTGAAAAAGTAGGAACACTAGTCTATCATCTTTCTTTCAGACTAGAAACTAGGCATTTTCTTTCTGCAACTGCCAGCAACTCACATCTAGCCATCTTTATAGAGAGATGTGAGCTCTCAGCCCTCTTCTTTCATGACTCATTGCTCACTAGCAGTTCAACAAAAGGTGCAACATTCCTCACACAGAGAACAAACTGTTTCCTAGTAAATCTATTTTAGCGGCTGACCAATTACTTTGTAGCTCATAATTTGGGCCTATTCTTTATTATTAATATTAATAAGTCTAATGTAAATAAATATTATTAAGCTATATGGATAGCAAAATAATTAGATATAAGGCAGAATTAAATCCATGTATAGGGGGCAGTGGTGTCATCTACAAGGCACATCAATGCTACAGCACTTACAGAAAGATACTAACTCTTTTCAACTTAAAGGTAGTGCACTAGCTGCCCTTCTAACAGGATTTCAATGAATCACCTCAGTGAGGAGCCAATAAACAGTGTCAGAGAAGGACACAGGTAGAGCAGAACCAGATGGCTTTGGCCCCACCACCAAGTGATATGATTACCTAGCCCCTTTGATTTCCTGGGCTAGCACACAGCAGCTGCAGCAAAGCAGCCCAAGAGGAACAGGAGCTAATTGAGAGAAACAGATTGGTGGGGGGGTGACAGCGGGTGGTTTGGTGTGGTTGTGAAGCCCCTGCTTTCCAGAACCATTGCAGGATTTTTAAGCATGTTCACGTGCACTTGGGCTGGATGGAGGGCTAATTAACACATTGTTCGCTAATTAGAAACAAAATGGAACCTGTCACTTCTCTATCTAGAGAGTCTTGACGTAATTCAGTCATTACATGTATGCAGTTGTCATCCACAACTGGTTGGCAGGGGCTTCTCAATAATGGACTGTATGGAGGTACACTAAGTTATGCTAATCAACAGTTAAACTTTCTAACTTCATCTTCAGTGCCTCAAAGTAACAATCATTTTAGCTTGTGTCTCTCCTGAGTTTACCTTCCGTTCCGTGTCATCCACATATATCCCCAATGTCTGCTCAATATTACTCAGTGAGGGATTCACAGTCCATATTATTATTATTTTATTGTTACAACTAATAATTTATCAAAAATATGTCAAAGAAATAGCCAAAACATATAAAACAGACAAACCAAAACTATATGAAATTAATATATTAATATAATAAAATTCAATCCGCCATTAAAAGGGATGTCTACGATGGTCAGGAAACCCTGTTCTCTCTGTTTTGTATATGTTCAGAGTCTTTAAAGTTGGAATTGTATGTTTGACGGGAAAAAATGAATATTGTTTGTACGTGGCTGAAGTTTAACTTATCTGTGAGATTTTATTCACTGTCTGAATTCCCACAAAAACTAATTTGTAACTCAAATTGTTTCCTTTTGTAGCACTTTCAGTAATGCAGTTAGCTGTCTCCCGAGCTGAAAGACATTCCGTCTTAAGTAATCCGAAACAGCAAAGATACATCAATATTACCCACATATGGAGCAGGAATAGAGCAATTTCGTCATTTCAGCTCATACTTTTCAACATTTGGAGTTCTCTCAGTTTTTATAAAAAAAAAAAAAAAGAAATAAAAAACCTCCAGATGTCTTTGCTCTACTGTGAGCAGTGAGAGAGAGAAAGCCTAGCATGCTGGACCAAGACAGTTTGTTTTTATCCAGACACCAGGGCTTTGTAAACACTTCAGACCAGTTGCCAGCACACTGAAAGAGGATGAAAGAGGAGTGAGGAAACATCTTCAGAATTTTATTTTTTTAAAAAAGCGTTTTTTTTAAATTAAAATCTTGAACATTACCTTTAACTAAAGGCCATTCATTTTTCAGCTTAAAGCAGACATTATATATTCAGTTCAGACATTTTGATTCAGTTGTGTCTTTGCTTATATTACAGCTTCCATTTCTTGGGAAACTTATTTTTTTTTTACAAAATTATTTTCACAGGAATATTTTTGTACACCTCTAAAATTCAAACTGCAAATTTGTTTTATTCAACAGAAACAACTGCATATTATTCAGTTATATGTATATATCTGAATCTGAATATATATTAATATTCTTCTGAACCAACTGCTCTTCCAGAATTTAAATTACTGACTTAAATAACTTGAAGTAACTGAGCAAACAAATTGAGCCATGTGTGTTATGCTAAGCTTATGCTGCTTGTCACTCTGGCTCACATTCACTGCTGTTCTTTCATGAATAGGTTCTAATGGCAAGTGTTACTTATTGTCCTTTTAAATGCCCTGACTCAAACCATAACACTGTGCTCACAGCAGGCTGTAAAAGAACAAAAAATCAGTTTAAATGAAGGGTCTAAAAAAAAGGAATGAAAAAAATGAAAGAAATGCTGAAGGAGTGAAAGGATTGGAAGAGAAGGCGGGATAATAAAGAAGAGAAGTGCAGAGGCGAAATCATGGGGGTCCCTGGGTGTCTGAAAAAGAAATTTCTCAGCCACCAACAGCGGCAGTGAGATAAGAGGCTTCTCAGTCTGACTGAACACAGCGCCAGCAAACACACTCTATACATATGAATGCTCAGCTCTCCAACTTAATTACATAAGCAGACACAAACACACAGAGAAAACACTCTGTTACTGAAGCATCTACTTTAAAAAATTAAAAAAAAAAAGTAAAATCCTGTCAAATTGATCTGTGTCTCACTGTAATCACAACCAAACACTAAATTCCAGTTAGGTTCATTAAAGTCAATTCACAGCAATAAACAAATTTACCAAGCATAAAGCCATATGGAAATTTGTTTTTTTTTTTTTTTGTCTGGTTGTTTTCTTGCTGGTTTGTTGAATTTAAATGTATACATTTAATGTCAGAGCTGAGAAAAACATTCTCTATGGTCCAGTCAAATTGATCCTAAAGTGATCCCACAGTTACATCTAAGGACCAACTTTAAGATAGTGATTGGGTACTTAGTCTGACTTAATAATATCTAAATTTTGTAATACATTTCTTGGACACTTTTTTTATTTAAATCTATATAGTGACCATCAGAAAAATTCTGTGCAAATTAAAAATTTACCCTTTTGTTTATTTAATTTCTTGCTAAAATTGTAAATAAATATTTTTGTGTCTGAAAAAATAAAAATGAAAGAAAGTACTACTACATAATTTATTATAATCATTCCCTGCCAATATGATTATATGCCAATCCATAAAATATATTTTTACAGTGGTACATATACTGCAGGTTTAATTCTTAAATCTTATTCTTATCTGTGTGTGCAAGATCTGGTTGACCACCAAAACTGTCATGATCAGATAATTAGTACTTACCACAGTAGATCACTCTTGTAAAACTCAGTGACCCTTTTGTAATCTATGTAGTTTCACTATGATTTGGGCCATTTAAACTGGCAAACCTTGTTTTAAGCAGTTTAATCGTGCACCTATTCGTTTAGTTATGAAATTACATGAATTATGAAACCGGCCAGTAAGACTGAAGAAGACTTAAGAAGAAAAATGAAAAAAATAAAAATAAAATAGAAAACTATCTAGATATATAGAAGAATGAAAATATCTATAAGAATGAAAAAAAAATAACCTTTCATTTCTGGGAAGAGTTACACTAGGTCTGACTGAGACCCTTTTCTGATAGTCTAATCTGTCTGTTTGATGATTCTCTTGCAATGACGGTAAAGCAGTATCATAAATGTTTTATTAAATGTTATATATAAAGTTAATACATCATGTTGATGTACGTTTTGATCATGTGAGTAGCACATGAGTTTTGACACAGTCATGCAGTCTCTGACTGAAATGAGTGGTGTGGTGTGTTCAGACAACTCACTATGCCACTAGAACTGTGAAAAAACAGTGTCATGAGGTTACAGCACAATACAACGTGAGCACTACGCAACAACATCCAACCAATGAGAGAAATCAGAGGCAGACAGATTACAGAGCTCTGGAAGTTCCCCTCACACAGTCAACCATCTTGTGTTAGAAAAAGGGGACCGGCAAATGCACTGGCTCTGTAGGATGCCTAGAATGTGTGATTATTATGTTCAATGCATATCAATGTGCATTGAGCAAAGGTGAGTGTTTACAACATATCAAACCTTGTAACTCCATTTAATATTTTGCTTCGTTTTAAGTTAACCTCAAACATTTAATCATGAATCGCCCAGTAGTAGTGTTGGGGGTCTCATGGAACAAAGCACATT
Source organism: Hoplias malabaricus (assembly GCF_029633855.1). Classification (NCBI taxonomy): domain Eukaryota; kingdom Metazoa; phylum Chordata; class Actinopteri; order Characiformes; family Erythrinidae; genus Hoplias; species Hoplias malabaricus. The sequence continues at coordinate 16,771,218 of NC_089802.1, forward strand.
ACAGCTACTGACTGTAGTGACACTGACTGACTGGGCCTGGAGCAGGGATTGTCTCAGATGGGTGGTAGAGTCTGAAAGAACTTGAGTTTGGGCATATCTCACCATGGTGGCAGAGTCTGAATGGGCCTGGATTGGGGACTTGCTAATCATGGTGGCAGTCTGAATGGATACGGCCTGGGATCTGTCTCAACAATTTGGCATTCTGAATAGCCCTGGGCTGAGGACTTTTTCACCAAGACATCAGAGTCTGAATGGGTTGGGCCTGGGGACATTTTCACCATCGTATCAGAGTCTTATGGCCCTTTTCCACTGTATGGTACCAATTTTACTTGACTCCACAAGGCTCTGCTTGTTTAGTATCTGGTTGGTTTTCCACTATAAATATGAAACGTAGCTGGTGATGTCACAAAACACAGCATAGACACTAGAACTATGGGCTTTGGAAACCAAAACAATGCCCCTGGTAACATTGAGTGTTGTATTATGTATTTGCACGTTTTTTCACTCCATGCCCCAGATCAGTGTAGTTTTTTGGCCCTGTGTGGCTCTTGTTGAACTTTTTGTCAGTAACCATTCCAAGTAGTGTTCTTCTTCAAAAAGCACAGTCTTAAGTCAGAAAATGTATAGAAGCGTCGAGATTTTACAAAATCCTAGTTTGTGCTGGATGTTTGCATTTTGTCATGTAGACAAGTCTCCCTGGCTAGTCAGTGCCCTGGAATTTTACACCTCATGTTTAGTCTATACTCAGCTCACAAGGAACCAGAACCAGAATAGGAAAAGTAAAACTGGACCCGGTTCCATGTCCCAGGTACCAGGTTTTCCTAATGGAAAAGCAAAAGAGCAGAGTAGAGCCAAGTAGAGTCAAGCAGATACCATAAAATGGAAAATTACCAATAATGGGCTAGGGCTGGGAACATTCTCACTGTGAGGGAGTTGACTGGACCTGACAGAGCTGACTGGGCCAGGACCAGTCTTAAACTTACGCTTAACTCACACATTCACTCACACACTCACACCTATTGACAGTTTTGAATCGCCAATCCACATACCAATGTGTGTTTTTGGACCTTGGGGGGAAACCCACACAGACATGGGGAGAATACACCAAACTCCTCACAAACAATCGGAGTGGCACTTGAATCCACAACATAGAAGTCCCCGGAGCTGTGTGATTCCAGGATTCCAGTCATAAAGAGTCCTTTAATCTGATTAAGATGCTACATAAATTTGCCTCAATAAAATGGTACTACATTAACCCTCTAAAGCTAAGATTGTTTTTTCATCATCTTGCAGAGTTACTCATTCTGAGATACAAGGTTTTTACAATAGCTACAATATGTAAAAATCATTTCTGTTTTAATGAGGGCTTCCTTTGTCTCTTCTCTCTGCCTCTCCCTCTGTTTGTCTCCTTTTTTGTGTGTGTAAGATATACTGTGTAAGAGTGAAGTTTGGCTGGCCAGTGCCAGTGATGCTGGTGGACAGTGGATGAGTTGTGGGTAACTGCACAAACAAGACTTCCACAGACGACTCTCACGGGCTCATATGACATCAGATGAGGTGAGGACTTGGGCGGCTTAAGGTGCCCACGTTCATGTTGCCTGTAGCCAACCCCCCCCCTTAAATCCCAACCATGGTGAACACATAAGCATGCCAGAAACGCTCTGTACCTTTCACTCTGCCTTCAGGACTGGGCCAACTGACACCCGTCATCATTATATCTAGAAGAATCAGACCATGTTAATCAGTTGGGGCTAAAGGAGACTGCTGAAGGAGCTGTAGTATAACTTTGAAGTTGAATATACTTATGAAAGTCTTTTTTTTTTTTTTTTTCGTAGCTATTTCCAATTATTCTGAGTCCAAAGCCCACTATCAAAACTATTGCTTCCTTTAAATGTTTGCACTTGTATGTTTGTATTGATTTATTAAAATGTATCATTTTTGTTGTACTCTTAAGTATTAATTTATTTTTTAAAAGAAGCCCCTTCATAAACCTCCCTCACAGATCCCTCACATTAAGCTGGCTTATGTACATTGATTCGAAATTCATTACACTCTCTTCTATCACTTGGCACTGCTCACAGTTGCATTAGTAGTTGGCACTGTGTCATGTGAAAGGTGTGTATCTGAATTGAATTTATTAGGTTCAAACAAGGTAATTTTTTAATGTGAGCTTCTTTTTATGTTTTAGGTATGCTGACCTGTTTTCTGGGTTGTTAACGATTAGTTAAAACCTGAACCACATGAATACTGGGTAGCTGAACTTTGATTTGCTGTAATAGCTCAACTTGGCAACTAGTGTACTCTCAAAATCTTGTTTTGCTGGAATATGAAAATAATTGATAACTCCAAATGTCTTCTATTTTATTCCTATTGACCACCACATACAAAAGCACAGTGCATCTATTATTATTTCAGTCAGCTTTAATATGTGATACAACCAGTCATACCAAAACTCTGTTAACACAAACGTCTTCTTTATTCATCTCAGAGTGACTTGGGTTGACAACTCAGATTGTTCTCCTACAGCAGGGTGACAATATTAAATATTTAAATATTAAACATTAAATCACAGAACAGATCAGTAAGGTTAGATAGGGAGGATGTTTTTTTATGTTCTAAGTTAAAACCCAAGGGACATGTTTATGTTTATGTTCAAGTAGCAGGTCTAGATCCAAACTTGGGGATTAACTATGGGGTAGTTTCCCAGACAGGGATTAAGCCTAGTCCTGGGCTACACAGTGTATTAAATTGTTATTTTCCATTGAAAGGAGGATATAGTCCAGGACTAGGATTAATCACTGCCTGGGAAACCACCCCCCAAGTGTACAGTGGCCAGTGCCAAGGCATTAGATAGCAAGTGCTCAACAAGATACTGAAAGCATATTGCTTGCTTGTGCATGCTTGAAGCCATAGTGAAAACTGACTATAGAACTATAGTCAGTCCTGCCCTAATTTTGGTCCCTAACACTCTAGTTGGTGAGGGCTATGACGTGAACTTGAATTCCTCAGTATCTTGAACCACATAACTTAAATGACACTGGTGGTTTACCCAGTGTTGTACTAACAATTATTCTATTTTGCTACACATATAGGCCAATAGGGATCACAGAGTCATCTTCAATTCATCTCACTGCACTTTCTGCCCAGCAGCTTTAAAACCCTACTGCAACAATCTCTTTGGATTATTTTATTCAGGCTTTACCAACCTTGCTCACACTGCAAAATAAGGAACATCAGAGTGTGCAAGTTATCATAAACCACGGTTTGAAAAGTCCTTGGTCAAGGCAGAATCTCTTGGGTGTAATCCTTTAACTAAGAGCATATTTCAACAAACTGATGCTCTCTGTGATACCAGTTGAACAAATTTACTTACTGCAGACTCTATGCTAGAGCAGATAAAGAAGCAGGCCTTAGGATATTTCAATGAAGACCAGCTTTTCATAGAAATGAGCTAGAATGTCCCTAAAGGCAACATCAATGCCTGGGGGGAACTCCATTTCTCTCTGGTTTGTTTACGTTCAGAAGCTACGCATCTTTTAAGTTGGAATATTATGTTTGAGGGGGAAAAAAGAATGACTGTTGTTTGTATGTGGCAGAAGTTTAACTTGCCTGTAAGTTTTTATTCACTGTTTGAATTACCACATAATCTCATTTGTAACTCAAATTGCTTCATATGACTTTTAATCTGTGTTTACTTTCATGCATTTAGTGGTCTAACCTACTGTGAGATAGCCTACCATACTTGTCCAAGACCCTTTGTTTTTTTTTGTTTTGTTTTTTTACTGATACTCCAGCTTCATAAACACATTAGACCAGTTTTCAGCATACAAAGAGACTGGAGAGCAGTAAACATTGAGGAAAACATTTTCCTCTGAATTTTATAAAATGTTTACTTTTCTTTTATTATTAAAATCGTGAACCTTAAGTCCACTACCAGACAGTGGTATCTTAACTAGCATTCCTCAGGGTCAGGGATGTTTAATTTCTATGCAATGCCATTCTGGGCCTTGATGCTTTGATGTCAGATCATCTGAAATTTTGTTTCTGTCAGTTAAGGACACAGTGTAGTTCCACTGTTGAAACAGTGGCTTTTTCACTTGGTTGTAGAGTGTCTATCTGTGTTTCATAGTTTCATCCATCAGGTGGCACCAAGTTCAATGTCTCTGTGTAATTTGGGGAATGCTGAAAGGTGGTTTGCAAGTGAATATATCTGCAGAACTAATTACTGATAGCACAACCCATTCTCAGTACTACTTGGGGCTATGCCAGATTCAACTTAGGAGAATAAAATTCCTTATAAATTAGTAATCACCCCTTACTGTGCTTTACACAATTCAGAGTGTTTATGTGGTGGTCAGTAGAAATAGAATGCTAGATACAGATATAACTGTGGTTCTATTAGTGACCACTAGGGATATCAGTCATTCAGAATCTGTAAGACTCTCAGAGGACATCTTTTGTGAAAGTGGGATATTTGTATTCCTGGCTGCATCTGGCATCTTGTCACTGCATGACTTTATTGGTGTAATATAAATTCCCTGCAGACACAGATGACGTCCTCCGGAAAAATGCTTACAAATCACAAGAGCGACCCTAGTGGTCATAGAACTACATTATGCAATATTATCAACTGCAACTGTTATTGTTATTCATGAGTGCAACTACATTTAGTTTAGCTAATCACCTGAACATGTGCCAATGACACTGGGCTAAACTAGCTGACTCTGAGTACTGATATAAAACGGGTGTTCACATCTATGATATTTTGTACATTAAAAAAAAAAAATGAAACAAATATATTTCTTAGAAATCAACTAATTAATCTCTGACCTCTTCAAGCTCAATTTCACTGTCTAAACATGCTGCTTAATAAAAGCTTTCAAATGAACACTTAATGAGCCTTCTCCTTCAAAAGCAGTGCCAACCAAGGAGCACTATAAAACATCCTTCCTAATCAACAAACAAGCTGCAGTGTCACAAAGGAGCCCCAATAAACTGACTAGATGATATTAAAGCTTATCTTGCTGCCCATTTGAGACCAACTACGTCTTACTACATGAATCATTTATACCAAAAAATAAAATCTGGAAAAGAATGAGTAAAAGGGTCTTTTAGGTAAGTAAGTATGTAATTAAAAAAGAAAGTAAAATCAGTCCAACCCTTTGGACAATGCACAAATCATAGGGATATGTGATGATTTGGGTGAACCACCTGGGGCCCCTTCAGAGTGTGTGAATAAGAGGCTGGTATGTGGATGTGTCCATTTAAGTTGTGTAGTGTTTTGACTGTGATTCTGGGACAGTTGTCAGTGTTATATCAGAGGACATGTTATCATCTGTATTTCTCAAGGGACGAAAAACAAAAAACAGGATTTCCACTGTCTACTACCATGTAGGCTAACAATATACAGCCAACCATCCACCATCAAGCACTCTTGAATCAGGTTAAAGTATATATAAGGTATGTCATATATATATATATAAATAGTAAGCAGTGGACAAAAAAAAAACAACATAATAATAAAATGGAAATACGGCGATGTTATATGTTGCAACTAGGGTTCTAGGAGCATACCAATATTTTTTTGGTTTTGTTTTGCCAAACTTGGTCAAAAAGAAAGACTATTGACCAGTCAGGCTGACAATTAATTGCCCTGCATGCATGAGACGAGCAGACTTGGCAGACCCCCAGGATGGGGTATACCACACCCCCTGCTCGCTCTCCGAAAGAAGGCCACCATGCAGGCCACGGGACATGCTCTAGCTACGTTCCCAGGCAGACGGGGCGGGACGGGGCAGGCCGGGAGGTGGCGGGGATTGGGGGAAGGGGCAGCGTCCTAGCTACTCGCCGGCCTGAGCACTTCATTCATCACACGCCGCTCATTCTAATCAGCCTTAGCTTGGAATTCGTCAGCGCTCTGTCAAATCTAACGGTCAAGCAGGACTCAGAAAGATGTGGAAAGACTACCGACCAGCCAGCTCCTTCTCCTTACTCCTTCTCTTTTTCTCCAGCCGTTTCAAACGCTTCTCCTCGCGCCGTTTGGCTTCCTCTGCCTCCTGGTGCCGCCGGCACTTGTGGAAGTTCTCCACCACCACACCCACGAACATGTTGAGCACGAAGAAAGCCACGATCAGGAGGAAAGAGATGAAGTACAGCAGCATCCAGGGGTTATAGTTCATAACGGGCTGAAACAGAAATTGACACAGGAATTATATGAGTGACTCACTTTTTAATAAATGCTCATATATGTTTATCTATAATAAACAACTTCTGCTCTCTAGCTAGATGTCCTCAAAAAAAGAAATGAGGTTAGCACACTGGTAAGGTAAAAGTTAGGGTGAAAAGTACTTCTTCCAAGGCTAGTCACAGCATCGTTTTTACTGCTAATATAATGCCATTTTACATTAGAACACCTACGATGGAGGAAACTAACAGTCCGGTCCTCTTTTGTTAGCTAACAGACACCTGCACTTGCTACCATGATGCTGCAATGTCACAGTACAAAGGCATCTGTCACTGAGGGTGTACTCACACTTGGCATAGTTGCCTTGTTGTCCCCCACTACCCACGCCCCCGCTAGCCTACACTCACACTGTGTTTAATGTTCAGGGCCCAGGCATGCTCTTTCAACAGGCTGTGGCTGTGTTTTGAATAAAGGCATTGTTGCACAACATAGAGGACAACAAAACATACCCACCAATTTTACCCACCAAAATATCTTAGCTAACATGTCCCCTAGACATGTCATATCTCAGCAAACACTGCACACCAACAGTAGACCACTATGTCACTATGTGTGTTTACAGTGAATATTGCATCAATAACATTTTGCATATAATTACATGCCTGAGTCCAACTGCACCTGCTTGAAATGTGGACCTGGGCACAGTTCAGCATGAGGAGTGATCACACCAGTCAAGCGAAATGGATTTTGGGTGTCAAACATGCAACAGGGAATTAAATTTTTTAGCCATTTGCACAATTCACTCCCAATCTCTAGAGAATGTCCACTTTGAAGTGTGTATAATAAGACACTTCAAAGAGAGAGAGAAAGAGATCTTTGGACAGTAAGGAGCTTAGAGAGGTGTACTGATGAATAAGACACTGGCTCTGTGAAGATTGATCTGCTGACAAATTCGTTTAATAAATTAAAAAAAAATTACAGATTGTAAATTTACAGATTGTAAATGAGAAAAAATGGACTGGAAGGTATTGAAATTGCACTGAAGACAACAGCACATACTTCAAAAATGAACATTCTATGTCTAGTTCAAATAGTAGCACTGCACACTTCACAATCTTTTTATCAGGACTGATTCTGGTATCATTTTTTAAATGAAAAATACAAATATTATTTACTAAAATTCTTTAAGAATACTTTAGTTATTGCCCACACTTTTTCCCCTTTTTTATTTGCTATTTTCTCTAAGCTCAACGTTTGTGGGATAAATGAAAGCACTATAAAGCAATATATATGCTTTATACCAAACTTTCCAAAATGTTACATATTAAAAGGTAAAGATGCAAAAATGTACATATGGGGTTTCTCATAATTTTAGCAGTGGCTGGGAAAGCAATTTTAATATTAAGCAAAATCTGCATGTACCTGTTGGTCAACCCCTACAGCGTCCAGTCCATCGTACATAATGTCCACCCAGCCATCTTTCGAAGCCAGTACAAACAGAGACATCAGGGCCTGGGAATAAACAAAGCCAAGACACGGCAAGTAATTTACATATGGTCACTGTCCATAAAAGAACAAGTACCTCCAAAATAGCACTATGAGAGGAAAGAGCTAAAAGCTACTTCAAATCTAATGTAAGTCAATGTAAATGGATATTATTCCAAGTCATTTTTGTGTCTGTCCATTCATCCGTAAAAGTTTCAAACAAAGCAAACAGCATTTCCTGTGTTCAAATGGTGCAGAAAATGAAAATAAACTGGATAATAAAATATATTGGATGATACTGAAAAAAAAATTGTCATTTGGCTGAGACACAGAACAGACATCACAGACAATGGACGCTTTTGAAATAAAAAGCTGTGTTATTCAACTCCCTTGGGTTCAGTTGTAAATTAATCATCATTCAACAGAAGCCCATTAAATAAAGTGCAGCATGAGAGCTTACCTGCCCCAGGTTGTCAAAGTTGTACTTATGCCTGACCCACTTGTATTTAGCGAGCATACAGTCCGATTTGTTTGTTATGTTTCTTGTATCCTCCCCCTGGCACACAAAGAACTTGCCTTTGAAGAGCTGTGAAGAGAAAAAGAACCAGCTCCCATCTCATTCTATAGTATCCACATTTCCTTCTCATTATTATTAATGACACTGTCACATAGTGATGGACTGCTTGCCTCACTAGTCATGTCCATATTTAAGAAGCTGTACAAAGAGAAGAAATCCAATCTCATCAGCAACACATTACACCATAGCTCTTACATGACTCAGTAATAGAGAGTGGAGTTACAGCTCAATATACGTTAATACTGGCCTCATTCAGTGAAAGGAAAGGTCACTGGAAAAAGAAGTAGAACACAGGTGTCATTAAATAAATGTGGTCCTGTGTTAAGAATGGTTTGCACGTTTTTTTTTACTTTTTTTTGTATTCTTATATATATTTATTCTTAAGTGTTTTCTCTACTGTAAAATTCATTCAGTCAGAAATATTTTATATTTGTCACAGTCTAATTATGGGCTGCAAGTGACGGGTAACAATCATAACAAGATCTCCAGACGGAAAATGCTGCAATCTGAATCAATGAAATTGAACTATGAGGTGCTTACACTCCATATTTTCTACATATTAAACTCACACAACAATCTCCAAAGGTTAGAAATAATTAATTGTTTAGAATTGACTCAAAAGTTGAAAATGACACACTACATAATGTATATTTTGATGTAAAACAGATCAAATACAACAGCTTTTTAATCTACTTATAAGTTGCTTCTTGTATCTATAGCTGTCCATTTTATAACCCCTCAATGTCCCAGCTGGACTGAGAATTGTCCCCTAAACAAACATATCCAACCGACAGCATCCTGTAACCTATAAAGACCTAGAGGATGTTCAACACAAACTTTTTTTAGACAAACGAACCTGCACCAGGGCAACACATGCACCCCCAACACCATGTCTGTGTTACAGCAGTGCAGAAAGTGATCTACCGCCCAAATAATACCTGTTCTGTGATAGATCCTGACTATTACAGGACATGGTGGAAAGTGGCTAAAGGTATGCAGAGCAACAGCTAGACTATAATCTGTAATTGTAGAACTACATAGTGGTAAATGAAGATAATAAAAAGAGGACATTTTACAAACAAGAAGATGGACAACGGTTCAATGTCAAGTTGATGTATTTGGTTCTACATTTGGCTCCCTGAAAAACCCTTTAATAAATGGCTATTTAAAAAAATACACAAGAGTTTTCCAACCTAAACTCTGTCTATTGTATCTATGGTGTATGAATAATTACCACATACACATTATTTCAAAGCCTTTCTCTGAGTCCCCAAACAATCAATAGGATCCACACAGACATACAATAGAAGCCAATAAGAGATTTTCAGTTCACTGGGAAAAATCCATGGATTTAATACATACTTACAATAAAAGGATTCTAATAAGTGTGTTTTGTGGTCCGTAGGGACATGTGTCTGAATTATTGTCCATGGCAAATGACTTTATTCTGCAGTTCCACAAGATTAGGTTGAAAAATGCTGGAACACTTTATTAAGGAATCAATTGAAAAGTTCTATACGTTGGTTCTTCTATGGGGTTCCTCCTAAGAAACTTCCAGCACATCTATTTGAAATGTGCATTACATGTATAACATGTATAGTGTTACAAAAGACAAGGACAGATGCATTTTTTACATATACACGGCAGTAGGATGTACCCAGTGTCATTTTTCATTAGTGCCACTGAAGACAAACGACTGTTGGACTCTCCCAGCAGGCTAAAAGGAGTTGTGGAATTGTGGAATAGCACATTTTTCATCAGCATCATATATACCCGTCCTTGCATACACAAGGGTGGGTTCAGGGGCTCAGGTATTATGCTCTGTACCACGTCTTGGCTATGTAGCTCTTTATTTTTTCAGTCTAATGACCCTTTAGACAAGATCTTGTGGAGGAAGCCCACTGGGGCCTTAAAATTTATGACTGCAGGCTTCTGTGACACATACATAAATTACTCCAATGCTGTGTGATACTGTATTTGCTCATGGGAGCCTAGCAGAATACTGTAAACAATTTAAATAAACTGGTAGTAAACTGATCAAAAAGGGAAAGATAAGTGTCTTGAAATGTGCAAAACTAGTAGAAGATCAATCATAATTTCCAGCTAAAATAACTATTAATTACAAAAATATGCATATAACAATGCACTGACATGAGGAAGGAAGAAGTTAAAACTGCACCATGTGAGATTTGTTTCTTAATACTGAGTCTAGAGGAAACACTCATTCATTCATTATCTGTAACCGCTTATCCAGTTCAGGGTCACGGTGAGTCCAGAGCCTACCTGGAATCATTGGGCGCAAGGCGGGAATACACCCTGGAGGGGGCGGCAGTCCTTCACAGGGCAACACACACACACTCACACCTACGAACACTTTTGAGTCGCCAATCCACCAAACAACGTGTGACTGTGGGAGGAAACCGGAGCACCTGGAGGAAGCCCTTGCGGACACGGGGAGAACACAGCAAACTCCTCACAGACAGTCACCCGGAGTGGGAAACGAACCCAAAACATCCAGGTCCCTGGAGCTGTGTGACTGCGACACTACCTGTTGCGCCACCGTGCCACCCCTAGAGGAAACATATCTGCTAAAATATATTGTCCTTCGGCTGATGTGTTTCACTCTGTAAGCCGGAAATATTCATTTAAAAGTCAAAGCTGTAGTGTCCCAGTATTTCTGTGTATGTTAGACGTCTTCGCATATTAACATCTCGTGCAGTTTTGAAAAGTGGTTCCAGTTCTATGTCCTGGTTACCAGATTAATAGTTGGGGTTTGACTCACTGATCTTTGCAGTACTGAAAGTTAGTGAATGGAGAAAGAGATTCAGCTGAATATAGAGCAATGAATCAATATGAATCAAGCAACCTGGCAGGCATGGGAGCTTGCAAGCTAGAAGGGTTTGCCTGGTAAAAGTAACTTTTTAAGTCAGTTTTTTTCTGTGTCAATTTTTATTTATGTATTTCTTTGATACTTTCATGATTCAAAAGTGCTATAAAAATATTAATCCACTGACCTGAACCCCAAGGATGCCAAAGATGATGAAGAAAGCACAGCAGATGACCACAATGTTACCGATAGGCTTGAGGGAGGACATCAGAGTTTCAACAACCAGTTTGAGCCCCGGAGCCCTGCTGATTACCCTGAAAACATAGAAGACAATACACAAAATAAAGATTATTTCAATGAATACTGTTGATAGCCAAAGAACAAAACAAGTGGTTGGTGTGGTGTGGCGGGTAAAACAGTGGGTCGTGGCTCTCAAGGGTTTCGTTTGCTACCACAGGCACTACACAAATAAAAGTCCTCAGGCAAGACTCCACTTAACACATTGGGCTACTATTGTATAGTGTAATTAAACAGCTAAATGCTATAAATGTAAATATAAATGTAAACAGGGAAAACAGAAAGATACAAGCAGATGTTTGGAGAGTCACTTGTAGTGATTAGTAGAAGTGTTAGAGTGGTCATTCTGTGATCAAGAGTGAATGCAGATGGATAGGCATGAAGAGCAGAGGCTGCTCCCTCGCCACGAGTGCAGAGTTTGGCTGCCTGAGCTTGTCTCAATTTTTTTTCTCCCTAAATGTAATGATGTTACATAAAAAAGCAATTAAAGCATTAATCATTGTCTTTTTTTAATACACATATGTCTAAGTATAGTATAGCATAACCTGCCATTTGTCATGGTTATGACATCTAGTTGAGGGCAGTGCCATCATCCAGTC